>NC_090931.1:979972560-980316560 GCF_040938575.1 Ambystoma mexicanum
CATAGACAAAGCCACTAAACCCACTTCCACAAGGTGTGTTGCCAGGGTAGCGGGGGATGGGGGCATGACCACATACGATTGTCCCATGTGCTGCGAAACCAAAGGCTGGGCCTGTTTGCCAGCACACGACCATGAGAGCATGCCACACTATGCATGACCCTACGCATGCATAGTTTACCCAGTCAGCTACCCCTGCAAGGACAGCCTGACTTGACCGCACACTGGCAAAAGGCCACCTGGCCATGGTCACACACGCAGCTGCAACCATTCTCACAATGCTGTGAGCACATGCAATGGTCCTTGACCATCCGTGCCCATCTGGCCACATGGGTGTGGCATCACTCTGATCAATAGCATGTGTAACTTGCATGCCAACGCACGTGAAAGCACAATGCCTGACAGTATGTCATTTGTCCCCTACAGGCACTCAAGCAACTCAGGAAGAGGCTGAGGAGGATGAGGAGGAAGGCCCATTGGCGACTGGTGCCTTCAGGGCATCGACATCCACTGCTTCCCCTGAAGGGCGGACACATGTGACGCAGAAGCGCAAGTCACAGCATACCACACCTCGCCCCAGCAAGACCAGGCCTGCTGGTGGCAGTGCAGGCCTTGCGCCAACCCCACTTGCCTCCAGGAGCACCACCACACCAAGTGCACCCGAACAGCCTGCCACAGTAGCTGTGACCGACGACACACCTGCTGGCAGGCGTGATGAAGGCACTTGGGAGGAAACCACCCAACAGCAACATGGCGTTCTTGGATCACACAGCCCTGACAGCATACTTCACTGCCAGCAGGCCCAGACACCAGTGGGTGACAAGGACACCCTCTTGTATGGGTCTCCGTGTTACAGTCTTGACTCACTACATAGCCCCCAACCCATTCCCCACCCAACACCGAGCCACAACATCCTGCAAAGGCTGGACGCCATGGAGAGGCAGCAATTTGAAATGGAGGCCATTGCAAACACCCACTCCTTCCATCTCCAGGCCTTACGTGATTGCATCAAGGGTGTCGCACACCGGGTTGTGCGTAGCATGGAACAAAACCGGGCACAGGTGGCTGCAACAACTGCCGCATTGATGGTGTACAGCCAGCGTGTCAGGGAGCTGACAGAGGGCATCTCTGCCTTTGCGGAGTCCATGCAGCAGAGTATGGAATTGACTCTGCAACATATCCAGGGTCCATAACCTCAAGTTCTGCAAAGGGGTTGTTGCCAAGCACACCAAGGCGCCAGTCTGAGAGCAATCTGCGCCCAAAGTCACTTGGTTTGCCGTGAGGGAGAAGAGGCCCCACAAGTGACGGTGTCCTACTTGTTGCCCACAGTGGGCGTATTGTGGTGGCGTTCGGGGGAGGAGGGAGAGGGGATTGTGTGTTGGGGTGATGTTGGGGGAGGAGGGAAGGGAGATGTGTGTATACTGAGAAGGTATGCTGTATACTGACACGGGTCCGGCTGCAAGTGTGGGTGTAGGCCAACTCCTTTGGATGCCGCACAGGTGTCATGAGCCAAGGCAGCTGCGGGTATACAGAGTCACCTGCAAGGAGAAAGGCAGAGCCATGCGTCACAGTGTATTGTGTGGGTGTAGCCTTTCAGGGCACAGGGCATTATGTGCATTCATATAGGGCTTCACTGTGCGGCATATGTATCATTCAATGCTTGTGCATGTTGTATCTCTTGCCTCATGCATTGTATTTTCTCCACGTGCACTCTGTTCTCTTGCAGCAGATGTATTATCAAGTTTCTGTCGTCATGTGAAGCTGACATGGCGACTGTCTTGCGCCAGTGTATTGCTCTCATGCATGTGGCCTGGTGGATTCATTATCGACCCTCGATAGGTTTCTGAGGCAGCGGGTCTGCACTGGCAGGGTCATTGTTGTGGGATGTGTCGTGACACTTTGTGCGACATTGATTATGGATCAATCATGTTGCATTGTGGTACCTGTATTCATGTGTGTGTTCTAAGTCTGTATTATTTGTGTGCATAACAGGTACATCCGACTTGTACATTGACTTGTCATGGCAGGCGTTGTGCACATGCACCCCCTCTGCCCCAATGTGGTCTGATACTTTGCAGCACCTGTGTGCTGCCATTTTTACTCACCCACTATCCATGTCCATTGTCATTGGGTTTGGCTACTGTGGCTACTGGTCAAACATGGCCTTTCCACAAGGTTTTTTGTCCATTCTTTTTGCATCTTGTTGCTTAGCCTTTTTCCTGGCCTCAGAGGCCAGAAAGATCATTATAAGGACTTCCAGTGCCTGGGAAAGCAGCAGCTTGTGGAGGGCTTTGTGTGTTTGCAGGCAGGATGTGGGCTAGGTCAATCTGACTCCAATAGCCATCCTGGTTTCTGTGTGTCTGAGTGGTATGCATGAGTGTTCCCGCCAGTGGTCCTGATTGGACCACTGTGGGGTGTGTGTGTGGGCTAATTCTGCCATTGGCTAGTGGGAGTTTCGACCTCAACCTGACTTTTAGGATAAGAAGAGGGCCCCTGCATGCATTTCTGGGAGATCCTGGAAGAACCTGAAGGAGTCAAGAATCCGTCCAGCTGAGAAGACCCGCAAAGAAACCTGTAACCTGTCTGAAGGAGGCCTGGCAACCAACTTCTGCTGCAGTCCTGGTGGAGCCCTGTCTATCTCGTGATCTTCAGTAGGCCTGCGAAGGTGCTACTAACCCAGGAGTGGAGGGACCATCCGTTCCTGAAGCCTACTCTGTGCCCAGCGCAAAAACCGCCTTCGGAAGTGCCCCGTAATCGTCCTGTGGCTGACGAGCTTTGTTTTTGGGCTACCTGGTTATCTTTGTTTCCGTTGCGTGTTTCCGACTGAAACTTGGCACACCCTCAGCTGCCACTGCACGACACCCTCTGCGAAATTTCGGCGTTCTAGCACCAAGGGGGACCCGAGAAAGACTGGAAAGTCCGACCGCGGCTACTGAGTCCTGCTGCATCGCTGTGTGCAGTGTTCACGGTCCGAAACCTGCTTTTCTGACCCACCTCCAGTCCAGAGAAGGGTGCTGCATCGTTTGTTTCTGCATTTCTTCATCAAGAGTCCTTGCATCAGCAAAAGATCCTAACCGGAGAATCACTCAAACCTGCTACCCGTGAAAATCAAGGACCACAGAATTCAGCGGGAAAAGCAAGCCAGGACACCCATCCTTTGTTCTGGAAAGTCTTGGGAACATTCAGAGTGAGGGGAGTAAGTTACTGAGCTTTTAACATATCCCTACACGCCCATTATAAGTCAATGGATTTATAATATCCTTTATCCTAAACCTATTGGCAAGACTTCTGACTGTTGGGGGGGGGGTATTTTTGAACACTTGTCTATATTGAACCCTGGCTCTAAGAATCCATCACTAGATCCCAGAGACCCTACCTACATTTTCTCCTGCCTCCTGAGTTCTGTGTCTTTGTATCCTGAACAATAGGGCACAAGGCCCCAGGCAACTTAGGGTTGGACAATATTAGTTAGGGATCATCTCTGTGGACCTTTTTGTGTGTTATACTCACCTATTCATTCCCTTGCAGGAGTATTTTGATTTGTATTATGCACTTAAACTTGTGACTGTATATATGTATTGTAGTTTGATGGTATTGGTTGATAAGTCTACCTGCTTGCAGTCATTTTTCTCATTGTGTGTTTCGCCATAATTAAATAACTGTATTTTTATACCTCCTGTCTAAGTGTAATTTGTGACTCCCATTGTGTGACCTCATTGTGGACCCTTTACACTCTCACCCCACTGAAGAACTTAGCCTAGACCGCCTGTCACTGCTACCTTAAAGTGGTTTGGCTACAGCTTCCCAGAGTTGTCTCTGTCACAATATAAGGTTGGCCTTCTATACATCTGTCCACCAGGCTAGAGTATAGGAAATCAGTCTTAACAAAAGTCACCTTGACGTTCAGTGCGTGGTAGTACTTCCTGTTGAGGTACACCACTTGGTGGGCCTGAGGAGCTTCCAACGCCACATGGGTACAGTCCAAGGCTGCAATGACATTTGGCACCTTTGCAGTGGCATGGAAATGTGCCTTCATGGCGTGCACCTATGCTGGGATGGTGGGCAGTGAGATGTAGCGTGAGACATGCCGCAGGAGGGCATCCAGCTTCTGGACTAACACTGCAAAAAACGTTGGCTGTGCCGTGCGTGCCTTGCAGCATGGCCACGGAGTGCTGGAAGGTGCCCGTTCTTAGGAATTGCAGGATGGACACTAGCTTTAGCAGTGGCAGCGCATCTTACCTGATGTTGATCCTGCTCTCTATGGCCCCCTAGATTGTGGTGAGCAGCTCACTTATGGTCTCCCTGTTTAGGCGGTACAGAGTGACCAACTGTCAGTGAGGGCCCACCCAGCATGAGGGCTTGATCCTGGGTGTTGGTGCATGCCTTTCTTGGCATATCCTCCTCCTCCACTCTGAACCCTGTGCCCTTCGCTGGTAATCCAGCCTCTGTATTTCCAGGGGTAGCATGAGCAGCTGCATGTCCCATCTCGCAATGTGTACTGGCAGCATGGCCTTGGGAACTGTTTGGGAAAGGTGTGTGCCTTTTGTAGCCCTGTGGAGTGGATTGGGTTCACCTGTGCCATCATTTATGGCATCTTTATGCATGTACCTACACCTGGAGGCTGGATGTAACTTCCCCTTGTTTTTGGTGGTATTAGCGCCGTATTTCTGCGCTAATTTCACTGTGTCTGCACTTGTGATGTGGCGGTAATCACGCTTTCTTGTATCGGCCCTATTTACGACGGCTGTAATGCAGTCATGATGCAGCGGAGCAGTAAATCCGTTACAGCCACTTTTAAGGGCTACTGCTGGGGTCCTGATGAGGCCCTATGTCGTGCATGTCCAGGATTCACAACCCTGTGTCTGTGCTTGTGTAATTCTGCACCCACGGTTGTGAATTCGTACTGAATCTCAAGTATTGTCTTCAAATAGCAGATTACAACCTGCCTATTCTTCATATTCACATTACATGTATGGTGAGATTTCAATGTGCATGTGTTTGGAAGGGATTAGGGTAACATGCACTTTTTATAATAAAACAATCTGTTGAACAAGTGGGTTTTGAGATTTCACCACTTCAGTGAATTATGTTTTGTTGATAGGAAGTTTAGGAAACACATTCACAAATGATATGGTGTTTTGGCAACTCCATGTTGCCCTCATTCGTCATGTAATCATGTTCAGGTAATCTAGCCTGTGAGGAAGTCAGTGGCCTTGTAGAGTTTGAAGAGCACAAAAGCTTAATGCACTGTACCTTAACTTCTCTAACCTCAGCTATTGGTAAAAAGATCTGAAATAAAGCAACTCCAAGGTGTTTGTGGCACGTTCAGTAGCTTGACCTAGATGAAAGCTTAATGTAGTAAGATAAGGTGGGGAAGCAACATACACACTGTAGAATAATTCAAGAGGAAAATAACATAATATGCAGATAAAGGGCATTCTGAAAATAGTATATATTTATTTTCATAACAATGTATTGGTGTTCAAAAAAACATCCATATCCCCTGTATTGTCTAGTCTTGACATGTTTAAGCTATGGAGATGATGTATCGTGAATAGGTCGAAGTACTGTGGCAAGTCAGAAGAAGGACACAGACTCTCTGAGGACATGGTATACAATATTTTACTAAAGTAAACACTATGAGGCCTAACTTTCCCTATTTCTATCTGTGGTCCCTACCTATGTTCCTAAGGTGCTCGTCAGTCAGTCGTAAATGTCCAAAGAAATAGGTCTGCTGTCCAAAACTAACCTAACTGACACTACTACTATGAAAACTAACTTGGATCAGGCGAATTACTCCCTTCTCTTGAGGGTACTTCTAGTACCAGTCTGTATGATTTGTTTTAATATATAATCCTCAAACAGTCTCTCATGACTTCTTGAATCAGTCTCTGGATTTCTTCAGATGGGCTATTAAGATTTCCCTGTTCTTTAGGAATCCCTTTTGGGATCTTTGATGAGATCTTTATCCCTGGTTGTTGGTCTGGTATTAGCATACTTGATCGCAAACCAAATTGACCTTTTCAATTTGACTGCATTTTTTGTTTGTTTATTGGGGGAATTTCAGTAAATTTAAATTAAATATATATGGGGGGGTAAGGTAATAGGTTAAGGTGTGGGGAAGTGGAGGGGGAGCGGTGCGGGCTCCTCCCCGCATTTCCGAACAAAAAACCAAACAAAATAAATTCGGTCAAATCGGGAAAGGTCCATTTTTTTTAAAGTCAAATAGAGTTAAACTGTTACTCTCAGCGTATCCTTGTAAGGCACTATTGCTCCGGTAGGCTTTGCCTCTTGGCCAATTATAGTTTAGCTTATTTTGATTTACTTGACTTTGTAAATAGCTCACTTTTCTAGTTCTTCCAGAGACTGGATTATAATGTTCTCTCTGGGATATTTTTCTCTTCTTGTACAGAATATCAAATTACTTCCCCCTCTTCCCAGGGTATTATTATCCACTGTTCTTGTCTTTCCATATTCAGATTTTCAGTAATTCTTCATCCTGTATTGCAACATTTTGACTTCATGGGTTTCAAGCTTAACTTTGCCTTTTCCTTCTTTTCCCAGGTGTTTGGTTATCTACTCTTCCTTACTCTGTGTTCAGTTTTTCAATAACTCTTTCTCATGTATCAGAACATTTCGAGTTCATTTGTTTCAAAGTTAACTTTGTCTCATTGCTTCTATTCAAACGAGTTGCCTTTGCAGTATCATTCCCTCGGGGCTTCCCGTGCTTCCCGCTCTCCCTGTTACCTTTGCTTTTGAAGGAAAACATAATTGGGAGCTTTTATCCTTGGGGACTTTCTCTTTGGTCATGGCCCTTGTCGCCTTATCTCCGTTGGCGTTTCCCTTCTCTGTCTTTCATTTCTTCGCAGCGTCCCAGTGCTCAGTTGTGTGACCGGACACCCTGTTGCTCTATATTGGCTGTGGTATCAGCAATGGTTTGCGGACTATCTGTCCACCACAGATCCTCCTTCATGGTCTCATCAACCACCTTCTCTCTGGCTCCTGCCCTGTTGGTTTAACACGCTTGGGGTTCACCGTAGCTTCGGCATCCCGCTCCTCAGTGTCGAGAGAGTTTGAAACTCTCAGGCTTCCTGGCTATCGCCTTCTCCAGGTGTCATGCAGTGTGGGGGTTTCCCAGGGCTGCATATGCATTCCTCTCTCTCTCTTCTCTTCTGGCTCCTAGACTGCACGTTAATCTAAGTACTTGTCCCAGTGGAATGAATATTTGGATTTAAAGGAACATGTTCTCTATCCATAAGATAATGGCATCTATAGGTGTTTGTTCGTCCCAGTATTGGTATTTAAACATTTCTGGTTTAGTAAAGCCTCCAATGTAGGCCACAGTGTGCACAGCTTTAGGGAGTTCCTCATGGGAACTGGAGTCCTTGTCCCCAAAGGTGGAGTTTCTCTCAGTGAGGTCCCATTTGCTTTGACCTCTACTGAGGGTGTTGCATGGTGCAGGCTTACCGCCATTGCCTCACAGGGGCAGAGGGCTCCCCCTTGGGAGAAGAGGCGAATACCCTCAATTCATCACAGTACCATCTAAAATTGCACATCTGGTAATTTATTCTTATAGCTGAAACTTTAGCATGTTTGATAACTCACAAGTTCCTACTTTTTTAAAATGTATTCTTTATTCAATTTTTCAAGGAACAATAAAGTCAACTTACAAGCGAGTATGAACAAGTCCTAGGAACATTTCAAACAATACACAATCCCAAAAGTGGTTTGTTACATCACCCGCCCGAAGTTTGAGTAAACAACAAACTTTCAACAGTTCCCACTGTCTACCCTCCCTCCCCCCTGACACTGCAAGTTCCTACTTTTATCATCATAACCAATCCAATTGATAACAATATAAAAATAAAGAAAATCATTCTGCTATGAAGGTCCACCACCAGTCTTGCTACAGACTAATTGTATTACAAAATGGTGAAAAGGCAATGTGCAGCAATAGCATACAGCCTAATTGAGGGAAAGAAATAGATAAATTGTAAAAGGAAAATTCTTCAAGTGAACGATTGGAACATAAGTGTTGTTGTCAGGGGGAGGGTTTAAGGCTCAGGAGAAATAGTAAACCATGAAACATCATTTTTCATTCTAGAACGTTATTGATTTGGCTACCTTTCGACTATTTCAAATGAACTAGTGCTTTGTGTTCTGCTGTAGCTCATATCATTTCCAACTTCCAAATAGTATTTCACAATTGGTGCGGCAAATGCCATCAACTTGATACTAATGCGACGCTTGGCTAATAGGAAACATAGTTGAGAAAACTTTTGAACTATCCCAGTGAGTTGTTGGAATCAATCCCAAAAAGACATGTGCTTATCCAGCTCAACGTATACATTTTTCAACTTTTAGAATCAGTCACTTTTAAAAATGGGAAATGCTTGAGTAATTCCGTAATCAGAGCAGGAAGGTTGCTGCAGAGTTTTTGCACCTCAGACATTGTGAGGCTCGGGCTTGGTCAATGTAGTGTTTAATCACTGGATTTAATAATGTCCTATGTAGTAAATTAATTTGCAGCTGAGTTCATTAAGCTTCACCTGTTTAATATTCAAGAAGGGGAAGTCCTTTCAGAATCAGTAAAATCTCTGTCTAGTGATGGAAGAGATTGATCCCCATAGACCAATTTATAGGGAACTATCACTGCATGAGGAGCAGTACTTGCACCCATCAATCATGCTGATTAGTAAATTTGAGACCTTGGACAATGATTGGAATCCAGGCCATGTCCCTCTTGCAGCATTAGTGAGCCTGCCAAATTATAGGAAATACCCTTTACTTATACTGTATTGGGCAACAGGTCTTCAAAGATAATGAATATGTCTCCTTGATGTAGATTGCCACAGAGCATAAATCCTTCTTTCATCCATGGGCCCAAGTCAATTGTTGAGGCTGCAAAAGAAAAACGCAGGAGAAACTAAATGTTAAAAATGGAGTAGCTCAGCATATTTTGTTACATACTTAAGCCCATACCCCAAAAATACCCATTCAGGGTAAAACAATATCCATTCATCAGAAAGGGATTTCCGGTTAAGACCTAAATTAAGTTTCATAATTTCTATAATTTCTACCACCTTTTGGATTCCCCCACTAGTTACGATTCATGGTCGTACAGATGCCCAGGTATTACAGTTGATTGATTACTTAATACAAAGGTGTCTGCGTTCTGTGGATGGCAGATTCTAATCAGATTTTCAGGGAAGATGTAGTTGCTGTGGCAATACTAGAGGCTCTCCAATAGATCAATCTGCACTCCTGTTGACAGTAACTATTATAATACCACTGTAGTGACTGAGGGCAATTTGTCGCTTACCTGAGAAATCCTAGATGGGATCGAAAAGTAGAAAATAACATGATCTCAAAGGTTTCTCATGCAGGTTTAAAATTGATGATCCTATGACTACAATAGGAATCTCGGGAGCTATTGGTGGACTTTGATCATTTAATATCAGGTGTGCAGGAAATGTTCTCATTCATGTCTAAAAGTGCGAAACCTCGGGCTGGTGCACCTTGGTTAAACAATGAGTGCAAATTAACTAAAAATAACCTGCTGTATAATCTAAAAGAATAGAACTGGAATAAAGTAAATTTGCCCGTTTAACGAAGATATATATATAACGATTGTCTAGCTCATTGGAAAGCTGAGATGGTTGATGCTGCTTCGGAAGATCTTGGAGGGGTCTGTAACCTTTTTTGTGCAATAGGCAAATGTGCGTATCAAATGAAATGGGGAGCAACATCAATTTTTTGATGGAACATATCAGCTCTCAGTTGACGGACAAATGATTGCAACACAAATTAGAAATGTAATAAACTTAAAACTGCTTATGGAACATTTTAATTTGCTGTACTTAATAGTTATCTAGCCCACATGCAATTCTAGTAAAGGGAATTTGCAAGGCCTTAGATTACATGTAATGTTGAGGAATTTGAGTGCTTAGGAGGAGATTTTTAGACACATAGGACCAGTCAAGTTGTAAAATATAGTAGGACTAAATAACCATTACCAGGGGTTTCAGGTTCTTCAGCAAAATATTTTTCTGAAATGTAGTCCAGATGCTTGGACAGTACAATTGGTCACAAATGGAGCACTGATTTTCAGGTGTACTTTGGGATTCTGCCCAGTGATTGTCTGGGATCTTTAGATCAGAAATACTGTTTCACATTCATTGGTTACTGTATTGTGGATTGTTTTGTCCTTCAGGAATGTTATAATTTCTGATTGAACAAAGTCTGAACACTATCCTCTTGAGTTAATTTTCCAGTGGCTAGGGTAGGCACTACGAAGAAGATGTCTGACAGCCAGATGGGCTGGATTGCGGTGCCTACGCGTGACAAGGAGGCATTGGAAAGAATTGCTAATTCACAAGAAATTAAGATATTCTCTTAAAGCTGTTCAACAGTTCAGAGGCCAAAAAGGAAAGTGTCACTTTGGTTGAGTCTTTGGTGGAAACTACCCGGGACAGAGCTATTGGCAAACAGCATCCACACTACCAGCTGCACCTCCTCAGAGGTATCCTTCCTTTCCTCTCCTTCCCCCAGAAGCTCACTGTCTCCAGAGCCCTGGTTCTCTCGAAGCTGGACTACTGTAACAGCCTCTATCTAAATCTGCCTGCCTCTACTCTCCGCCCGCTGCAACTCATCCAGAACAGGACTGAAAATTGTCCTTGGCCTCAAGCCCAGGGAACGTATCTCTCCAGGACTGAAATCGCTACACTGGCGCCCTGTGGCTGTGAGGATTAAGTTCAAAACCCTCTGCATTGTCCACAAGGCCTTCTGGGGCCTTGGGCCAAAATACCTTCAACTCTCTCTTCCTAAATATCTTCCTTCTCAAGCTCTTCGCTCATCCGCCTCCAGCTCCCTCGGGGTCAGTCGCTTCTCCAAGCAACGAGTTGGGGGGAGATTTCTCTCCGCAGCAGGGGCCTCCCTCTGGAACAGCCTTCCTGCCTCCCTGAAACTTGAGGAGAACCATCTCCGGTTCCGGAAGCACCTCAAAACCTTCCTCTTTGCTTCTGCTTTCTCTCCCCCTCTCCCGTGCTAAATCACTGAAACTGTACTGAATCAGCAACTGGCCACTCGTCAATCTCGGCCCTTGGCCCAGCTACTCTCCCCTGCACTGCCTCCCTGGCAACCCCTGCACTACGGGACTGTCTCTGTATCCCTACAGCCCCCCTTCCCAGCACTTGTCTGCACTTATCCTGCACTTGCCACCAGCTGGCCCTTATTATTTATCTTGTATTTTACTAATCACTTTGTACTGCACTTTCCCCTCTCCCTTACCCCCTTGCACTTTTCCCGTCCATCTACCCATGCACTTGCGCGATCTGAATGACACCTGGCCTAGTAGGATCGTTTGTCTGTCTCCCCATGTTCCCCCCCTCCCTGCCTCGTTGCGCCTTGAAACACTTGTGTATAGGCACGTTACAAATGCCATATCATATCATATCATCCACAAGTTCAGGAGGTCCAGGTTATTGAAAGGGATGCCCCATGGTTTGATGCACAATGTAGAATCTTGAAAAGAAAATGTAACCATGATTTAATGACTGGTGTGTACATGGCTGGTCAGATTTATAGTTTTAAAATGGCATATAAAAATTGCCAAAAGACATCAAAATAAATAAATAAGTTTATTCAGAAATAATGGTCGCTTTTTCAAAGAAAACACCATTGTTTTATGTTTAATGCAGTTGTTGAGACAGGCATTATACCTTCTCCTTGGACAAGTAGTTGTTAGACCCCCTGCCACCATAGTTAAACCAATTTCCTTACTCGACATTGCCAGTAAGATATTGTTTTAGTACAGTGGACCACTGCTTCGCTCTGAGCACCATCATGGAGAAATATGGTAAGGTTAAAGGAGGGAGATTATTTTTGGATTTTTTCAGACTTTCAGATAGCATTTGATTGAAACATTGTGTGGCATAATTTACATTTTATTGGGATCCCTAATTGTTTATTAATTCATATCCAACTGTGATACCCAGATATCTCAGTGTGTGTCTGATATACAAGATGGGGAATTCTACATTGTTTTTCCCCACAAATAAAAGTGAAAAGCAGGGATGTCAGTTGGCCACAATTAATTCTTTTCAGACGTTGATTCTAGTACTTCTTTTGGGAAAGTTAATCCACCCTCTCGGAATGGTACATTTTTTTGTATAGCATGCTTCTTTATGCCAAAGACGCTGCTATTTTTAACTTAACCCCAGCAGGTCTCCTACAGGGCCTTCTAAACACACACAACTATTTTGGCAACAATGGTTTGGAACTAAATATGCTAAAAACAAAAATGGTGTTTGGGAAAAGGATGAAACCTTGTAGTTAAGTTTTAAATGATTGTAGAGATGAGCGGGCAATCCCATTTTTATTTGAGCCTATACTTGTCAAAGAGCAGTGCTTTGGTCAATTATTTTAAGAAGGCAGCTGAAAAGGCATCAATAAGGATTAAGGGGCTTTTAACATTTTTATTTCAAGTGTGGGGCTTTCTGATTGGACAAGTGCCTGGAGGTATACAAGGCAAGGGTCTGTTCCATGATTTTTATGGCAGCAAATTCTAGGGCTGTTCAAACTGTCATGCCCTGGAGGGGTTGCAAAATAAATTCCTGTGCCAATTGCAGGTCTCCCTGCAGATACACCTGGTAGCAACCTATGAGATGCACTGGGGGTATTTAGTTGGAAGGAGTCGGGTCATTTAAGACGAGTTATTTTTTAAAAGCGCAGCTGGGATTTTCTGCTAATCATAAAGTGCATTTTAGTGGAAGTACAATTGCAGCCTCCCCTGGTAAAGAAAAATACTTGTGATATGGGGGTTTGTAAGGCACTGTCCATTTGGATAGGGGGGTGAGATGTAACTAAATTTGGCAAATTAAGTCAACTTAAAATAGCTCTTAAAGCAAGAGCTGATCCGATGGGGAGAGTGTCAGATTTCCAAAATATACACAGGCTGCCCTCTTTAACGTTATATACAGAATTAAGTACAGATATAGGTTGCCAAAGGGAAATCTGTGAAATAAGATCCCCAGAATGAAGGAGGCTGTTGCTACTGGTTCGTTTAAAGTGTGGGTGTTAAATAGGAGTAGATTAATACATTTTCTGTTAATTGGTCATTGTTTCTCTGTTTTGCATAAGCTTGGACATGCATTGGAGCGAGATATGTTTTATATACATAATTGTAATGATCAGGGTTTTATAGATAGCTTTTTTAAATATGTGAAAGCAGGTTTTTTTTATTTTGGGCTTGTTGTATGTGAATATAATGAAATATGATAGATGTCTTTAAATGTTAACTTAATGGAGACGTACAATAAAAATATTGATTGAGGAATGCTGGTCATTACATGGTGGTAGGCTTTAATGATCACTTCACTGGTGCTTTGGAGGTTACCTCCTAAGAATTATTTTGGCATGTGATGGCAAATGGTGCTTTGTAACGCTCCTGAGGCCTGTTACATTGGTGAAAAGGTGGTTAGGAATAAATAAAGGATTTGGAGCCTCTTTTCTCTGCCCAAAATGGATTTTACACAAGACTTAGTGGCAAATATTGATCAGCACTTTGAGCATTTGATGACTATATAGAGAGTGTGGTGGTGTTAAAGTATTTGGATTCATTAATCGTCTTCATTTAAGCTTATTAACAGCAACTTAATTGGATTTTAATATAGGACAAATTAATTATGAAAAATGTGGCATGTATTTACCCTACCTGCCCATTATCCACGTGCTAGATGGGCAGAGTATCAAACAATGACCATTTTTCCACTAGAACACTATGTAATAATAAAAATAGGTGACAGTAAAATGTATATTTCCGATAATTATAATGCATGGTGGCATCAAACACGAACCTCACTTGAATGCCACTTATTTGTCCATTATGCTCCTACTAGCTATACAAAGGAACAGAATGACAATTTCCTCCAGGGTGCAAACATGGTTTAGTTATTTTGTTCATTAATACATTTGTCAGCTGAGCAAAGTGTCTGAAGATGACAGAGTTTTAACAATGATACTGCTATAATAAAGACATTTACCGAAAAATGATTTGCATGTTGGCAACAAATCTTGTCTGTATAATAATATGCCAGCTGGAACCACAGCAGGTTCATTGGCCAACATTCCTGCACAGTCCGGGACTCTGTCCTGGCTATACGGCTACTGAGGTCTCATCCCTTCAGCACCACCTTCTAGGCCTTACCACCATAGCCCCGAGCAACAGACGAGCAGCAATTTAGAGTGCCGCAAGCAACATGTTGCTCCCGAGCTACACGTTGGGGAACACTGTTATAGAGGCTCAACCTAATTCATAAACCTCTCGGAGTTAATGGCTTGTGGTCCTTCCTCTGGAAGTGAGCTTAAGATAATTACCAACGAACCTTATGATGATTGGATTACTTATTTTTATACATTGTATGGTGACTGTTCCTTTTGGAACTGATTTCACTTGATGCCGATGTGGACTTGTTTATACAAGATTAGAGTGCTCTTTCAATAATATCACTAGATGATGTTTATTAGCCATATCTTTGTAAAAGTCAAATAAGAGCACTTGATCCAGCCGGGCCCATTTTATGCAATGCCTTTAATTCTGTTTATAATGAGCTTGTGCTGTTCTTGTAAAGTTGCTAGCCTGTACATAACAAGGGGATATGTCGCTTTCAACTAGATATCGGCCACAATTTCTTCTTGATAATTTGTGTATGCACTTTGATAACGTTATTATCACAAATTCGACTGGGTTTCTCTATGGGATTGGGAACCCACGAGCAGGGCCTACACCTTTTATCTAATTAATGAAAAAATCCCTTTTGATTAAGCGAGCATTGTTGTATGCAGCTTTTATAGATTTATCAACCGTGTTTGACCTAATTAAAAGAGAAAAGCTCTGAAAGAGATTAAATATTTTATCAATGCATTATACACACATTTATGGCTTTCCACGGGCTTTCCACATTGGAAACAGTGCTGTCATAATGTATGTCAATGAAGGGTGAGGGACTGCCCTTGTGACATTTTGAATGTAGATGTAAACTGTATGCAGAATATGAAGATCCTCTTACTCGCCTACGCAGAGAACCCAGTCCTTTTGGCAAGAATTCCATGTGCCTTACAGACTCTATTGGATGTCTGCACCAAATATATCTGTATTGGCGCGTACATACTTGTGTATGGGCGCATCTAAATAAAATATCATGTGTGACTGGGAATTAATATTGGAATTTAGCAATGGCATGAACTACAACTTGATATGTTATCTCCCCAAAGGCATATATTAAAGCAATCGGAAAATACGCTTCAAGCTTTTGGGGGTGTTTCTAAGTTTGCTTTACATTATAGTGGGCACACAAGTTAATTACGTGCTAAGACAATCGAAGGCCAAAATTAAAACGGTGGCAACATGTGGCTCTAGTGTCTGTAAGCCCCTGCCATGCAGATAAATGATAACTCCTTCTGCAAGTGAATACTGGCTCTACCGACTATTGCGCCAAATTGTGTGGTACTGAAAGAGTTGGGAATGGGTTGTTTAGAGGGTGAAATGTAAGTACACCCATTAGTTCAATGCCCAAATATTCGCAAAAATAAGAGTAACTTTAACAAATGAACTGTTACATATGGTTGCTAAAAATGACAGGGCAGCCAAGGTGCCCTGGCTAAGTCATGTTAAAACAGAACTAACCAAATTACACACTTTAGTGCCACCTGTGGAGACTTTATATCAATTAAAAACTGAAATTGATGGGGGTTAAAGAGCTATATTTTTGAAATATTAATGTGATCTTGAAAAAGACTGAATTAGTTAAGCATTTAATGCAATTAATTTGAGTAGTTGGTCACTGGAAGGGTACTATAAATCATAGCCCTTTCAGCCCAATTTCTTTAGACCCAGTAGAGACACCAGGGTGGTGGAATGTTTGTAAAAATCTTTTTGTCCAACAGGTAAAATGTTTGAGAAATCAACTTGTCCCATAAATAAATCTACTTCTCCCAACGTGCTGCTTAAATTAAAAAAAATAAGCCATACCTGGCCTCCCCCCCCCCCTCCCAACCCCACTTACCTTCTTCTCCTTTTTTTTCGGGAGCGGACGTGCTGGGAACACTTCTGTTTACAGCGTGTCCACTCCCGATGGCTGCCATGGACAGAGGAAACGGACTCTCTTTTCCCTTTCCCGGCGGCCATTTGGTCTTTTTTTTTTGCTCGTGCCTATAACTATGGTGCCCCGGGGCATTACCTGAGTCTGTAATGCCCCCGCCGCTCGTGTCATATTGCTTAAATTATTAACTGGCTTCATGACCTCAGATTCCAAGATTTCAGTCTTTGCCGGAGTAGAGGCTGGACTGACAAAGGATCTCCCCCTAGTGGTAACTACTGGAGGCAGTTTTAGATGGCGACAGTGGCTCCCCCAACTCAGCAAAGTCCACCTTTGAAAGAAACCCTAACAATTCCTATCCAATTCCTCTTATGTAGCTCTGCCAGTTAATCTGAAATATTATTGTCCAGCACCAGCAACCTTTATTCTCATGAAGTCACAGACAGACTGCCGTACCAGTCTACCTCAGTACTGATGAGCGACTTGATGTATAGATTGGTTTGCTCTGCTTTTGTGTTCTTTTTATGTCACTTGTCATAGAGAAAGGAAACCATTTCTGAGATGACCTCGCAACGCATCACCTGCCAGGGCAGTTTCTAGGGACGGATGAAAAAGGTGGCATACCAGGTGCAGGTACTTTGAGGGTGCTATATTAGCTCTCCTAGCCAGCCTTCTGAGATTCATTTACCTTTGTTTGTTTTCACTTTGCATTTCAGATACAAAAAAGAAATGGGGGCCGTTGTTAACATACTTCACTTATCAACAGAGCGATTAATGGTAGACAACAGTGGACACAGCAGTGAGTGGCTAATTGGGCGTCACTTGGAGGTCCCTTAATACGTGCAAATGCTGGGTCATTCTAAATTGGATGGATGCATAGCAAGCTCCATGCTTTTAAAACAATGCCTGTATGTACATCACCTTATCATACCTTTCACTGTTTTATTTTCAGTCTCCATAAAAACCCACAGGAGATTTGTTAAGGAGTCCTTTAATTTGCACATTGGTGATCACAGAGTTCCAATAACTATGGGGCAAATAATTCTTCAATTATTCTCATTTTCCCCCTCAATTATAATTTAAACCATTTTTTGTCAAGTTAGTTTATTATGCGATTTCAATCAACTTTATAAAGCAGATTTTTATTTGAGCCATGCGAAGCCAAACACTAATTCATAGTGGTGCACTATAGCTGGAAAGGTATCTGGGCAAATGTCTAAATTGGGGTCAAATCCCAAACTCACCCTCCAACAAAATGTGTAATCCTTGGCAAATATTTTAATTTCACTCTCCCTTAGCATTTCACTCTCCCTTAGCTGCCAGAATTGGGTGTCACTAGAAGTGATTGTGCACAATCCAAAAAAGCCTCACTCATGGTTTAGTAGACCATAGAGTTGCATAGAAAAAGCCAGTAATTATGGATTGTGGATAGCGGAAAAAAATCTTTGTTGAAAGGAATAAAACATACAACAAATATTGGTGTCCAAATGTGAGGGTGGTCATGTGGATCATAGTTACGGGTGCAGTTGCTGATGGTTGAATTGTTTCAGTAAATTGGAACTGATAAAAACATTTTAAGGTCTTGGGTAAAGGGAGGCCATTGGATCTATTTAAATTAGGAACAAAATGATCAAAAACCTACATTACACAACAAAAATAAATTCTTTTGCTGCAGCAGAATCTAGGAGAGTGAGTTTGACATTGAACATATGCATGCAACAATCAAAGCAAATTCTTGTTTGCAATATTGTTGTCTTTGACGTGTCTGTAATACTTTTAAGTGCTTTGCTTACAAGTTAATAAAACTAGCATTGGTTTTATAATGCAATGATTTCACATTGCTGCAGCAGGGTTTCGAATATTTGGGTGAAGCCTAGTCTTTCACCTGGGCCTGTTTTTCGCAACCCTCTTGCAACACGCTCTGTTCAGAGATTCAGAGGGTGGCAGCAGGGCACTTGCAGAGGCTGTATAGCAATGTTTGTTTAGCAAAACCTCTCTTCTCAAAAAATGGAATAAGCGCACTGTTCCCATTATGTGTGTCCCCACAGCAGACATACAGACACACCAAACGATTGGATTACATCTGTATTGCACGGTCCTTTTACCCAAATTGTAAAGATTACAGGATTTTGAAACCCAGGCTGTAGTGGTGCACAGAACACAAAACAAAGGTACTTGAAATCCAGTGCTCAAACAAAAGTGCATTTCATCTAGTCCCCCGTTCTTACACACCACTAATACTGTTTATACATGCAGTGTCGCAACCGGCACATCACAGGCTCTCTTGGCATATCCATGTTGGGAGTACTGCGAAACGGTATGTTGCGGAACAGCATTGCTGCGTCCCTCACAAGTCTGGCATGGATACTAAGTCCTCATCATGAACCTGCACCATCTCAGAACTAATTGCTACTGGGATAACGAAAGTTATGCTACATTATGATGGATATGTAAGATTGCATACGTGTATGATATTAAGAAATATTTGCCATGATTAGCCACTCCGACCTGTTAACGCACACGCTATTGGCTGGTAACACTTGCTGCAAAATCAACCCACTCACCCTCCAAACCCAGACCTACATTTCAATGGGCTCTCACCCACCAAAAACAAAATTCTATGTTTTCACCCGACCTAGGGACCGAAAGGTTGAGAGCTATGTCTACTTCAGAGCCAAAAAATCAACCATGACAACAGCTAAGAGTTAACTTGACAAAAGTCTCCGCAAAAGCAACGCTATTTTACCCTGGTTCTTAAAGGGCTCAGCTTCAGGCTTTCTGGGCCTAAGATATTGTCAGGGAAGTCCTCCAGTATGACCCAACCTGCATAACTTGTGTTCCTGTAATGCGGACACTTAGCTTGATTAAACCCAGTGTTTATAATGTATCCAACCATCCAGGTTCTTGAGAGATTACTTCTCATAGTCCCCCAGCCCAGTGCAAGGCTGAGGGCTAGCCCTGCTGCTCCTTCACAGTGTGCCACCTCTAAAGTATCCAAAAAGTCGTGAATAGGGCAGAAAAACAGGTTATATACGCACACATTCACGTGCTTGTGTGCTACAGGTAAGACGGAACCACTGATGGCTAAAGCACCGCACTTTCAATGGGTACATATGGGTCGCAGATTGAAGTCCTGCCAATCATTTTTGAGGTGCATAAATAAAGAAGACTAGTTATTACTGAATTTACCCAATCCCTAAGCAGATGCGTAATCACATTGCTACAGATCATTGCATGCAGGGCCAGTAAATATAACACCACACGGGTAATACAACTGCTATGGTGTTCTTGCCCTGCTGTGTGTGGCGAGCAGCTATGAGAAATCTGCTTTAGATAAATCACAAGCAAATTAAGAGGTGTCTTGGTCACAGGCATCAGAGCCCTTAATTGACACGTTTTTTTTTTCCTTAAAAGGGGTAAACATGAGTACACATGCCTTAAAGTTGTTTGCCACACATGATGGCGGGTGAAAATGAAAAGGAACAGTGATAAGAGGCACTAGCACTAAAGGAAGCTCCCAAACAGATAACAATGAGGCTTAGAAGCACATTATGTTTATAGCCTAAAACAGACATTGGCAACTTTTGGCTCCCCAGATGTTTTGGATTACAGCACCCATCAGCCCTAGCCAGCCTAGTCAAGGTTCAGGGATCATGGGTGTCGTAGTCCAAAACATCAGGAGAGTGCCAGGTTGCAGAACCCCTCGCCTAAGAGCACAACTGCTGTTTGAGGATGAAGAGGAACGAACGTACGTAGAAGTAGCCGAACAAACGGATTTGAGGCATTGTTTAAAATAGCATTCTTTGATTTAAAAACGTGCACTCGCAATGACTCTGCAGGAAGAGAGTTCTAATTAACTCTGTGTGGTGATGATTTTCCACCCTAAATCAACAAAACGTAGAACATTGAAGATCGAATTAGAGGGCTTGATGCTTGAACAAGTCAAATATTACGACTATCTGGCAATTAGATTTGAGGAGTCTGGCAGCTGGCCCGCTCAGATTACCAAATCGTCCGCCACCCTAGAAAATGTAGGTGGAGCAATTCTGGTGTTTCATGCAACACATGGTAGAGGTGCGGTCTCCCCTGCTTTCCTGCTGCGTTACATGCCTCTGAATTATGGGGATACAGTAATGTCCAGAAGCTCTGTACAAGCAAACATAAATTCCTAAAAAAATGGATGTTGCACCCCGCCAACTCCCCCACAGTGCTGGTCTTCCTGGAGCTGGGCGGTACTCCGGTTGCGGCCCAGATCTGTGCAAGACCAGCTTTTTATTGGGCAAGACTATGGAAACAGCATGGTTTAGTAGGCTATCACAATGCAACTCAACCTCCTAGCTATGGTGGGCTTGCACAACGGGCATCCCACGTCAGATAATTGTTTCAGGGCCTCGATATGATCGACCCGTGGATGCACCCTACCATTTCAAGGCCGCCCATGATTGAGAACATCAAAAGAAGGGTCAAACGAAAAAGTGACGATTGCCTATTTTTTATTTTTTATTTGTATAGGGTTTAAAAAAACCTTTACAAACATGTTTTACTCCGAATAGCATAAAAGAATATTATTTACACAGAGAAATAATTTCATTACAAGCATATATTTACATTCTCCAGACAAATAAAAAAAAATATTATTTACAAAAATAAGTGATTCCATTAGTCATATATATTTACATTTTTAAAGAAAAGAAAAAAAGAGTATAAATCACAATTAAGATAAAAATGTATTACAGGAGAAAGGAAGGAACAGAGAAAAGAGAGAACAGATTAGCACATGACCCAAGCTTGAGATCATCCACAATGTCCCATATGTACATCCAGATTAAGACTCTTTAGGAACCCTGAGATAGCAATAGCCTGTCTGTTATTTTGAATATTAAAACACTGTTTCCAAACCAGGTCAAATGGGAGACCTGAGTAGAAGGCCTTTAAGTTCCCCAAAAAGTGTTTGTCAACTCTTCCAGCTGGACACAGCTGAGTATAAGGTGTTTGGCTGTTTCATGCTCAGAATGACAAAATCTACACAGCGTGTCCGCCCTGTTTACAAGATTTATTTTAGTCAGAATATCCCTAGTAGGTAAAATGTTCCAACAAAGCCGTTTTGGAGAGGGCACCCCTTTTCTTATGCTGGTGCGAGAGTTGTGACATGGATTTGTAAGAATGGAAAGTTTCTAACGTGCAAATCCAGTCATTTTTTAAAAGCCTCATTTTGGTTAGCATAGGATTAACAATCAAGGTTTCCAAATTGAAGTCTATATTTAGAAGAATGTTCTCGCAATTAGCAGCAAAGGTTATAAGGTAGCCCCCTAAGTGAATGTTCTTACCTATCCACTGATACAGAGTATTGGGAGAGGGTGCCTTGATTTTAGCATATAGTGATAGCATATTCTATTGTACTCTGGCCCAGATAGAGGTGTATCCCAGCTCGAACCGAATTGCAGTTACAGGGACCGCATTGAGGATACCTAGGATCTGTCTCCAAATTCCACCCTCTAACTGATTCAATTTATGCATGACAGTTTCTGAGCACAGTTCCAAGCCTTCTCCAGCATGGGGTCTGGCATGGATTCACATGCTCATGAATATTCCCCGTCGTCAGGCTGGGAATCCTCGGTAAAGAAAAAACCAGTATCAGTTTCGTTTCTGATCTGTCTTTCGTAGTAATAACCAATCACTGATCTCTGCGTCATACTGACCACAGCCAATGACTGCCCTCTACCTAAGCCCCGCCTCTGGCAGCCATCTTCAGATTTTTACCGCACGTTCATGTGTTGGGATCCTCGTGCTATTGCTCTCGAGCGTTAGTGCTATTTTTTTCACGTTTTTTCTCAAAAACTTAGTTTTTTCGGTCAAAAGAGCCTCAAGCTCCACCGACTCTCCATCCGATCAACGGGGACCCGTGTCGGATTCGTCTGCGCCCCTCAAGGGTGAAGATTTCGTCGAGCTACGCTTTTGGAGGACTCCAGAAGTTTCTCAGGCCCGGTCATGGCCCAGGAGAAGGGAAGCTCGACGCCCAGAAAGCTGTTCAGGGTCTGCCCTGAATGCCAGCTGCAGAACGTCTTCAAGGAGGACGAACACTCTTTTTGTCTTTACTGCCTACATGAGGACAAGATGCACGTGGAGAAGGACTGTGCGTTTTGCGGCAACATGTCGGAGCGGACCATGAAGGACCGCCATCAACGTCTCGCCAACTGGCTGGAAGGGAAGAGCCCGTCCGGCGAGAAGAAGAGGAAGAAATCCGAGCGGTCTTCTAAGACCTTTGAGGATGCCCCGGCGACGGGGGTCCAACATAAGGCCAAGCACCGCGAGTCCGCTGGCACCGGGAGCGCCGAACGGTCGGGCTCTACGGGCGCCAGGCTGGGCGCACCCTCCCCGGCACCATCAACCACGAGCCAATGCTCTGGGTCGGGTAAGAGGAAGGCCGAGCACCCGGCGAAGCTCCTGGAGAGGCCCCGGTCGAGCTCGAAGGCGGAGGGGGAGCGAGGCAGTGTCCCACCCTCAAGGATAAGGCGGTGAGCGCACCTAAGGTGGTGAAGGCCTTAATCCATCCGGCCAAGCCCTCTATCGAAACTGTCGCGGCGGCCCTGGCTCAGCCTGTGGAGGCTACACCAGTGGTGGCGACCTCGGGGCTCAGAGTCTCCCTGCCACCTCGGAGGGAGTCCTCTTTTGTGCCCATCGATAGGACCCCCGTGAAATCCCCCGTGGGGAAGAAAAAGGGGGGCAGGGCGTCGTCGTAGATTCGGCCTCAACCTCGGAGGAGGAGCTGGTTGAGGTCTTAAGCCACGGCCTCGGCGTGGAAGAAGACCGGCCCGTCGGGATGGATCACGACGCAGGTGACAACAACATCGTCGAGGGTACCGACGGGGCCCCTGATCGCCCGTCGGATTCCCCTCTGCCAGCGCCGCGAGACAACTCGGCGGCCATTTTGTTGGCTATACAGTCCTTATGCTCCGAGATAAGGACGAGACTACCGTTGCCGACGGAACCTCTCCCGTCGGGGGACCCAGAACCGGGACCTTCTGGTGTTCCCCCTACCAAGAAAAGAAGGATCCACCCTCCGCCTCCTTTTCAGCCGTCGCGCCCCTTCCAGCCTTCCTCCCCGTCCACCCGAGGGGATGATACGGGGACTGACACGGCAGCGACGGGAACGGACGACGAGGTATACGACGAGGATGTACCGTCGTCGCCTCCCACCAGGGCTTCTCCGCCCGACGAGATTGGATCGTTCCACTCCATGATCACCAGGGCATCCGAGCTTTTCCAACTCTGCCCTGAGGAGAAGAAGAAGGAAGGTTTCCTTTATCAGCGGCGCGAGGCCAAGAGGAAGACGGTCCTCGCAGTGCCTCTATTGGACGACATTTGGGATGAGGGCCTCACCCTCCTCAAGAACCCTTCCACAACGCCAGCCAGAAGAGACCGGTACGAGAAAAAGTACCGGGTCCCGGACACGCCTACCCCGGACTCCGTCGTCTCCCCGGCGGCCAGGAAAAAAGCGGGGGGGGGGGTGCGGCCTCCACATCGACTTCCCCACCGGACGGCGAGGGAAAGAAATTGGACGCTATGGGACGCAGAGTCATCTCGTCTGCAGCGACGACGATTAAAGCGGCCAACGCCTTGGCTATCGTGGCCCGCTACGACAGGGAGCTCTGGTACAAACTGGCTCCCCTGCTGGACTTCTTGCCGGACGACAAGAGGGCAGAGGCCCTGGAGATCCTGCAGGAAGGTGAGTTGGCTTCGGACCACGCCATTACCGTTGCGACGGACATCGCCGACACTGGGTTCCGCCAGTTGGGCAACGGCGTTTGCCTTAGGCGGCGTGGATGGCTCAAGGCTACGGACTTCCGTCAAGACGTTCATACCAGAGTCCTGGACATGCCCTTCGATGGGAACAACCTGTTTGGGAAAACAGTGGACGATTCCCTTCAGGCCATTAAAGCGGGCACCGAGACGGCCCGGGCCCTTGGAGTTCTGCAACACCGACGGACGCCCTTTCGGAGCAGAGGAGGCAAGGGCGCCTCCAAAGGTTCCGGCGGCGGTTTCTCCACCTACCGTCAAGCGGCCCGCTCGTCGTCTCAGGAGGCCTACAGAGGACGAGGCAAGTCTGGCGGACCCCGCCGTCGTCGCCAAGGAGGTCAAGGCGGCAAAGCCTCGTCGAAGCAGGATTGAACCGGCCGTGGGGTCGGGCCCCCACCGAAGCACCCCGGTGGGAGGCCGGCTGGCGAGCTTCGTCAGCGTGTGGGAGTCCATCTCCACCGACCGTTGGGTGCTGGACGCCTTGGCCCGGGGCCACGCGCTCTAGTTTCAAAGAAGGTGTCCGCGCGTCCCCCCCGTGGCCAGGAAAGAACTTCACGTCCCTCAACTTCTCCTGGAGGTAAAGGCGATGCTCAGGAAGGGCGCCATCGAACTCGTCCCAAAGAGGCTTTGGGGCTCCGGAGTTTACTCGAGATACTTCCTCGTGAAGAAGAAGACGGGGGGATGGCGCCCCATCCTGGACCTGCAACGTCTGAACAAGTTCATCAAGGTGCAAAAGTTCCGGATGGTCACCCTCCAGCACGTCCTGGGTCAGCTGGCGGAAGGAGACTTCCTGTCGTCGTTGGATTTGGAGGATGTCTACTTCCATATTCCCATCCTAAAGGGGCAGGTTTGTGGTCCAAGGGCGTCATTACCAGTTCAAAGTCCTCCCCTTCGGACTACGGTCGGCACCCAGGGTGTTCACCAAGTGCCTCGCACCGGTGGCGGCGCAGCTGCGCCGCGAGGGGATCCACGTCTACCCCTACACGGCAAGGACCGTCCAATTTCTCACGGACTTGGGATTCTCCGTGAACTACGCCAAATCCCACCTGGTACCCGCGCAAGACGCTCTGTTTCTGGGAGCGAGGTTCAACACAGTGTCCCTTCTGGCCTCCCCGTCGGAGGAGAGGACCAGGACCATCCTGGGCAAGGTGCAGCGGATGTTGGTGGCCGACGCGGCCAAGGTGAGGTCCATCAAGTCCCTCCTCGGAATGATGTCTTCCTGCATCTACCTCATTCCCATGTGCAGGCTCCGGATGCGCCCGTTGCAGGAGTTCCTGGACGCGCGCTGGATCCAAACGACGGGCAGCTTCGAGGAAAGGATCACACTCGACGAGAGTTTCCGACGAGCGATCCGGTGGTGGGGTACCCGCGCGCATCTGACGGCGGGCATGGACTTCCAGACCCCAGCCCACCAGGAGACAGTGACCACGGATGCCTCCCTGGAAGGGTGGGGAGCGCACACCGAAAATCTGCACGCAAGAGGCCTTTGGCTCCCGACGGAGAAATCCCTACTTCTCCAGCATTGGATCTTTCATGGATTCACATGCTTAGAATATTCCCCGTCGTCAGACTGGGAACCCTCGGTACACATATATATAGTCATTTCCAATAGGAAAAACTTCTGCCCTATCCCCGTCTGCGTCCTCTACGGGGCCGCCCACGTACGCCCCGTTGGACGTGATGGTATATAAGCCCCGCCCCCGCGGGTCCCTTCAGATTTCAACCGTCTCCAAAGATAGTGGGATCTCCTCGTGTATTTTCTTCAAATACTTATCGATTGTTTCTAACTCCTGCGAGTTGGTCTGTTTGGTCCGCTTCCAACTCCTACGAGTTTTGTTAGTTAATCTGACAATAATGTCGGGTAAGCCTCTTTTCCGCCCGTGTGCCACGTGCGGTCTAAAGAAGGTTTATGAAGGGGATGGCCACCTTGACTGCATCTACTGCCTTCACCCCCACCACTCGGCGGACCAATGTGATATCTGCAAGGGTTTTTCCCAAAAAACCCTGAAGGACCGGAATCGGCGACTGGTCTCGTGGCTGAACGACGGCGCTGGAGCGTACCCTCAATCGGAGGTAGGATCGGTGCGCAGTATCGCCTCAGCGAAAACATCAGAAGCCTCCCGACGCTCACATCCGTCGGAACCTCCGGCCAAAAAATCACGGCCTACGGGGAAGGACGTGCCTCGAAGTCATTCCTCTAAGGCCTCATCGAAAGAATCGACGAAGAAATCATCTTCCTCTTCTTCTTCGTCGAAGAAAGACAAGGACAGGCCAAAATCCTCCTCGAGCGATCAGAAAAGATCAGCTACGAGTAGAGAGGCGGATAAACACAGGGAGAGCTCCGCGAAGGCGGGACCGCCTAAGCCACCTGCAGGCCTTCCGTCGACGACGACGATGGCGACGATCCAAGTGCCCACTCCGTCACAGTCCCCCGCCTTTCAAACGGGCTCATCGTCGACGACGATTCCCTCGTCGACGGAGTTCCAGGCCTGGAGGCCAGAGACGTTCGACATGGGGCTACCCGACACACTGCTACAAGAACAGCCAGTTTCGATCGCCTCCAAAGAGGACGACGGCTTCAGAATAGTGAGCCCGGAAGACCTGGGGCTACGGCCCAGATTTCCTTCTGGTGCAACCTGCTCTCAAGTTTTCACCCAGCCTCCAAACGCCCAGGCTACTCTCTCCATGGAGGTACTTTCCTCCTTACACTCGCTCTTGAAGTCCCTGGACGAAAGACTCCCGCCTGCTCCGACGACTCCCCTCGTCGACGAGCCCGGACCTTCACACCGCCCGACTAGATCGGTCGTGGGCCCAACTGCTCCAACAGTCCAGGAAGAAGGTGAGCTCTCGGACTCCCTCTCTGAACAGGGGTCAGCTTCTAATATCTCCCTCTCGCCGTCGAGAGACCCGTCATGGGTTTCGGATGTGGAGGTGGATCCTCCGAAAAGTCCCATTCACCCATCTCCACCGGACGACATAGGGGCCTTCCATTCCATGATGGAAAAAGCCTGCAAGGAGTTCGGTTTGACCCAACAAGAAGAAAAGAAGGACTGCTTCCTCTTTGACCACATGGGCAAGAATAGGCGTTCCGTTTTTTCGATACCGATACTGGACCACGTATGGAAAGAGGGCGTCCAAACCATGCGGCATCCTTTCTCGGAACCTGCGGTCAAAGGCCGTGTAGAGAAAAAATTTAAAGTTCCAGATTCGACGCCAAAATGCCTCTCTGCGCAACCCACGCCTGACTCGGTGGTATCGGCGGCGGCGACGAGAAAGGCAAAGGCCCAGCATAAGTGCTCTACCCCGCCGGACTCCGAAGCTAGACGCCAAGACGCTTTCGGTAAGAAGATCCTGTCAGTGGGAGCGTCAACAGTGAAAGCAGCGAACTCCCTGGCAATCATGGCCAGGTATGACAGGGAGATGTGGCACAAACTGGCACCCATTTTGGACCACCTCCCCGAAGAACACAGAAAATCAGCTATGTCCCTGGTTCGTGAAGGAGAAGAAGCCTCGAACCATGCTATCAACATAGCGGTGGACCTGGCAGACTCGGGGTTCAAACAAATTAACAATGGAGTGGTTCTACGACGCCAGGCCTGGCTCAAATGCACCAACTTTAGACCCGAGGTGCAATATAAGGTCGTCGACATGCCTTTCGAAGGTGACCACCTGTTTGGCGAAAAGGTGGATGAGGCCTTGAAAGGAATGAAGGAGGACTCTGAGACGGCGCGCTCGCTGGGCTCCCTCCAAAGCGGTAAGCCCTTTCGTTCCTTTCGCCCCTTTAGAGGAGCTACGGGAAACGCACGATTTGCGGGATCCAGGGATAGAGCATTCGGGAGGTCTTCATATCCGTCCCAAGGTTATAGACGCGCCTCACAGTCCTCGACCCGACGCAGAAATTTCCAGGCCTCTAAGAGACGTCCCACTTACTCGTCGTCGACGGGAAAACAAAAAGATCAACAATGACGTTCTAGGAGGGAGAGTGTCAAGTTGCGTCGAGGAATGGGAGTCTATTACGACAGATCGGTGGGTTCTGGACACGGTGAGACTGGGACATTCCCTAAGATTCAAATCCAGCCCTCCAAAACGTCCACCGATATGCCTGTCTCAACCACACCTAAGCGTCTTGCGTCGAGAGGTTGCGCTCATGCTAAAAAAAGGCGCCATCGAGTTAGTACCTGCCTCACAGAGAGGCTTAGGGGTTTACTCACGCTGCTTCGTAGTAAAGAAACCAAACGGGAAGTGGCGCCCCATCCTCGACCTACGGGACCTCAACAAAACCCTGCTGAGTCAAAAGTTCAAGATGCTTACTCTACAGGAGGTAATCAGATCGGTCCAAAAGAACGATTTCCTAGCGTCTCTGGACCTCCAAGATGCGTATTTTCACATTCCGGTGCGCACTCACCACAGGAGGTTCCTGAGGTTCCTAGTCGGCCAAACACACTACCAATTTACTGTGCTCCCTTTCGGCCTGAAGTCCTCCCCAAGAACCTTTACAAAGTGCCTAGCACCCGTAGCAGCCTGGCTGCGGAAGGAAGGACATCACGTTTACCCGTACCTCGACGACTGGCTCGTGAGGGGATCCTCCCCAGCGTCTACCAACGACAGCCTATTGACCACCCTGCGACTGCTACAGCGTCTGGGATTTGCAGTGAACTACGAAAAGTCTTCACTAAAGCCCTCGAAGAGCTTGAAGTTCCTAGGTGCTCAATTCGACACCCACACGGGACTAGTGAAACCATCCCGGGAAAGGTTGTTGAAAATCAAACACCTGACAAGCCAACTTCGTTTACAGAGAAGGTTGTCAGCAAGAAAATATGCGGCTCTCCTCGGCTCCATGGCATCGTGCATCCACCTAGTCGCGAACTGCCGGTTGTTCATGAGACCTCTACAGGAGTTCCTATCAGACAGATGGAAGCAGGCCACAGGCCGCTGGTCGGACAAGATAATAGTCGACGACGAACGAGTTATCAAAGCCATCCGATGGTGGAAAGTGGCGCGCAACCTGGACAGAGGGGTCCCCTTGCAGGAGCCGGAATTTCAGAACACCATCATTACAGATGCCTCTCTGTCGGGCTGGGGAGCACACATGTCACGTCACCAAACCCAAGGCAGGTGGTCGTCGACCGAATCTCGCCTACATATCAACGTCCTGGAGCTAAGAGCGGTGAGATGGGCCCTGAAATCTTTCCTCCCACACATCAAGGGGTCAAAAGTAAGAGTGCTCACGGACAATACGACAGCTATGTTCTACCTGATAAAACAGGGTGGCACCAGATCCAGGACCCTCTCGAAGGAAGCTCAAAAGATCTGGCATTGGGCTTTAAAACACCACATCTCCCTAGTAGCATACCACCTACCGGGAGCGAAGAATTTACAGGCGGATTCCCTGAGCAGGACGATGTCACAAATACACGAGTGGGAGCTGGACTCCACTCAACTCGGGGAAATCTTCGAAAGATGGGGGACCCCGTCGATCGATCTCTTCGCCACGGAAAGAAACCGAAAATGTGCTCAGTTCGCGAGCAGATGGCCCCAAACAGACTCCCTGGGGGAAGCGTTCTCGTTTCCGTGGACAGGCAAGTTCCTCTACGCCTTCCCTCCATTTCCCCTCATACGGAGGACGATCCAGGGGATCCACAGGTACAATTGCCGGGTCATCCTAGTGGCCCCGCGCTGGCCGAGGCAACCATGGTTCTCAGACCTCCTTCATCTGTCACTGGATCAGCCGATACCATTCAGGAAAGTACCGAACCTCCTGTCCAGGGACGAGGGGACCGTGTGGCACCACAATCCGGACAGCCTGAACTTAACTGCATGGCTCCTGACTTCTCGGAGTTTGGGAACCTAAAAGTCTCGACTGATTGCCGAAGGATTCTGCAGGCGGCCAGAGCCCCGTCCACTAACAAATCATATGCAAGCAAATGGAAAAGGTTTTGTATATGGTGTCAAACACAACAAAATATACAACCTTTGGAAGTAACTCCGGAGCAAATCCTCCCGTATCTTCTTCATCTTGCGGAAAGCGGACTGTCATCATCGTCAATCAAAGTACACCTGGCGGCTGTTTCAAGATTTACCAGAAGAAGACAGTCCCCTCCACTATTCAGTGACAGGCTAGTGAAGCATTTCATGAAGGGTCTGTTTAGAACCTTCCCTCCGGAAAAACGGTTCCCACCGTCGTGGAGTCTGAACACGGTTCTAGCTGCCTTAATGAAGCCTCCCTTTGAGCCAATGTCCTCTTCATCTCTACAATTTCTATCTTGGAAACTCGCGTTCCTAGTTGCCATCACTTCGGCTAGAAGAATGTCGGAACTACAGGCACTGGTCATAGACCCTCCATATCTGAGGTTCTTTAAGGACAAAGTTATTTTATCAACTAACCCTTCATTCATCCCAAAAGTACCGTCGGTCTATCATAAGCACTTGACCCTGGTACTCCCTACTTTCTTTGCATCTCCTTCGTCGACGGCGGAGAAGGCCCTTCACACTCTGGACGTCAAAAGGGCACTAAAATTTTACCTACAAAAAACGCAAGATATCAGAACCACCAGACAGCTATTCGTTGCCTACGGCCCCTCGGCTAGGGGTAAGGCTATCTCCAAACAAGGTCTGGCTCGCTGGGTCTCCTCGGCGATTACCCTGTGTCATTCCAAGGCCGGGAGACCTCTACTACATCGTCCCAGAGCCCATTCCACGAGATCGACATCTTCCTCCGTGGCTCTATGGGCAGGAATTCCGCTGACGGACATCTGCCAGGCGGCGGCATGGTCTGTTCCGCACACGTTTACGCGCCACTACTGCCTGGAAAAGCAGCACGCGGATGAGGTACAAATGGGAAGGGCAGTGCTTCGCCACCTTTTTCAATGAGGTAAGCCAAAGTTTCAAGTAAAATGCTGCCTATTATTATTATTTGGCCTCAGCTGGTTTTTTCTGAGTGTATACATGGAGGTGCATAGTTTATTGACCTAAACATAAGTGGTTGGGTAGATATGTGCGCAAGGGGTGCATACTGAGTCATATGACATAGCATTGTATGGCGAAAACCCGTTTCGTATCAGTATAATAAGTTGTTGCTTACATACATGGTGTAAACGGTAGTGTTTGGGGGTGTCTCTACGACTGTAAGTTACATTGCACTCTCACCTCCTTCTTGATGTTACTGCTTTACAATCTATTCTAAGCATGTGAATCCATGAAAGATCCAATGCTGGAGAAGGGAGTAGTTTCTTACCTGTAACTCCATTTCTCCAGCGTTGGTATCTTTCATGGATTCACATGCGCCCTCCGGCCTCCCCGGACTGCAATGTGGAAGATTGGTATGCAAGCAAGTTTTCCCCCCGTTATCTTGGAGGGGTCGAAATCTGAAGGGACCCGCGGGGGCGGGGCTTATATACCATCACGTCCAACGGGGCGTACGTGGGCGGCCCCGTAGAGGACGCAGACGGGGATAGGGCAGAAGTTTTTCCTATTGGAAATGACTATATATATGTGTACCGAGGGTTCCCAGTCTGACGACGGGGAATATTCTAAGCATGTGAATCCATGAAAGATACCAACGCTGGAGAAATGGAGTTACAGGTAAGAAACTACTCCCATATCAACGTCCTGGAGCTCCGTGCAGTGTTTTGGGCCCTCAGGTCCTTCCTTCCGTCCCTCAAGGGCAAGGTGGTGAGGATCTTCACCGACAACACCACCACCATGTTTTACATCAGGAAACAGGGCGGAACCAGGTCCCCAGCACTGTCCAAGGAGGCGCAGGACCTGTGGCATTGGGCCGTCGCCCAAAGGATATTTCTGGTGCCGTTTCATCTGGCAGGGATAAAAAACACCATCGCCGACTCACTCAGCAGGGAGCTGCGCTCGTGCCACGAGTGGGAGCTACGGCAGGATCTAGTGGATCGCCTCTTCCGACGGTGGGGCACACCCCAGATCGACCTGTTCGCGACAGCGACAAACTCCAAGTGCCGGAGGTTCACCAGCAGGTTTCCCCAGGCGAGGAGCATGGGCGATGCTTTCTCGTTCCCCTAGGAGGGCCTGTTCCTCTACGCGTTCCCTCCTTTGCCACTGCTAATCCGGCTCGTCAACCAGCTCAAGAGGTCACTGTGCAGGATGATCCTCGTCGCACCTGCGTGGCCGAGGCAGATATGGTTCCCGGACCTTCTGGACTTGTCAGCGTCCCCGCCAAACAAGCTGCCGGTGGACGCGGATCTACTCTCCAGGGAAGGAGGCACCATCCTCCACCACGACCCGAAATCGCTGAACTTGCAGGCCTGGCTCCTGCAGCGCTAGAGTTTGGAGGATACGACATACCGGCCGACTGCAGAGAGGTTCTTGCAAAGGCCAGGGCGTCCTCGACTCTTAAATGCTACGGACACAAATGGAAGAGGTTCTCTGTCTGGTGCCACGCACAGAAGATTAACCCTCTACGGATTACGGCTCCCCAAGTACTGCCGTACCTGCTGACGCTGGCCAAAGCTGGACTGGCACACGCGTCCATCAAGATTCATCTTGCTGCGATCTCCCGATACACCAGAACCACGGGACGGACGTCCTTGTGGTCTCATCGTCTGGTGAAAGAGTTCATGAAGGGACTGTTCAGATCGTTCCCGCCGGTGAAGGCTCCGGCCCCGGCGTGGGAGCTCAACGTGGTGCTGACCAAGCTCATGGGACCTCCGTTCCAGCCTCTGCACTCGGCTCCATTGAAATTTCTGTCGTGGAAAACAGCGTTTCTTGTGGCCATCCGCACGACGAGTGGGGGAGATCCAGGCCCTTTCCTGCAAGGCCCCGTACTTGACTTTTCACGACACGAGGGTAGTGCTCAGGACGCACCCCTCCTTCATGCCCAAGGTACCGTCGGACTTCCATCTCAACGAACCCTTGGTGTTGCCTGTGTTCTTCCCGTCGCCTTCGTCTCCGGCTGAGAGGACTTTGCACTCGCTGGATGTGGCTAGAGCGCTGAAGTTCTACGTAGACCGCACAAAGTGTTTTCGGAAGACGTCACAACTCTTTGTGAACTTTGGACCTGTCAATCAGGGGAAGGCTCTCTCGAAGGCTTCCATTTCCAGATGGCTCTCCGGCTGTATCATGTACTGTCACCGGTTGGCAAACCGACCGCTGCCTGGCCGTCCGAGAGCCCATTCCACCAGAGCGATCGCAGCTACCACGGCGTTCCTATCTGGTGTGCCCCTGCTGGACATATGCAGGGCTGCTACGTGGAGGTCGACGCACACCTTCACGAAATTCTACTGCGTCGACCGGGATTCCAGGGAGGAGTCCAGGGTCGGCCAAGCAGTGCTGCGCAACCTGTTCGCCTGAGGTGAGCCTGGTGAGGAGGTAAGATGCTTAATGTTGAGTTTGATGCAATGCTTAATGTTGAGCCTTTGCCACCTCCCGTGGTTGTGCATGTGTGTACTGCTATGTATTCTTTGTTCATGAGCATGTGAATCCATGCCAGACCCCATGCTGGAGAAGGAACAAGTTACTTACCTGTAACTGTTGTTCTCCAGCATGGGTCTGGCATGGATTCACATGCGAACCCTCCCGCCTACCCCTCTGCGGCTCTTCACTTGGTCATACTGCCACTTCACGTGCTTCCAAATCTGAAGATGGCTGCCAGAGGCGGGGCCTAGGTAGAGGGCAGTCATTGGCTGTGGTCAGTATGACGCAGAGATCAGTGATTGGTTATTACTACGAAAGACAGATCAGAAACGAAACTGATACTGGTTTTTTCTTTATCGAGGATTCCCAGCCTGACGACGGGGAATATTCATGAGCATGTGAATCCATGCCAGACCCATGCTGGAGAACAACAGTTACAGGTAAGTAACTTGTTCCATACCCTAGCTTGGGTACCACCTTCCCTTCAAAAAACATGAGCGCAGGTTTTATCGAGAACTTCCCGAATTTATGTTCAATCAAGATAGAATTGTCAATTGTGTTCCTTCTCCCCTATATGGACCCACATGGAAACCCAAGTATGTCGGACTTGGTGAAATGCCCACCCTGGCGCCCTCCAAAGTCGGTCGCACCTTCTTGCAGTCCCGCTTCATAAAAGCTAAGATTTTTGTTTTATTCGGGTTGATTATCAAACCGGTATCTTTAGCATATGTAGCGAAAGAGACCAACAGACGTTGAAGTCTCACCTTAGTGCAGTTAAACGGGAGGAAGACGTCCGCGTAGGTCAACCAAATCAGTTTGGATGCACCTACACTAGGTTAGATAAACTGTTCACCACATCAGACAGATAATTGATTAAATATCCAGGGCGCCAGTAAACACTCCCGTCTCACCCGTATGTTTGGAGTCTAGATGACATCTCCCCCTGCTGGTTAAGGCGAATCTGGATACCCGTGTTCCTATAAACACCCTCCAACAGTGCTAACAGACCCCTTGGCAGACCCCATGTAGCTAGTTCTTGCCATAGTTTTTTTCGATCGACACAATCAAAGTCATCAGATAGGTCGACCGATGCCATAAATACACAGCCTTTCTCCCTCCTCCAGGCCATCTCCTGAATGCTTCTGACTACTGGGCCATTGATGTTAGTCGAGTAGCCCTTCCGAAATCCAGTCTGAAACAGACTCAGAGGGTGGCAACGTTTTTCCCAATCCTCAAGGTATGACAGAAGAAAGGCAGAAAATATCTTGCTATCCGCGTCAATCAAAGAGATCGGTCGATAATTCTTAGGATATGATCTACTGCCATACTTGGAAGATTGGGATAACATTAGCTGTGGACCAAGAGGGGGGGGGACATGCCCCAGATGATAGTATGTTTTTAAATTCCTAATAAAGCAAATTCGCCCACAGGTTCGGGCCAGAATTGAAAGTATTATTGGTAAGGCCGTTAGGTTCCGGAGCTCGCAACCTCTTGCAATTTACAATCATCTCCCTAATAGTGTCAACCGCCAGATTAGGGGTCCAAAGAACACTAGAATATTGCACAGGTGAGTCAGTCGAGGAGCCCCCACTTATGGCCAATTTGCCACCAAACTGGTCCCCATAAAAAGTTAACCACTCTTTTTCTGAAATCGGGTTTAGTTGAGAAATGGCACAGGCACTGTCATGCCAGTCAAACAATTTTCCAAAAAGCACCCAGATTAGCCTTAGATAATAGTGTAAACATACATTCAGCATCGCGCTGAAGGAGCAGATGTTTTATGGTGTTACAAAAATTTGTATGGTTTTGCTTAATTTGGCTGACTACAATAGACAATAGGGGCTCTTTCAGTGCAGAGTTTTTAATTCTTCTTAGATCTTTTCTGATACGGATTTTGGCCATTGCTATATCCCGATTACAGCAGTGTACATGTTGGGGTTTAGGGCCTGCCCTTTTTATACATGCAACAGTATCCCCAATTGCAGAATTAATCAGAGACATCGAGCCGTTAACATTAAAGTTGTTCAGCTTCCATTCCAATGTGTAGCAGTTCAGATGGGCCCTCAATTTAAGGTTTAGGGCATCAATGTTATTAGGTGTCCAGCGGACAGTGTTGCCCACGTTAGTAGCCGAGACCTAAAACTGAAGATTAGGTTTCCTAGTGATGGACAACTGATTAAAGCGAGCAGTTAATATTGCATGATTACTCTGATCATTAAAGGAAACTGTGAAAGAAACACACCTATTTCTTAAAAAATCATCAGTAAAAATATAGTCCAACAGAGAGGAACTCGGACCACGCCTCGAGGCGTGCCAGTCTGTTTTCCCCAATAGTTTATCGCACCCCACGAGGGGAAGCAGACCCATATTACCCAGTCCCACATATCATGTTAGGCCCAGATGTTTCTTCCGGGACCTACTCCCTAGATTGAGTTCCGAGTTCCCAAGGAGGATGATCAAATTGGCAATCCGCATTCAAATCGCCAACAACTAAAATTCAACCCTTCTTGTTAATCAGAGCCCATGCAGTCTTTAGACGGCCGACCCATTCAACAAATATATCCACAGCCATCATACCAGTATGTCAGTAGATATTTAGAATGAGTAACTTCAAATCACCATCCCCGGCTGTCAAAACAATCCCCAGCGCTCCAGGAGGGAGACCTTGTAGGACAGTTCCCCCAAAGCCCAGGCCGTTTGCCACGGCTATCAAGAGTCCCCCCGGAAGGCCTGCCCCCCCTTGCCCGGTCAGCCACCTGATCATAGATCCGATAGCCGTCCAAGCATGGGGTGGACATCAACCAGGTCTCCTGGAGGCAAACAACATTAGCTTCTCTCTGCTCACACAAACAAGCAGGGTTACGGAAAAGGTGCTGATTACCTCCTGTGTTCCAGGATTTTACAATTGGGTTGTTGCTACCAGAGGAAGCTACAGGATCAGAGGCCTGCTTATGGGACACATTTTTTCCACAAGGTGGATATGATTGCTGCCAATTCATATATGTACCCTGCGAGTTTACCAAATTGCCTATTTCTCCACACCCCACATTGTCAACCACCGGCCCTAGCAGCTTTTTTGCCATATGGGAAGGGGGAAGAGGTCTAGCAATCAAAGACTCTAAGGATGAGCTTGAATCAACGTCAACGCCTAAATTCCTCAGCGGGACATTTTGGGAGAGGATAAGTTCCTTGACCAGAGGTGAGTCCAGGTATAGAACACTTCCATCTCGATGTTCTTTCTCCGGAAAGGCCTCCCGAGCAATATCATTAGAAGAGATCAAAGCAAGTGCTGGGATTTCGGCAAAAATTGTAAGAATGTTAGATCTATTCAAACAGATTGGTTCTGCTGGATTTAGGAGGCTCTTAATATGTATTAAGGCAGGGGATGTAGTTTTGGCAATTTGCTCACTAGGAGAGTTTTTTGCCAAGAACCCTTGTGCCCCGGATTGAGTGACATTCTTCCCAGCAATTTTGGTATACAGACAGGCAGGTTTGTGTAGCCGGTCAACCATGTCTCTAATTCCTGAAGAAATCGAAGGATAGAGGGTATCTGGGGGAATATGTTCTTCTCTAAATTTACCCCAACCAACACCTCTCTCAGGGAGCAGATTGGATACTACAGGCAGGGACTGTCCAAGAGCAGATGATGAGCAACATTGGGCAGATCCCTAGATTGAAGGGGGGATTAGCAGGGCTCCATTAGTACGAGGCATCCATATAGAGTCTGGGGGGTGCCCGAGTTCAACAGAGACAGGAGGAGGGACAGTCCCCAAAACTGGATTCAGCACTGTAATCTCTTTGGTTTTTCCAGGGCCGCAACCCCATACAACAGCAGGAGTCTTATTTAACAGAGGTCCACATAAAGACTGACCAGTTTGAGGCTTAATCTGGGGATCATCATTTGCTTGCAGAACATTCTTCAGAGCCCCATCTGGGGGTACAATTACCTGTGGGACTATATTTGGGGCAATCGCATCAGTCTGAACTGTTGAATCCAGTAGCCTTAAGTTGGAAAAAAATGGGAAATGGACCCTGATTCAGGGATTGCCAAGAGGCTAGATCTAAATTAGGGTTTTCGAGGAACTTTAGCATATCTACCTCGTGCAGGTTTCATTGGACCTTTTACGCTTGGACAATCTAGATTTCAGAAGTGGTGTAACATTTTTTGGTAGAGAATCGCGGTCACACAGGCATCCACAATCATACAATCATCGGCCGCAGCATCATTTGACATGATGGGCCCAGTAATACAGCCATTGGGGACAGGAATTATAGAAAGAGAGACATCAGTAGTGCATATGTCCTCACTCCCCAAAATATTAGGGGATAAAGGGGCCAGCACCGTTGGCCCAGTAGAAATAGCACTATCTGAGATTTCTATTATCTCATGAGGGGTTGTAGGCAGTCCCAATGGACCCCCCAAACTTAGGCATCTAAGATTTATTTCAGAGGCGATAGTAGTCAATTTAGAATTCATCTCTGCCAATAGTTCCATTCCAATACAATCAACCTTCTGATTAACTTATGCCAATAGTTTTTGTGAATTCTTCAGCTCCGCCCATATATTGTCATACAGCTCCACAAATGAGCTCAAAACGACATTCAGGCAGACACAGTGGGATGCGTAAATCTAATCCTGTCATCAAAATCCTTCAATGTGTGATGCAACCTAGGTGAATCTTTGTGGGCTGATGTCGCCAACAGGCTTTTGATCTCTCCACATGCCTCCCTTTGGCTGATTTTATTTTTTTTACCTCATTACTGGTATCTATAATACTTGTCAAGGCAGTAGGGGAGTTTTGGATAGAGCCATCACATGTTTGTTGCACCACAATACCCATATTTTCATTCTGATATTCCATAGCGATGTCAGCACATTCAATTATGCTAATGTCTGTAATTTCAGTCTGTTTCCCAAAGTAAGCCTGCAAGGTCATAGCTAACTGGTCAAGCATTGCATTTCCTCTGAAGACCTTAGGCAATTTAATTTCAGTACTAGTAGATACCAATTTGAAAATATAGTGATCCATATACATTTTCCCCATGATCGGCTTAATGAGTCTATGGCTTTTAAAGGTATTCAACTGAACACTTTAATTCCGGGATACAAGTTTCTTTGAGGAGAAGAGATCCTCTGAGGTGTGTATTAACCCCTTATGAAAGGGAGCCGGATTGAACTGATCATCGTGCTTAAGTGTTAGTTGAGGGACCAGTATGCCTCCCATCCTCCCTCTCATCCCCAATGAGGGACCCTTATGGCTCGATCAAAGAGGGGATAATAAACACAGGGAGGAGGAAATTGCAGGTTGGGAACAGGGGGCAGATGGCAATTTACTCTGATCAGTTGTAGGTGCCTTTTTGCCAAGAGGGGGCATAGCCAAACTACTTGTAATGATAACGGGCCCCTTTTGGCTTCTCAACTCAGCGGGCATAATTGTCACTGTAATCCTGGTCAATTCAAATCAAATGCCCCAGTCTCTGAATCCAAGGAGTGAGTTAAATCTGGAAGCGCACAAAAGGAGTATGGATCCATTGATATCGCCAACAGTTATTCAGATCAAAGGGTAAAATTCCTTGCAGAGTCTGAAACCAAGGCGTATGAAAATCAGTAAGCGCACTGCAAATGTATGGATCCAGTAGTATCGCCAACAGTTATTCAGATCAAAGGGTGGAATTCCCTGCGGTCTCTGAATCCAAGGCGTGGGTTGAATCAGTGTGCGCACAGAAAATATATGGATCCAGTAATTACCCCAACAATTATTCAGGGCAGAAAAGAGCTCCACAACCTTGTGATATTCGCTTAGCCGGGAATGGCTTACAGTCAGAGAGCAACGGATGCCTTCATCTCACAGCCAGAACACAAGGAACACTACCGCTAGACTTTCCAGATGTGATTAAAAATGGCAACCCCTTTAGCTGTCCCCTGATGCCTACAGCACCGGGTCACAGTGAGGGCCGTGTCTGAGCACAGTGGGGCGCACCAAAGCGCACCAAAACTCAGCGCACCTGAACACAGCTGATCGCACACTGGCAGTGACGACTGCGCACTCCACTGCTCACCTTAAAAGTATTTCTGTGAACCGCGGCAGCCTCAAGACCTCCAAAACTTCCCGTTGTCCCAAGGTCTGCGTTCGCCGCGTCCGGGAAGGTTTCTTCTTCCTTCTTCCTCCTCTCTCACTCGTATTAGAGGAGAGGACCCAAAATCATACCCAATGCACTGCACTAGAGCCACTGAAAAGTAAAGCTGCTGCACACAGTAGATTGCCAGCTGGCAGTTTCCCCAGTAGTGGTTGAGCGGACCATGAACATTTTTCATGGAACATATCACAGGTGGCATGTATTTTGTACTTGTGATACACAAGTCACATTCACCAATGGCTTCCCACATACTTCCCCTCTCACTGAATGCACCCATTTCAGCATCATTATAATCTCCATGAAGCTGCTGTCGAATACTATGTATTTGGGCTCCTTTATTAGACTATAATCCTGCATTAATGTTGTTTGTGACTGAACTGTGGTTGACATATCAGCCAAACTGGACATACTGTAGTTGAGATCTTTGTCTAGTTCCATGGTCAATTGTATTGATGCTTCAGTCTCTGTCATTTCAGCGTCTGTTGCTTGAACCTGAATCAGAGAAAACATCAATGTCGACTAGTTTTTGGGTGGCCCTTTTTTGGCGGTTGTGGATTGTGTCAAGTGGTTTGCGACTAATTCAAAAGCATCTTCAATACATTCAGTTTGATCTTCATCTGGTGGAGCAGACACATTGTAGCAATGGTCCAAAAACACTTTCTGGCTTCGCCGGTCACATTAAATTAATTTTCTGGCCATTGGGCAAATGCATCTTGAGTCTGAACACCTCAATTAATAGTTGCTCCACGGCATCTCTCATTTGTGTCGCTGTCTGTGTCTGCATAGTGCGTACACCATCGGGCAACTAGAAGACAGGTTGGAAAAAGATGTTCAATGTAAATCCAACATACAGTATTGGACAGTTTACATTTTAAAAAAAGCATATTATGAAGGCCGCAGCACAAAACACTGGTTAAAAATTGAAATTGTTTATAAATTACCTTATTTTTCTTGCTTTTCTTTGAAACCTTCTTTACTGTAACGTTAGCAACAGCAAGCTGGTCCACCGACTCGGATCCACCGGCCTCCTCTTCTATATCTGGATTTTGTATACATCCCTAGAAAAGAGTATCCATATAAAAGTCAATAAGTCATTTGTTGAGTCATTTGTATTCGAAATCAAATTATTCCTTCGCACACATGGCTTACACAGATAAACCCGTACATCGTGTAAATCATTTAGTCAAAATATACATTTGGGATTTCACCTGCTTGATGGCTAGTTTACTCGATTAAAGTTGACTGTCCGAAGCACACTCTTCGAAATGTTGCACTCAAGCAATTTACAAAATAATACTAATACTGTCACTGTCTAATAGTATCATATCTAGAACCGACTTTCTATCATTCGAGGGAAATGTCAGTACACATACCTCTGGCTCTTGATCAACTACAAGGGATGATGTAATTGTAGTCGAAGCTTCAGCATCTCCCTGAAACACAGTACTTGTATTAGTATGGATGAAACCATTTGAAATTGAACACACACATTGTGACGCAGACATTGGCACATATCAATAGCAATCCACGAATGAAACATTGTGTAAACGAATGACACGGTACGTAAATATGATCAGATTATCTCAAATTCCATGCATAAAACAATTCCGGAACTGAATAGCTAAGTAAGACTACCTGATACACGCTCGAAGTGGTCGTTGACTGCAGGCAAGACATGGATGCTGAATCTTGCTCCTTCATATTCAGTGCATAGTCATGGAGTTGTTAAGGGAAAATATTATTTGATTTAGAAATGCTAATCTTAAAAATTGGCATGTAAGGAGACAGATTATGAAAACATTATGCTTAGTTCAAAGGACACTATAGCATAGTTATCTATGCCCATAAATCAATTTTCTATGAGGCTTCTAAAACCAAGGACAGATGTTTAGCAAAATGATCTTTATTTAAAAAGAAGTACAATCTTACTAATATGAAAAGTATTATAAGGGACAAAAACACCTAAAACACCATCCATTTAGTTACCTGTTCATGACCCCAAGGGCTACAGCTAAATCCAGAACCGTGACTCACCTGAGGCAGCATGTGAACGAATAGAGTCGGTATTGCATTTGGGAGCAATTTTCAAGTCGTTCTGAGTGGATTCTTCTTTGTGTACATAGATGGGTCGTACATGCTCTGGATAAAGTGCAGGCTGCAGATGCGGAGACGATCACGCCTATTGTCCTCCAAGACATCTTTGACTCTACTTTCAATCTCTTCCAGCGCCTTGGAATGGGCCGGTAAATCCGCCATCCACCATGGCGGAATCCGGCATGGACCATGGTGCTAACAGCACCATGGTCCAACGCCAGGGTTGCAATGAGGCCCATTGTAGTGCCTTCAGATTTCTCATGGGTCTTAGAAGGGCAATGGAAAATCGCGCATGCATGCATTGTAAATTCTGCAAAAGAAGGTCAACATTTTTCGAAAATTACTTTGCATAAGAACGTGAGAAAGAAGGATAATACCATACATTCTTCTATGCAAGGTATGTTTTGGTGCCCACAGCAAAACACGTAGCGTGGGTGGCTGTATTGTAGGATAACTTTCATAAACAATTCTTTGATGTGACGAACATCAGAACATGTTACTCGTCCCTTGAATGTACTATCGTGCATCAAAAGGAAACATGCTTATAATATTGACACGGTCCGCTAAGGATGCAATTCGATGCCAATTGACACTGATGACAATTGATATATCGATAACATAACAAATTAAACTCAAGTCAATGGCAATGAGACGAATGAACATAACACTACTGGGTACTTTCGCTAGAAATAGATTGAAATTTAGAGATCAAGGAGATATGATTAGGAGACATGCCCTTACCTTGACCAACAAACAGTTAGATTCAGCAAGCAGGGTAGTTAGTGGCAGAAGAACAGGGAGATGTTCACAGGTTGCACGACGACGAGTAGAGTCGCAGTGGTCACAGAAGTTCTCAGGTAGCATGACGACTAGCAGATTCGCAGTGGTTACAGAAGTTCTCCGGTAGCACGACGACGAGCAGATTTGCAGTGGTCACCAAGGTTCTCAAGTAGCACGTTCACAAGTTGACTTGCAGTGCTCAAAGATGCTCTCATGATAAATATCAAGTGGTTTATAAAGAATTAGAAAAGAGGGTGTGTATGTTAATGAATGACGTGTATATGTCGTGGTCTTATGTAGATTGCAGGGGCGCGGCCTGCTTCAGGGGATCCTGCATGGAGACACGGGGTCTGTATAGGCCACGTGTAGAATGGCCTATGTGCGTGAGATACCTTTGAAGTGTACATGGTGTTTGGCACCTTAGCCGTTCCCGCCCCTGCCAGCCCCCTTTGACAGCGCACATCCACTGCTGCCAACTGACTTTGATAATGGAGGGGGGATGGATGGGCCTGAGGCATGCAGACAAGGGCCGCAGCACTGCTGAAAAGAGACGCACTGAAAAACAGAAACAACCATTGATAAAAATTCTGTAGTGCTTTATTTTGTTTCTTAATTTTATGGCACAAATGTACTACACATTATAAAGTTCAGGTTGCAGCACAGTGAGGGAAAATCCCCTGTATTGACCGCTGTCACTGGGGAATGTGTCTCTAATGGCACCACCGGCACAGGTGGGTGTTACTCATCGAACGCCGTGTCCAAGCCTCCCATGAAGCCACCATGTGTATGAACGATAGGCCACCAGCTTGTACCACCTGTGAAAGAGAAAGATGCAAACTGTTTTTAAATGACCAAGATAAGTGTATTAAACCTTAGTTGCAAATGACATTCTTGTATCCAATGGCATTGTTGCCAGACCAAATGCTAAATAGACACTGTACAATATTTAACGACTATTATACAAATATTACTAGAGAATTGCAAGACTAAATTGGTTTGACAATGATATATTGAAGTTACGACAATATAGGAGACAACCTTGAAATAGAAGTGGCCTAAGTGATATCACAACCAGAGTATACTTACTCGTTACTTGGATTCCGAGGGCGAACTGTTGCGCGAAGTTCGTGCATAAGCACCATCAAAATCCTCAACATGGAATATGTGAGGCAGACTGCCCTGAAATCTGGCAGCTTGGTAATGCATTGCGGCTGTGGCTCGCCTTGCAATATGTAGGACAAGCATCCAGAGTTTTCTCGGCAGCAGCAGTTCTCCTCCTCGGTTGGCATTAGCGCGCACCGATTGCAGGAACACCAGGTGGAAACGCCGTCCATGCGACTAGGACCAAGCTCTTAATCTGTTGAATCGTCCTCCCAACTGTCGTCCGAAGCCCCACCGTTTCGGCATCTTTCTCTTTCGAGTAATTCCGCCTCGAAATACTCCGGCTCGTACTGGTAGGACTGTATTGTTGCCATTGTGGGGCAAACAAACGAAAATAATTCATAGTAATGGTACTGGTATCTGTTTGCACAGGCTACAAGCAACAAAGTTAGCTGACCAGAGCACAGAAATGAGGCACAGAATACTCAAAAAATACAGTGAGAGGAATGGAAAAGAAAATCTGATGTTGTCTGTTGTGAAGCGATCTGTTTATACTTATTGAGGAAAGAGGCGTCCTGCCATTTCCATGGCGACATGTCATTAGCTGAGGCGCAGAGAATGTTGACAAGAGACGTGCTTTGGTTTTGTGAAATGGGCAGTACGCGTCTGGTGATGTCAGGCTCAGAGATGGGTGATATGAATTAGTGCCGCCGGGGCAGTGCACCCTGGGTGATGCGGCAACTGATCAGATTATAACAAGATTGCCGCGCCCTGCTGCCTGATTTTGCATGTGTACAAAAGAGGAAAACTACGGTAAGGTGCATTGGAAATGTTTGTGGGATCGATCAACGTATGCTTAAAAACACATGCCCGAACCCTCGGGACAATAATATTTCTGAGCGCACTATTCCTTTAATAAAGTGTTTTGGTTTTAATTCTGAATCTATTGTTTGTGTCTTTCTTCATGATGCCGTCACAAACTCTTACGGATTTGCACACACACTAAAAACAGGAACACACTTTAGAAACATGTCAGCTAGTGAACTTCTTCAAAAGATAAAAGACAAATATGAAGTGTTGGAGTCCAGTATTACAAATCTCTTGACTAATATGCATGGCCCAAAGAAATACTAGTTCTTACGCCATGTTGACATTTGCTTCATGTTGAACCTACCCCCCCCAAAATGGTTTGTTAGACTCAGTTGTGCAGAATATGCATGGGAGGACTTTTATGACTTCCTATGCACTGCACACCAAAATAAAGAAGGATTAGACATAAAATGCACAGGAGAACTCTGATCTCTAGATCCTGTAAATGTTTCAAGATACTTTCCCCATCTTTTTATTGCCATGTTACACTTCCTCTGTAATATAAAATGCCTTCCACTGGACCACTTCTTTTGGCGAAAAGAATATCAATTCAGAGGAGCACCACACATTCACATGCTTTTGTGGATACAAAATGCTCCCAAATTTGGCCATGAAGAGAGTCGAACATCTCTCACAGGAAGCTAAGTACCCCTTGGAGAACCAGTCATTCAAAATTGAACAGAAATAGCAAAGAAGTAGAAACATCATGTATTAATGAAAACAATCTAATTAATATTTGTCAGTGCTCATATCGAAGTTAAATGCTGAACAACTCACCATTTAGTTAGAAGTCACTGAAGAAATTAAACGTGGATTAAAACATGAAAATACAATTTGCAATTGTAATAATTACAAACTTCTGCTCTTGCATGTTGGTGGTTCACCTGGTTCTGGCAAAGTATTTTTAATTAAAACAATCCAAAAACCTTTAGAAGAGACAAAAAATAACCTTTCAGCTGTTGTGACAGCCCCCGCAGGTCTAACTGCTTACAACATGGGAGGTGTAACTTTACACCGACTACTACTCCCAGCTGAACACCAAAACAAATTTATAATATTAAACATTGTCAGCAGAAGTCATTTGACTAGATGAGGTAAGCATGGTTTCCAACCTAATGCTTGCTTTAATTCACGTAATAATGCAAGAAGTCCTAAAGACTCGATGTGAAGAACTGTTTGGAGGAAAGCACGTCATTTTCTTTGGAGATCTCTTACAGTTAACACTAGTCAACGGCCAACCCATATTCAAAACATTTAAGATATAGATAATGCTGTACCACACTCGACAGCATAGGCAACATGCATCTATAGAGTCATTTTCCTTACAGAAAACTTGCACAAAATATAGGTCAGATCCAACATATGCTATAATTTTAAAGCACATTAGAATTGGTGTGCTGTGATGAATCAAAGGTGATCATCCCAGAAACCCTGACCTAGACCCCTTCTCATGTGACCAGGGAAAGGCAGCTGCTACCTGGTCCTGACCATGGGGGTGGTATTAGCTGGGAGGATCACATGGGAGGAGGTTCAGTTCAGGTCCCATAATGCTCTTAGTACTGAGACGAGGAAGAGGGATGCAGAGTTAGTAGACCGTAGTGAGCAGTCTAGTTGTTGTAACCACCCACACCTAAGCAGGACTTTTAAACATTTAAAGGCCCTTGAAGTGCAGGGAAATGGGAAGCAGCGGGTGCAGGAGCTGTGTCAGCAGCGTGAGCAGAAGAAGAAAGTAGAAGCTTGGGCCGACAAACTGCTGGCAGCGGGATGCCATGCAGAGCAAGCAGTAAAGGTCGGAATCCCAGATAGATGCAGAGGGCGCGCAGTGGAAAGCAGTGTGGAGGCCAGCCCCAGAGGTGAGAGGCTCCCTGCGTACTGCATCTCGTTTTGGTGTATCGTTGTCACCGAAGTGGGTGTTCCTGTGACAGCAAGCATGAGCAGAGGAAGGCGAGCTGGAGCTGTCAAGTGTTGGCGAGGGCCCGACGTGCATGGAAGGAGAAGCTGCGAGTCTGCAGGAGCTGCCAAGACAAACTTGTGAGTTGGCCTATGAGAGGTAACTCTGGGGGGCTCCAAAATAGGCCGCTGAGTACAAATACATATTTTGAATAGCAAACTATTAAATTGAAGCGTAAGACTACTATAATCAGTATTGCCAAAGCCAAGAGGAGGCAATCACTAAGCAAAGTAAATATCTTCTAAGAGGGAGCTGGCGAATCTGAGAACACTGTAAAGAGCATTACAAAAACCACAAGGACACAATTAAAGAGCAAAATGGATATCTCCTTTTTAAAGAGGCATATGCAACAAAAGGACATTATAACCTAGATTGCCATCAGTCAAGAGGTTTGATACAAAGAAATCAGAAACTGGGGTGGGGAGGTGCTCGAGAGCCCGAGCAAAATGACTGCATGCTGACGAGGCTCTGATGTGAGCGAGCTACGCCGCTTGTATAATTCTCACTGCAACACAATAATTGCCTGCCCAACGAGCTGTGCTACCTGCCGATGATGGAGTGAACAATCGTTCCGACTTTGGGCCGCTGATGTGTGCCAATGCTTGAGATAAGGGAGCCTGAGTCGCATGCCTTCCCGCCACCTCAGCAATAGGGCACTGAGCAGGTGAAAGACCACAAACCTCAGGAGAGCTCTGTAACCCAAGGATGGGTGCTGCTATTTATCCGGAGAATGGATGCTGTTATGCGGAGTGGTTCCCAGACACCCTCTACGCAGCCCCTGGCAGCAGGTGAAATGCCAGCCTCATTTGCGTGGCTGCTGCAGGCCGGGCTCCCAGCTAGGAGCTTGAGAAGAGCAGCCGAACTGTCAGATGCGCCAGGCGGTGTGGAGTGCGCAATGAATGTGAGGAGGCCTCCGGCAGCAGCGGCAACACCCTGAGGGCTCCCCGCCAGAGTCAGATCCCAGGCCTCGGAGACCCTGTCATAGCCGCGGGCACCAGGGGCGAGAGGTGCAGCTGGCAGCCAACAGGGTTGAGTAACTGGTGCTGGACATATGAACTTAAATAGGAGGCTTCAATAAAAAAAAGAGCCAATAAAGTAAGAACAGGCTGCAAGACTTGAGTGCGTGCCACCAGGCCCCTTGAAGTTAGCGGATCAGAATCTAAGCAATACAGACAAGCTCACCCAGGACTTGCTGGACAGCCACTTCACATCCTGTGGCAGCACAAACAGACACTTCGCAGCAGGAGGTTTTCGGTCCCATTGAAAACGCCATATGCTCCTGTCCATGAAGTGCATTCCTGTGGGAACTGCCGAAAGAGCTGAATCTCCTCAAAGGCACAGGAAATTCCATATAAGCCTATCCTCCACTACTGCCTGCAAAAGCAGGCAAGCCCTACCGACATAGCGGAGTCTACGAATGAGAGGAGGAGAAGTGCCCCGCCCATCTCTGGCAGGACTGAGGTGAGGCCTGTCCGTGGAGCACCACTCCGAGGACAGACAGTCAGGCAGCTGCTCTAACATAGTACCCACCGCTGCCAATCTGCGCACCCTCTACAGATTACAACGACCCTGGGGGCAATTGGGCCATTGACTGTTCTGTCGGGAAGTAGGGGTATGCACTTTGGTCACGCTAACATACTGCCTGATCTCAGGTGCACCCTGGGTGTACAATTTGCATGCCACAGACTACACCAGACCCTGATGACACTACAGACGACAACCCGCTGGCAACCCCATTACGCCGCTCCTCCAGACAACGCCCTAAAATGGAGATCCAGACACAACTAAAAGCGATCCTGGCTGAAATTAGTCATTGGGTAACGGACACAGGAAACAAATACCACCGTCCAGGATATCAGGCATGACCTGTAGGATGTACATACCCGGCTAAACGCACAGGCAGCAAGGACAACTGACAATGAGCAGCGCAGCAGCACATAAGAAGACAATCACGACATGGTCACTGCTGATCTGCACGGGGTTATCAGAGAGGTGCAGTGCCTAGGGGCCAAACCAGAAGACCAAGAAAACGGGTCTCGGCGCAATAACCTCCACCTTGTGGGCCTCCCAGAAAACACCAAGGTTGCCAATTTGGAGACATACATGCCACATCTTACAGGACAAGCTGCACATGGACAACCCACGAAACTTAATTATCGAAAAGGTACTCCGTGCTCCTTTCCCCAAACCATCAACAGGAGAGCCCCCGCACATAATCACCACGAGGCTGTTAAACCTCCAGCACAAACTGGCGATCCTGAAGGCGTACAGGGCAGCGGGACGGTATGGGTTGATAAGGCAGACATACGATCTTCAGTGACTACTCCCTGGAGGTCTTACCGTGCCAAAAAGGATTCAACCCCCTGTTTAAGGCACTCAAGGGTGCGGAGCATAAACATTACCTCAAATACCCAGCTTTGAGGTGCATACAACTTGAGCGGTTTTTAAAACAACGGGATCTGGTGTCCACTGACTATTCCCATGCAGGAGCTGAGAGCATGCAGGTAAATCGGCCATCTCCCCTCCCACAACGCTGATCCAGGCTGAAGGGTAGATGGCAAAAAGTGTGGAAGAAGTCCTGGGACTCTGAACATAGAGACAATGAATCAGCCAAGTGAGCAAACAGGGGACCAGGCATCAGGTCTCACGCCTTAGAACGTATGTGATCAGCCACAGAACCTGGAAAATTCCTCTGCTCACTCCTTTTTGCAGGGGTAGCCGGCCAAAGACGCTATGCAACCACATACTATTGCTGGGACTGGCTGCCCCATCAGATGGTGAACTGGCGCACAGGCAAAGAACCTTGATTTCATGCACTTGCTGGGATGAAAAGTGATGCATTGCTCGTCACCTACAACTCACTTTTGCCACCCCTGGCCCCCCAGACACATCCTTGTGATATTCCGTTGTGGCAAGATCTCCATGGCCCCCCTGCCGGGGGGTGATGAAATACATGGAGAAGGGAGTCCGTCTGCAGACCCCTCCTATCCATCTTCCAGTATGGGCTCTTTTAGCCATGTAATGGGAAATAATTAACTGATCCCAATGTTTATCTGTTCTTAATATTGTTCTGGTTATTATTTTTGTTGGGGACAGCTCTATGTATATGCTCAAAGATCTTAGACCGCTAAAGGGTTAGACTGCGGGCGGACGTGTGTGGTGCATGCAGTTTATAGACCCCCATGATAGGAAATGATGGCCGCACTTACACTTGTAACTCGTAACTCTTAATATCAAGGGCCTGGGCTACCCTATCAAAAGGAGGCAGATGCTTAATCTAATTAAGGATATTCAGGGGGGCGTTATCTTCCTACAAGAAACTCGCCTAAATGCAGCCGAATTGGAGTGGGTGGGTTGGAGTAGCAGCACATGCCCCCATCAGGGCAAGCGAGAGATATCAATATATGATCCCCATGCAAGTCCAGAATACTGTCACAGACAAAGAGGGCCGGTATGTCCTGCTCCAGGGGCACTTATACCAACATCCTATCACCCTACTGAATATTTACGCACCCGTGATGGACACACCAACCTTCTTTACCCATACCTTCATGACATGTGTGCGATTTATGGGGAATCCGACAATCGTGGGAGGGGGACTTAAATGTTTCCTTGGCCTCCACGCTGGATCGGCAGAGCACTGCCGCAAGTGTACCTACCGGCTCTAGGAAGCGTGCAAACCTCTGCTCCCTTATGGCCAACCTGGGTCTGAAAGACGTGTGGTGACTAACACATCAGGCCAAGCTTTTACACCTTTTAATCATCACAACAGCTACTCTAGGATTGATTATTGGCTGATCCTCTTCCAACAGTGTTCACATGGTAGGTGAGTGTGATATTCTTCCCACATCCCTGTCGGACCATGCCCTGGAGCGCTTGCACATGCCACTTCCAAACACCCTGCGCCGAACCCTGGCATGGCGGCTTAACGTGAGGGCTCTGAGGTTTCCAGACTCCCTCATGCACCTGGAGGAAGATACAGACATGTTCTGGCAGACCAATCTACCCTGGATTACACCACACACATCTGTTGGGACGCATTCAAGCATATATATATGCGGACGGTGCATTTCACACTGGTCACACAAACTAAAAGCATGGGGTGGGGGACGACGTGAAGGGTCTATGTTGACTCTGTTCGGAGATTAAACGTGTCCTCCAATCTGGTCCAAAGGTCCTTCACAAGCTTGTCCCAGACATTCTACTTAGAGGGGGACAGGCCACTACATATGATGGCGCTCGCACTGAGGCAACCGCAGAGTGCGCAAATGATTTTATCCGTGACTGCCACTGGACTCTCCGGACAGGGGATGACAATATCCATTCCTGCTTTGCGGAATATTACCAGGGATTGTACACATTGCCTGAGCTTTGCGAGGCACATCAGATGCACATCTTTCTCTCCTCTATCACTCTGCCTAGGATCCCTGCCCCCCAAGCATACAACCTCAACATCCCGATTATGACCTCAGAGATAATCCAGACGATCAAATCTTTAACTCCGGGTAAGGTCGCCAGTCCAGATGGCCTGCCCATCGACTTCAATAAGGCGCTGGCCGACATGCTGGCACCCATGCCGGAATCTGTGTTCTTAAAGGCAGTTGATTGTGGACACCTACGCGTACAATGCCTGCTGCCAATACAGTGGTAGTCCACAAAAAGGATGGAGATCCCAGGGACTGTAGCTCATACCACCCTATTTCACTGATTAATTAATCTGCCAAAATCCTAGCGAAATGTCTCACACAGCAGATAGAGGGGATCCTTCCATCTCTGGTCCATGAGGATAAAACTGGCTTCATACGCAATAGACACTCGACTAATAATGTGCCTCCACTGTTGCATGTCCTTGCAGGTGAGCCAGACCCAGGAGATGTAATCCTAACCCTGGAGATGCAATCCCAACTCTAAAGTTCATTGGGGTTTCATGTTCCTGGTTTTAGCGAAGTTCGGCTTCCCACCACTGTTCTTAAACAAGGTCAAATTGTTATATACTAACCCAGAGGCATCGGTAGTCATTAATGGCATAACCTCCACTCTGTTCACTCTTCACACCAGCACACGTCTGGGATACCTGTTGGCATCCCTTTTGTACGCTCTGTCTATAGAGCCATTGGTGATTAAACTTCATACCAACCCGGGGTGGATGGGCATAAGGTTGGGAGAAAGAACAACACTGAGTCTCCCTATATGCCGACAACTGGCTCCTCTGCGCTAACGATGTGTGGCCACTTTTCCATATATCCGGTCTTTACTACAGGACTTCGTCCCTATGGCAGGCTATAAACTTAATTGGGGTAAGTCTGAGATCCTTTCATTGAGGGTGGACATTCCGTGAGACCCGGGCGGCGTGGTCCCTTCAGGCTTCATCTGCGCCACATCAGGTACCTGGGGGTAAACATTAGAGCAACCCTCGGCTAGACCCGTGACTTGAATTACCCACTGATCCTCACCAGGATCCAACAAGACTTAGCTGGATGGGACTCTGTCTCTCTCCCTGTCAGATTAAACGCCTTTAAACTGAACTCTCTACCGAAATTAATATATCTCGCCTAAAATGTTTAAAGACTTAGATACCTGCATTGCTACATTTATTTGACGGGGGAAAAGCACGCCTCCAGTTGAAAATTCCAGTTGAAAACGCTCCAGGCTGCAAAGACATTGCCCTCCTGGAGAGGATACTACAGGTGGCGCGAGTCCGCTGTGTGAAGTGCTGGCTGAACCCTGACGATGTGACAAGCTGGAAGGCGATGGAACTTGCCTAACTAGCTCCATTCTCCCTGTAGAGGCCATGGCCATTCTGCCGACCAATCTGCCAGTACAGACCAAGGCGCACCCAATACTGGGACCAACACTCACTCAATAGCATAAGCTGAGGGCACTACTGGGTGCGACTGTTCAGATGGCACTGTCATGGATAAGCATAAGGGAGATACTCTCCTATCAGCTAGATCACAAGCTGCACCCCAGACTGGACACAGTATGGCCACAAGTAAGTGTTATGAACATATATGACAGTGAGGACTTAATGACTTTCCAAGCAGCACACCAGGTGCTGGGCCTAGAAAAGCGAGATTGGCTCTGCTCTAGAACACTACAGGCGGTGGTTGCCACACATACCTCAGAGACATCCCGCCAGGCCAACCCTTCCATATGCAAGCTGGAAATGGAACAAAACTGGACAACTTTCCTGTGCCTATGCACGTTTTATGCCATGTATATCCCCAATAACGTAGGTAGAAATAACACTATGGCAGTGACCTGGTCCAGAGATCTTGGACTTGCACTAGACACCTTAAGAACAGAGAAATATGTTTAAAATTATCCAAAGAATGTATTATACCCCTGCAAAGATGCATAGGATGGGATTGACTCCATCACTGACATGCTGGCGAGGGTGTGGGGGTTTGGGCTCCCTGGGCCATATCCTTCGGTCTTGCTGTCGGATAACGGCATATTGGCGCATGGTACACTGACAAGTCTCACTCGTAGCCAACACTAGATTCACACTGATCCCTGGCCCCACGCTATTTAGTGCAGGCAGTGATGACCGGCACAGTGACAGACTTCAACTGAGGCTTATACGGATAATGCTCTTCACTGTGCATAAGCTCATTGTTCCTCCACTGGAAAGCAGAGTCCCCACCCACTAAAACATTATGGACAATCCAACTCACTAAAGCTTGTTCTTTGGAACGCAGTCCCTATAAGCGCCAATCTAGTTTTACACAGACGGATCAGTTCTGGGATTTGGTAGAACTCTATATCTAACAAGACACCTGCAGTTGGATGGGCTATAGACCGGGGCTCTGGTCGGAGAGGATGCTCCTGGGTACCAGGGACTGGGTGTCCAGAGCTGGATTCGGATAACAGCCACTGATGGGGAATGGGGACTGATGGGGAGGTTGCTCTTCTTAAGTGACATCAATCAACTGATTACGTCTGGTGGTGTGAATGTTTGGAGGGGGTGATGGGGAGGGATATTGGACCTGAGGCTCCGTATCTTACGGATACCTCATATGCAACACAAGGATTACTGGACTCTGCCATTGCATGTAAAGTTTTTATTATGTTTTGTGACACAAAGATCACAGAGAGCATATAAACAGGGGCGGGGAGTAGTTATGCCACGTTGGTTTTGTTTTAGTCAGTGTCTGGAACGCAGCTTTATGCACTGCTGTCTGCAATTTACACCGATATGGATGTGGGATGTCGTCTCACCACCGTTGTGATTCTGTACCGAATCGGTTTTGTTGTTTTGTTTTTCTATACATATGCTGATTTTGTCACTTGAAAAATAAAAAAAACGATTAAACAAAAAAAGGAAATCAGAACCTGCAGGACAAAGGCCCTCCTTGTAGAAATGATCAAGGGGGAGAGGAGTATAACCTGCATGGCCTAATTATGCTTAAAGTCAAGAGATTGAATCAAGAAGCAGTTAGAAGTTGTGAAGCAGATGTGTTGAAGGTTAAGAAATTGAATCAAGCAACCATTGTTGATTTCTCTATCCCCATTGAGGATTTAAATGTGGAAAGATTGTAACAAACCTTACCACAGAGTATATATAGTAGTGGTAGGAGTTTTGTCCTGACAGGGGAGTATACTATGAGAGGGACAATTGGAGGTTAGTCCTGACAGGCGAGAGGACCAGGAAGAAGATAATTTAAAGTACTATAAAGTGGTAGAAGCTTGTGGTGGAAAAGAAGTGACAATTTCATTGTGGTTTTCATGAACTGTTATGTAAACAATCCTGACAAAACGATGTTGCACATGCAGAAGAAATGTTAAAGTGATTTGCTTTCAAAGTGGAGATATTTACATTGACAGTTGGTTTGACATTGGAACAGAGAACCCTTTTAGGTTTACCTAGCAAAGATTGTGGAAGCTGCAATAATTGTTTTCAAGATAAACTTTTGTTGGAACTGAATTCGTAATCGTAGCCAAGTCAAAAGGACATGTTGGAACTGTGCATTTTACCAGGCTAATGAAAGAGAACTTTGAGTTTGAAACATCCTCTATTGATCCAGGGGAAGGGGATCCAACCTGGATCACAACGACATTTGTTTAGTGTGTTTCTGAATTCATGAGTTATTGTGTAAAACTCACATTGCCAGACATTTCATGTTTTTTCTGTTGTATGCATGTTAGTATGAGGGACAGATACTTTTGGACATTAGGTCATTTTAATTAAGCCTTAGTTTGTTACAAAGGGAAATCCTTGTTAGGTGAGGGAAAGATAGGCATTTATCTCACCTTTTTATTATTTAATAAAAAGGCTTCTTGTGAGAAAACTCTATCTAATTGTCCGTCTTGCGTTTCTGACGCCTCAGTGCTTTCTGAACATGCCAAGTCATCCTTAAAAAGTAGACTGTTAAATGATCTCTATGGAAAAACACACCTGCCCCTGATGTAGTGGACCAGTGAACACAACAATGTGTTAGGCAAACTGGAAGTGCATGGCATGACGCTCCCTATCTGTCAACAAGCAACAGCACGGCTAAACAACTTAGAAAAGTCCATCTTAAACAAAGATGTATTGGGAAAAAGTTTTAACTTTCTGCCTAAACTGCAGAATTATACTAAGACAAAACTTTAATGTAGAACCAAGGTTTAGTTAAAGGAGCAATTGTACAGTTGTTGGCTTTCAAACATATCCACAGAATATCTACGGCAGAATTGGTACTATATCCTGATCAAGAGCTCTGTGGGCGAAAGTAGAGGCCGCACCATCCCCACAGGCCAGCCATCTTCATATATTCATGCACTGCATACACCCATTAAAATTAAACAGAGAAATTATGGAGGACAGTGAACAGACAATGCCTTACCTAAGTATTTAGCTGCAGTAAAATTAAAGTACAAAATCTAAACTGTGTGTGAAATGGTATGCAAGTCTCCTGCCGTGAGTGTGGGGTGTGGTGATCAGGTAAGAGCATATGCCCCCGTCTCATGTTGTTGGTGTAAGCACTAGGAGCTCAGGAATGCAGTCATCATAAAACATTGTGAGAGAGAAAGCAGAATGGGAAAGGATATTGATGCAAAAATGCAGCCGGTTCTACTTCATGGCGAAAGAGCCAGAGAAAAAGCTAGGACATATGTTAAAATGGGCAGAGTCACCGAAGGCTTTGAGGTGAAAAGTGGTGAGCATTGAGCAGTGGAAAAGAATCCAGTGGGGAGGTGCCATTTTAGTGTACGCATAGAAGGAATTATAGCTTGAATAATACACAAATATAACTGGTGTCGCTGAGCGAAAGGAATATACAATAACTTGCGAGAAAAAAGAAAAAGAAAATAAGAAAAAATGTATGAATGTGTCTGGCAAAAGGGTGAAAAGTGAGGGCTAAATAACAGATTGGATGGGGCAATGAATGTGAAAAAAGGCAAAAGGTAAAACATATCCAAACCAAAATAATATCCGTTTGTTATCAAGTTTGACAAACTTGAAGAAACTAAAGAAAATTGACCATGCCATAGCACGTTTCCTTCTTTTTAAAGATAACATATGCACACAGAGAATAATTATCTCTCTCACTTGCATATGCTGTTACATTCACACATCACAAGTTCTAACCGTCAAGCATGCACGTGTAGACATTGGCAGCACAGTCTTCAAAGAAGGTATCGATTACGTAGCACTTTCACATCTTTGTACACTCATTGGTCTATAGTAAACATTGATGCAAACAAAGTCAAAACTGACATTCCTTTTTTACTAGAATACAACAGACTACGGGCACTGTAAAATCCACATTGGAGGATTTGCATCCGGGAGGACAATACTGAAAATGGACCAATAGCCTGAATAATTTCTAAATGCATGTACCCAACAAGTGACTTGCTGCATTTCCTGTCCCAAGCTTAAATGTAGGCGGACCTGGTGGGCAACAGGCTTAGTGGGGATTGTAAGGGTGTCGAAGACGGAAGCTGATACAAAAGTGGCATATTTAAGCAATAAGCCCCGAGCCACGGGGGCATTACCGAATCGGGTAATGCCTGGGGCCCATAGTTCCAAGCCCGAGCACAGGCCCCGGGGCATTACCTGACTGTAATGCCCCTGCGGCGAGGGGCTTATTGCTATTAGTACGCTGGCCCGCAAGACGGGCAAACATAATTATTATTATTTTTTTAAATGGCTGTTATTTTCCCTTTCCATGGCGGCCATCAGGATGGGACCCGCTGGGGACAGAAGTGTTCCCAGCATGTTCGCTCTTGAAAACCGACCAAAAAGAAGGTAAGTGAGGTTGGGAGGGCAGGCAGGGGATTGTTCGGGGGAGAGGGGGAGAGAAAACACTTACCTGGATCCCCGGCGGGGGAGGATGGCAGCCTCCAGCCGTGTGGTGGCTCGGAGCGGGGATTACCGTGTTCCGAGCCTCCTCATTGACTTGAGGGGCTGCCACACCCCCCTGCCGGGGATGTGAAGGAAGCTTAAGTTTCGAGGGATACTGCGTCAGGTAAAGTCCCGGCGACAGCCAATCAGATTGCGTCTAACAATCTGATTGGCTCTCGCCCGGTACTAATTGTGGTTAAAGACTTTTATTAAGTGCCAGGCTCTCAAGGCTCCATGACCCTCTATCTAAACTAGCCCACAATAAGGTGACTAGGACTCCATCCCTACACCCTCTTCAACTGAACAGTAGACTCCACCGTGAGCCCATCCGTGACCAGAAAAGTACGCACAAATCTGTGCCACCACCCCTATACCCAGTAGATCTCGGGACTAAGGGTGCACTAATAAATGCCCGCTCCATGGTAGCCCATGCTTCAGACATTGCCGACCTGCTACACAACGAAGACTTGGACTTCTTAGCAGTCACCGAATCTTGGCTCCACCCGACGGCAGGCCCTGCAATTATGCTAGCGGTACCAGATGACTATACGCTATTAAGACTTGATCGTACCACCTCTAGAGGCGGAGGTCTTGCCATCATAGCCAAAACTAAATTCCCTATTACAATTGAATCACCCACTAATGTTACTTCCTGTAAATCTCTAACCGCCAAGTTAACACTATCTAATACCCAATCCATCTCCATTCACCTTATCTACCGACCGCCGGGCCCCTTAGGGTCATTTGAAGAAGACCTCACAGACATCTTATCAAACAATCTTAAAAATTCCTCACAACGCATCTTACTAGGAGACTTTAACCTAGGATGTAGCGACCCTGCAGACGCCAATGCCAGTACAATCAATAACACCCTAGAGGAACTGGGCTTCACCCAGAAGATCACTGAGCCCACCCATATCAAAGGGAGAACTCTGGACTGGCTAGCTGTGCACAACTGCCCAGTCCTAGTCTCTGCCATACTCCTGCAGCCTTGGACAGACCATTACTTGATCTCGTTCACCCTAGAGGCAACCCCAGCACAAGCTAACAGCATAGCTCCAGCTGTCCAATCCCGAAATAAAAAAAACATCACCCCCGAAAACCTGATTCCGCTAATCACACCAACCTTGAATGCCATCCCGGCTCATACAGATCCATTCACGATGGTGGACATCTATAATAAAATCATGCTCTCATCCCTTGATGCCATAGCGCCTTTAAAGCTAAAAAAAGAGCAAGCCCCGTAAACACATCAACTCCTGGTTTTCGCCTCATCTTAAAGCCCTCAGGCAGGAAAAGCGACGCTGTGAAAAAATCTGGCGAGCTTACCCCTCAGAAAATAATAAAAAAAACTTGAGCAGTCTAGCTTCCCAATATAAAAAAGAAATTATATTGGCCAAACAAACGTCTTATAGTACGCGAATCTCACAAGCTAAATCTAACACTAGAGAGCTTTTCACAATACTTAAAGAGGTTGAATCCCCGATCCAAGTGCCCGACTCATGTATCAAAGATAAAAACTGGTGCACGGGCATACAAAATGCCCTAGCGAACAAAATCTCCTCCCTTAAGACTAAAATAAGCATTAAAAAAGAAACTCTGCTCTCCTCTACTAAGCCGAGTACCGCCTCCCATAAAAAGGCTCACCCGACTCAATCATCCCCCCCAGCGCACAACCCCACCTTTAACTTCCATAAAGTATCCACCAAAGAGGTAGAAAATACTATTCTCACCCTCAAACCTTCAAATTGCCACGGAGACCTATGCCCCGCTCAACTGATTAAGGATGCAGCCCATGATCTCGCACCATTTATTACCAAACTAATAAATGCGTCTTTCACATCAGGCACCGTCCCTAATAACTTAAAACAGTCCTGGGTCCTCCCTCTGCTTAAAAAAACAAACTTAGACCCATCCACTCCAACTAACTACCGCCCCATCACCACAGTACCGTTCCTTCTTAAAATCATCGACAAATTAGCATACCACCAGATCCAACATTACCTTGAGCACTTCCATCTCCTACGCGTTCGACAATCGGGTTTCAGGCCACAGCATGGAACCGAAACTGCACCTATAGATCTCAAGCACAGATAGACGAGCTGAGAGACCAGGGCAAGACAGCACTATTGCTACTCCTAGATCTCTCTGCGGCCTTCGATCTGGTCGACCATGAGATCTTGTGCAACCACCTACAAAAAGCTGCCCACTTCTCTCAAGAAGCAACCAACTTGATCCAATCCTTCCTCAATAACCGCACGATGAGAGTCTTCTCATTGTCAGCAGCAGCCGACCCTCACCTATCACTTGCGGCGTGCCTCAAGGATCTTGCGTCTCCCCTACACTTTATAACATTTTCACGAAGCCCCTTTTCGATGATCTAGACGATCTGGGTTTCACCTACACTAATTACGCCGATGATACCCAGATCCTCATCCCGTTGTCGGGGGATTACGACAAGGATTTGGCCTTCGTTAATAAAGTGTACCTCATCATCCAGGCATGGATGGCCTCTCACGGTCTATGCCTGAATGATGACAAGACGGACTCCTTATTCTAGGATCTACACACTACCTCAACAAACTGGGCCACAAATACTCATCGTTCATAATTGACGACAACAGGATCAAAGTAGCTAAGGAGGTTAAAACCCTCGGCTTCTATCTAGACTCCACCCTCACCTTCAACAAACAAGTGAATGCAATGGCCTCCGCCACCTCCTACACTTGCAAACTCATTAGGGCAGCCAAACCCTTTCTCTCCCCCACCAACTGTACCACCCTGGCCAGGGCGCTGATCCTGTCAAAGTTGGACTACTGTAACGCTCTATATGTAGGTTGTAACAAATATATCTCAAATAAAATCCAAATCCTCCAAAATAATGCCCTTAGAGCGGCCCTCAGTATCCCGAAGAAAGCCCATATCTCAGTTTCCAGAAGATCTGTCAACTGGCTATCCACCAAGGACAAGATATTCCTTAAATCGGTATCTCTGATTCATAAATGCCTCCACCAAGCAGCCCCTCAATACCTTATCGCCAGATTTACTAGACCCACCCTCTCTCGCCCCTCGAGAACGGCCAATTCCAACCTTCTTCTGGTGCCCAGGTTCAAACGTACAATGTCTGGAGGTAATAGCTTCCCAGTAAAAGCAGCGCAATTCTGGAACTCCCTTCCTCCTACCTGCAGGGAGGACCTACCCTACCACCAGTTCAGAGCCAGGACTGTCCACTGGCTCAAATCTCTCGACTCATAATGACTTCCGATGCCCAGATGCGCCACTACCATGTGGCTCCTTACCTCATTGAATGTAAATATGTATATAGTACAGCCTACAATGTATGTCCTACCCTTCCTATTTGGTGTGATACGTCCGGCACTGTAACCGCAGCTGGACCTCACCCTACTGTATGTAACTAAGTTTTGCAACCCTCTTGCTGCCTTTGCGCCTGGCTACCCCTGGGTTTGGTGCGCATTATAAATAAATAAATACAAATACAATACAATTAATGAAAAATAAACCTTCACTAGCCCTGTCTCTAAGAGGGGTTTCCCTGCCTCAAACTAAATCTCAAGATACTATCAGAATGTCCGTCTCAATGAAAACCCACCATCCTATGTCAGAGCCTACTTCTAACCCTTACATTACAACTAAAACTAATATTGTCCAACAGAATGTTCTTTCTCCAGGAGAATGACTCCCTTCTGGTGTATGGCTAGTGTTCCCTCAATGTTCTCTTGTAAAGAAATGCAGGGGGAATGACTCCCTTCCCCAGGCCTGCAACAATCTCACAGAAAGTTCTCTCCCCAGGAGAATGACTCCCTTCTCCTGGTGCATGTATAATGGTTGCACATTTCCTCTTGAACACAAATACCAGGGGGAATAACTCCCTTCCCCTGGCTGGTAACTCCAGCACTTTGTACAGTCACTTTTTTTATACCAGGAGAATGGCTCCCTTCTCTTCGTATTGATCGTCACTCCACAATGCCAGGGGGAATATCTCCCATCCCCTGACGCCTCTTCAGCGTACTTGACTAGCCTTGATTTTTGGGAGTTCCTGACTCACTTGGGTTATGCCTTGGTAAATGTTCACAGAATCAACAGATTTCACTTCTCTCTGGGTCTCCGTCCCTTCTCTGGTGGTTAATGGGCTTACCTCTGCCGCTGATACGAGGAGGATGTCCTTGGATGCACTTTTCTCTTTCGTTGGTTTCCAGACACTTTTTTGCTGGTTAGTGGACTTATCCCCGCCACTGGTACAAGGAAGATTCCCTTGCATGTGTTCTTTACTTTTGTTCGGGTCCCAGACTTGGACCACTTGCCTTGGCCTGAAGCTGAGACATCTTAAATCCACCTAGATGTCCCTACTGGTCCGCCCGGGCTTCCTGCTATCTTCTGGGACTTGCTCGCACAGCGCTAGTCTCTCCAGGGACTAGGGTTTTTCCTTTCCTCATCTTGCAGCCGTCCACTTCTTCTCTACTTCTGTGGTTGCTCCGCATGTTGAGGTTACTTGCAGTCTCTGCACCGTTCGTGGACCACGCGGTCCACCTCCTCCTGGAGGTTATGCCACTGACTTGCCTATTTGTAGCTGACCTCAGTCACAGACTCTATCAGTTTCCGACCAGCGTCCTCTGCAGAACCTTCCCTCGGGTCCAACAGTTACCTCAAAGCTCCTGAGTTCTCTGACCAGGGAGGAAGGCGAAGACTTTGAGTCCTTCTTTGCGTTCCTTCTTTTGGGGCTTGGGGAAATCCGAAAAACGATTTTCTAATAACCTTTAACTCGTACGAGTGTTTTGGTTGAGGTTTTGCAGACAAAATTGTACGCACGGGCCCCTCCAAACTGGAGATTTTCGGGAAGATCCAATAAACAATCAAAAGGTTATTAAGGTAACAAGAAACACAGTTTCGGCCTAGTCCCCATTAATTTTCCCATAGACAAAAAAGGTCAATTTTTTCTCCAGCGCACCGTGAAGGGGCGGGGGTTTGGGGTTATTGCGTCCAGTACTTTTTGTAATATTTGACTGAGAAGGGGGTGCCCTCTTCTACCAAAATTATAGGCATATCTCCCATGGTGCATTGTAGCAGAGAGGCTTTTCAGGACTGAAAATCTGCCTTTTATTTATTTTGATGCGACAGATAACCGAGGGTTTACCCACAGCTACCCAAAAACAAAAAGGCAAAAAATGCCATCTGGAGGAGGGAAAATGAACAAATGGCAGCAGACTAGACGTGTGGGGGCACCTTGTTAAATTGGAGAGTTAAAGTGGGGTTAGGGACAAAGTTAAGAGCACAAACGATTTCCTGTAGCTGTGGTTATTCAGCAGGATAACCATGGCTACAGAAGAAAAAAGCGAGCGGGAATGAAAGTCCGTCACACAGACCAATGAGAGTTTGGGGGGGGCATGGAAGAGGGCTCGGGAGGAAGACATACGTTTATGATAGTGGGAGGAGCAGGGCAGAAGGAGAGGGGCAATTGGTGAGAGACTGGGAGGCAAGTTAATCATTTTTTCCCTCTGTTTTTCCTGCTAACTGCGGCTACCTGATGACTACAGATAATCGCGGCTATCTGTAGTATAATTACCATTATACACACGGGTATGGGGAAAAATTAACTTTTTATTTGTATATCTTTTTATAGCTACAGTGAGGTAGGAGTGAAAAAACACTAGCCATGGACGAAGATCAGGGCTAGTGGTCTGGTAGTGTTTTAAACTATACAGTGGGCCGGGCAAAATCTGTGCTCACTACCCAATATATCATGAGCACATCCGAAGGCCGTACACACGTATAGTGGTCATGGGCCAAAGCCATGGCTAGTGGCCTGATGGTGTTCTGAAATATACATTGGGCACAGACAAAGGCTGTGGGCCATGGCCAGTGGCGCAAAAAATAACTTTGGTATAACAAAACCCTTGAAATTCACTGAAAAAATAGTTTTCGTTCTGTTGGCCACATATATCGCAACAAAACCACTGAAATTCAGCCCATTTGGGATGTTCTGACTGGCTTAACTTTGCACGTTCTAGTTGCAAAGCCCAAGAGCACATATATATTATGAGAGAAGAGATTCACAATAACATACAAGATGGCATTATGGGGGACATATCATTATATGGGACATTAACGGGAGTGCCCCAAATTAAGCTGGTCATGACTTCCCAAATGCATTGAATTTGAGGGGATTTGTTGCGATAAATGTGGTCAATTTAACTAAACTGCAAGTAAAGTTTTTTCAGTGAATATATATATATATATATATATATATATATATATTTATTTACACGGCCATGTAGTTATGGTTAAGTTGCTAAACCCATAGAAAGAGCACTTTTTGTGTGGCTTATAGATTGGCTCTCCCTGGACCAAACTTTGCAAAAGAAGTATATGGCCCACTCTGAATTTCTTTGCAAAGTTTGGTGAGGTTTGGTCAAGGGGGGGCAAAGTTATAGGGAGGTCCCAAAATGTCTTTTTTTCTCATATACTGAATGGAGAAAATACTTTGCTCACTCCTACAGCTCAAACCGCTGGATTTCAACCAAATTTTGGGCAGAAGAGGCTGCTTGATCCCGAAAGCGTGCTTTTGTACATTTGGTGGAAATCCGCCCAGTAGTTTTTTAAAACGACCAAAAATTAGGTCTAAAAAAATTAATGATATCAGTGTCCGCTACGCGGTCACACCTCCCTGTTCGCTCTGCGGACAGGACACCGATTGGCTAATCGGCTTGCGTCATGTCTGCGGACACGCGACATGTTCTGTGATTGGTTGGGGTGAGGTGCGTTACATTGTTTTGATGCACCCTCCATATTGGATCTGCGGACAGCGGAGCGTCGAACTGAGCAAAAACGCAATTTTGGGGAGTGTGTTGGTATGTAGGAGTGCTTGGGGAGGGTGGGGGAGTAAGATATGGGTCAAATGCTGTATTTGTTTAGGTGGCAGGAGCTCTTGATGTGTTTGCGGTCACCGCGGCTGTCAGCGGACATACTAAATGCTGGGTGCACTACTAGCTATTTTACTTTAGTATGATGTTGGTTTTGGGTTGTTAGTAGAGCACTGATTGTAATTAATATACCCTATAAGCAGTCAACATACCACAGTCAAAATGTTTGGTAGCATGGGTGTGCTATGTTACGGTGGTTGTGGCCAGCGCCTAGAGTCTTAGGTGCATTGGCGTGCACCCAAGACTCTAGGCCCTGGCCACAACCACCGCAGCATAACACACCCAGAGAATCAAACACCCATCAAATATCCACAACCCAAAAGTTTGTGTACTGTTTATAGTGACATTTTCGAACGTCACATTTTCGAAATGCCATTTTTTAACACCAAATTACTGTGAAAAAAGATTTCAAATGTTTTTTTTTATTTTTTAAATGGGGGGGGTTCCCCCCCAACCCTCTGTTTTTGTATTGACACTTTTTTTTACTCACGAAACAAAAATAAAACATATAAAATTTTTCGGCATTTTTGTTTCGACAAAATGGCATTTCGAAAATGTGTTTTCGAAAATTTCATTGGATACCGTTTCATTTGTAGAATCTGTATGTAAGGCTATGCAGTTAAGATTGTAGAGTTTGGTAACAAGCACTGCAACATAAGATACCCATGGAAGTGAACATTTTGGATTGTGGTCTATGGTTAGATGTTTGCTTGAATGGGTGTGTTATGCAGAGGTGTTTGTGAGTCCATTTATTAAATACTTACTGTTTGATTTTTTTGTGGGTGTATGTAGTTTTTTCATGACATGGGTAATTGGAGCAGACATTATTTTTCAATCTCTGTGATAAAAGAAAAGATCATGTGTTAGTGTAGGTAGTTCGTAATGAGTTATTGCATTGCATAATATATATTTCTGTGTTTTTTCGACCCTCATATTTAGTACTTTAGAAGTACTATAGTTCAAACCAGTGTACTGTGCAATTTGCTCAGTTTCTGTGTTTTGTTTATTAAATCATTGGGTCTGTGGGAAAAAAATCCATGCTGGATTAAAAAAAACTTTTTATGTTGTGGTACAATATATTTCTTTAATTGTTTTCAGTTTTATTTCTTGTTTCTTGCTAATCTTCTATCTGTTGGGTTGTTGTAGATTTTTGGGGAAGTTAGATACCTGTTGGCATATTCTTTTTTTTTTCATAACATTTTATTGGTTTTTTCAGAGCAATACAATCATCACAACAATGCAATAAATGATGAGGTGTTTCAGAGTGTAGTGTCTCTCAAAATGTTTATAGGTGAGGGGACCATTGCTGGCTGTTACGTCATTGTCCGTGGTCCGTACTTCTCATAAACGGTTGTGAGCCTTGTCTTTAGTGTGTTTTGAGTAAGGTCCAGTGTTAAGTAAAGCGGGCTGCATTGGAGCCATCTGGTGAGTGGGGGGTCTCTTTGTGAGGGCTGGGAATTTAGCCGCGTAGTCCAGAAATGGGTCCCATATGTTCAAGGTCCCACTTAGGGAACCTGATCGTATTGCCGTGATTTTCTCGGCCACTGCTATGTCCCAACATTTGGCCACCATAACGCTATTGAAGGGCCGTTTTCGTTTTTCCACAATCGGGCCATTGCAATTTTTGCCGCTAGCAGTAAGTGCGTGCATAGGCGGGGTATTTGCCCTGAGATCGGAAGTGCGCCGTCTCCTGTACCACCCAATAGAACAATTTCCGGGTCCCAAGGTCTGGAGAGACCGAAGATTTCTTTGATGTGTTTTAAGATTTATCTCCAGTATGCCTCAGCTTTTGGGCAAGACCATATCATGTGAAATAATGATCTGGGGACGGGGCAACTGCGCCAACAGGTTTCGGGGATATCCGGGTTAGCCTTATGAATTTGGGCTGGGGTGATATAGTATCTACAGCAAAGTTTATAGCCCCCTTCTCTATTAGTGATGCATTGTGAGCTTTTGTGCAATCTGGCCCATATTTTCCCCCATCCTTCCCCCTCTATTTCCCTCCCTAGGTCCTTTTCCCATTCTAGCGTATATCTTTCTTTTTTTCCTGGGGTCTGGTCTAGAAGGCGGTAGATGGTCGAGCTCCTACCGCTTCTGGTTGGTGTAGTTAGTGAGGGATCCAGCACTATCGGTTCTCTGGAGCATTTTTCTCGGGTTGTCCTGTGGGACATCCAGTGCCTAATTTGTGCATAGCGGAATCTTTCCCGTTCCCCAACTCCGAATTTCGTTTTGCATCTCTCGAACGAGATGGGGGAGCCCTCTTCTAGAAAATCGCTGGTTTTACCCAGGCCACCCTCTATCCAGGCTTGGAAGTCAAGCGGGGGTTTACCCGGTGAGAAGTCGGGATTGTTCCAGACAGGGGTCAGGGGTCCTACGTATGCCCCATTTCCGAACTGCGGCTTTCCAAGAGTGGACCGTAACCGTCGTGGCTGACAGGGGACCACTATTTGCCTGTGGCTTTATATTTGGTAGGTGTGGGAGATCAGATAATGGGTACCGGAAACCAGAATTCTTCGATTTGTTTCCATTTCGGGGTGTCTGTTTCTTGCAACCAGGAGAATGCGCGTGATAATTGAGTGGCTAGGGTGTATCTAACTATGTCTCGGCCTCCCAGCCCCCCCTGTGTCTTCCCCCTTAGCATGATTCTTTTGGTGATTCAGGGTTTTTTCCCTCCTCAGACAAATTCTAGTATTTTCTTTTGTAGGGCTTTTAGGGCCAGTCCAGGAATATCTATTGGTAGTGCTGTGCGGTGATACAGCCATCTGGGAATAAGGTTCATTTTGATGGCAGTAATTCGCCCGAACCAAGAGATTTCATGTTGTTTCCACCTTTTAAGGTCATTTTGTAGGTCCCGGATTAGTTTTGGGATATTGCTTGAGTACAGCCTTGTTGGGTCTTTTGGAATTTGGACCCCGAGATATTCGATTGTGCCCTTCGCCCAGGGGACTGGTAATAGGGTGTCGTGTAGATCTCAGGTCCAGCACAGAAGCAGCACGAACTCCTACCTCCCCTTAATGGTTTTGGAGTCTGGAACTACAAAGTGCACAGACCTCTGTAACCACCAGAGGGAAAGAGGTTTAGGGTCCACGGATTGGATAGGTAGGGGGTTGCAGGAAGACCGGAAAGAGGATTAGGCACAGGTTCTTGACAGGGAAGGGGAGAACACGGAAAACATGCTTGTTGGCTCTTGTTACTCAGACCTTGGAGCTTCTTATCACACTTGATGTCAGCTTTGAGAAATACCACCAGGAATTTGTTCTATTACACTCGCATAGAACTACCTATACTTGCACCTTACATTGATGCACCATGAATGTACCACTTGGAAGGCACACCACCCAGTTAGAATGCACTGAGTTGCTTCAAAATCTTGAAAAGGATTCTTACCCTCTGACACAGATTCAGGAGTGAGAACTGGATTGCTCCTACACAGTAACTATGAGTAGAATTGCCAAATGAAGAACAAGCACCACTGTGTGCTTGCACCTATCAAACATATGATTTGCTCTCTGAACAATGGGCACATGCAGAAGCGTGGAATTGGATCCCCAATTTACAGTACACACACTTTTAACCTTTCACCATTCCCTGAATTCACACAACTTAGAATGCACTAGTGTGCCAAATAAACAAACAGCACTGAGCTCTGATTGCTGCTCAGAAGTCCGGTGCCCAGTATTCCAAGATGGCTGCCGGGGTGACGAGCCGCGTCTAAGCCGCGCTCTCCCCGGGCCGCCGAAATAAACACATTTTTGCAGCAGAACACGTGTGGTCGGTGAGCGGATTGCCCCTCCCACGCCTCCCGAGGTCTCCGGTCCGGCAGTACGACCAGTGGGGCGCTGTGAACGTAGAGGAAGCGAAAGCAGCAGCGACCGCCCCTCCCTCATCGGGAGATCCCTGCCGCCGTGCCGGCAACTACACCAGAGCGGATCAGGTGGGCATGCCGCATACAGAAGGCAAGGAAAAAGGAGTTGCAGTGACAGGGGCGAACCCCCCCCCCGGCGCTCCGCCAAGGCATCTCTGCCCAAAGGAATTGGATCGTAAGCGGCTAAGACCGAAGGCGGTGGAGTGGGTGTACCGACCCCTCCCCATCCCCCATCGAAGACGCCCGATGCCTGGACACTCGGGGTGCTGGGCCCCCTGCACAGCGAATGGTGGCGTAATACATGAGAAGCTCAAGGAACGTGGGGCCACGAATGCCCACGCTCTCACTGAGGGAAGTGCGCACCTGGCACCGAAGGTTGGCGGGCGGCTCCCGCATTGTGAGGGCACCACCGATTGCAGCGATGTCGGAGAGATGAACACCCGGCTTGAAATAGCCCCCTTGAGGTGAGCGGAGTGGAGCACCTGAGGGGAAAGGGGGCCTGAATCAAGAGATCTCCCCTGGCTTCCCCTTATTCCACAACCGGAGCAATATATATCCCATAAGGAAGGGGCACAGAGAAGGTAATCTGTAGCGGGGCAAGAGGAGGAGCCCACCGGCTGCAGTAAAGGCGCCCAAGAGGACACAACTAGAGGGCAGAGTGGACACCGCAATCGGGAGAAGGGAGAGCCCACCGGAAAGACGTGACCTGCGCAGGGTGCCCCCGCTGCCTAGATGGGAAACCTGGACCTGGAAGGGAAACTCATTCAAATAGGAAAGGGCCCACCCAAGTAGGCCCTAACCGCCACGGACTCTACGAACGGGTGCGACTCTGGGCGATCCAAGACGATTGCTCCAAGAGAACCCCAGGGGGCACATCCCTCAGCTCACAGGGATAACACAGAGCCCACACACACCCCAGGAAATGTCAAGGGCAAAAAGCAAAAATAACGCTTCTCAACAGACCCCGCAGTCCTCAAGGCAAGACGCAAACATCCTACAATTGTGGTCAACGGACATTACGTTGCAAACTAAAGGGAAGCCCCAGGACAACCAACAAGGCGAAGGCATGTCACAGACGAACCCCCATCATCCACCCTTTAGGGATGACATGCAATCATGGTTCCAGGATCTGCAAGAAAAATTCATGTCTTCAGTACAGGAGCAGTTCACGACGATGAAAAATGACATGAAACAGGCGGTTCAGGACCTCAGGGTCGACGTGGCTAAACTGGAGAAGAGAACAGACATATTGGAAAGAACGGTCCAGGGGGTCGAGGAGGAAACGCAACAGGCTAGCGAAACTCAGGAACACTTGGTGAGACTCACCCATAACCTGGAGATACAATGTGAGGATTTGGAGAACCGCTCCAGACGACCTAACATTCGCATCAAAAACATGGCGGAAACAGTACTGGACAAAGACCTTATGACAGCTGTGAAGGAGGTGTTCAGAGATATTCTAGATGCATCTGAGACAGATACAATCGGAGTGGACAGGGTCCACCGGGTCGGACCAAAAAGATCTGGAGCACCAGGGGAAAGACCACGGGAAGGCCAGAGTAATGGATCACATCAGAATGAATTGACAAGAAATTCAACTCTACCAAGACCTGTCCCTGGTCACATTGCAAAAAAGAAGAGTGATGGCCCCACTGGTCAAGGCACTGGTGGCTAAAGAAATTCGATATAAGTGGAGCTTCCCTTTTGGGCTGACCTTCACATGGAAGGGGAAACAGAGAAGAGCGACCACATGGGAAGAGGGAATCAACATAATGGGGCTCCAAGACGACGGGGAGGAAGCGGATCAAGAAACCTCTAGTAGGGAGCAAAGGAGAAAACCAAAAGGCTGGGAAACGATCAAACAAAAAAGGCCAAACATGGGAAGAGAAGGCCATAGGAAGCTGCCATGATCGGAGAAAGAGAAAAGGAACGCCGTGGGCACCCTGGCGGCAGCCACACAAGGCACCAGTGAAGGGGGACGGTGAGAACGAGAACCGCTGCATGAGAGGCAGAAACGGCGGCCCGGGAGGGACCCATCGGCTAGGAATCCGGTAAGGACAGACGGTAATGTGGGGTTTAGGATCCCCCACAAAAATTCCCCCCGAGAGGATGGAGGGCAGGGAGCTGTGGGCGCAACGCCTTGGCATCAGTAGGAACCCTCGCCCTGCTCAGGGGCTACTTTTTTGGTTATTGGTTGGGGGGGGTGTTCTGGGGACGGGGGCACAAAAACTAGAGCAGCGGCAAAGAAGGGGACTCCCAAGTACAATGAACATGTGCCTTTCTAAATGGGGAAGGTCCGCATTGTAACATATAATATTAGGGGGATGAATCATCCCACGAAAAGGGTGAAGCTGGAGAAATTACTCAAAAGGGAAGGTGCGGACCTCCTGCTCCTCCTAGAAACTCATATCAGAGCAAAGGACAAACAGAAAACCCGTGTAAGGGGATTTAAAATTTGGGCCCAGGCGAATACAACAGAAAAAAGATTGTGGGTCCTGATAGCAGTGAGGGATGGAAGGGACGCCATACTGGAGGACGCCATCACAGATAAGGAGGGAAGGTATGCGTTCGCCAACGTGGTGTTGGAAGGGCAGCGGATCACTCTAGCGTCAGTATACGCGCCCAGTGTGGGGCAGGATGGCTTTCTGAGAGACACCCTGGGAAAACTAGAAACCTTCGCAAGGGGGGAGGTGATTTTGGGGGGAGACCTGAATATGGCATGGGAACCACAACTGGACAGAAACACGGGGAGTGTATATGGCCACGGGGCACCGTCAAAACGCCTCAAGCAACAAATGGACCAATTAGCCCTAAATGATGTGTGGAGGGAACTGAAGGGGGAGCAAAGAGGGTTTACATACTTTTCACATGTGCATAACTCCATGTCAAGAATTGAATACTTTTGGGCATCGGTGGGGCTCATGGGCAAGATCCAGTGGTTGGAAATGGGGGCAATTGCACTATCAGACCATGCACCCCTGTGGCTCGATCTGCAACTTCCGGGGAAATCTAATGGTCTGTGGAGGTGGAGGTTACCGGAGGACATAATCCATGACCCGGTTACGGGGGAATCCATAAGGGAAATGATAGAAGAATACTTCACGCAAAATGACACAGGGGAAGTATCTATGAGCACAGTCTGGGAGGCATTTAAAGCAGTGATTCGTGCGAAGATAATGGCACTGAAAATCACGAAGGAGAAACAGAGGTATATGTGGGAAAAGGAACTGGAAAGGTCCATAACAGAACTACAAGGGCAAATCGTGACACAACCCACTAGAGCACTAAAGAAGACGCTTTGACACACTTAGGGTCAACTAGAGTTGCTACGCACAAAAGGAGCAGAAAGGAGTCTGCTGTACCTAAGACAAAGATACTACATAAAAGCAAACAAGGCAGATAGGCTACTAGCGAGACAACTCCACGCAAAACAGAAAGACATTACGATAAAAAGCATCAGAGACACGAAAGGGGAACATCTCACGCGTACACAAGACATAGGGGAAGTGTTCAGAGAATACTACCAAAAGCTTTACTCCGCTGACCACCCGGAGGTAGACGCACAGGACACATATCTGAAAACCCTCACCTTCCCGCAAATCTCAGAAGTAGACAGGCATGCCTTAGAGGACCCTATTAAGGAAGAGGAAGTTAAAAAAGCAATAAAGGATCTTCCATTAAATAAAGCTCCAGGTCCGGATGGCTACACGGCCCCATTTTATAAGAAATATGCGGATCTGCTAATCCCGGTCCTAACCAGGCGCCTAAACTCATTTAAAGATTGTGCAACGTGACCCCCACAATGAATGAAGCGAAGGTTCTAGTATTTCACAAACCAGGGAAGGACCCTTCATACCCAGCTTCATATAGACCAATCTCCCTAATAAATATTGATGCCAAAATATACACTAAGATATTAGCAGCAAGACTTTCCCCTCTTCTCCCAAAGCTAATACATCTAGATCAATCGGGCTTTATCCCAGGAAGACAAACCCACGACAACCTTAGAAGGATCATCCACTTGGTGGAAAAAATAGGCATAAAGCAAACCCCGGCTATTCTACTTGCAGTAGATGCAGAGAAAGCCTTCGACCGGGTTGAATGGTCCATGCTATTTAAGAACCTGCAATTCATGGGATTTGGGGAGCACTTTATTGCAAGAATAAAAGCGAACTATAATGCCCCAATTTGCAGAGTGGCCATCAATGGGGAGGTTACTGAAATGGTATTTATATCCCGTGGAACAAATCAGGGATGTCCGCTCTCCCCGTTATTATACGCAATCTTTCTAGAACCCCTAATGAAATTAAGAGATGCCACACATATTAAAGGGATAGACATGGCAGGCATTCAACACAAAGTAACCACATATGCGGACGATATGTTGTTAGCACTAGAGGAGCCGGGCCGAACATTGGCGGCAGCGGTTGGGGAACTGGAAGACTTCGGGGTCCTCTCAGGTCTAAAAATTAATAGAAACAAATCGGAAATCCTAATTCTGGCGGGAGACAGGGGGGAGATAGAAAGAGAAGCAAAAGCACTTAACCTCAAGATAGCTGCGGATTATGTTTATTGTTTGCCTAATATTGTCGTGGGTCCCTCTTCCCGGAATAAATCCCATTTGGTCTTGGTTAATTAACAGCGGGAGAACCAATCCCAGCCTTCTGGCTAGTATTTTGGCAAAGATCTTGCCGTCGTTGTTCAGGAGCGAAATTGGGCGGTAAGAGTCAGGTAGTTTGGGATCCTTCTCAGGTTTATGGATCAAAACTGTGATAGATTCGGCCATTGATCTAGTGACCGATCTTCCGGATAGGAAGGAGTTAAATAAGGCGGGTATTTGGGGTGCTAAGATTCTGGCATATGTTTTGTAAAGGTTTGCGGAGAGACCATCTGGTCCAGGAGCGGTAGATTTGAGGGCTTTGATGGAGTCAAAAATTTCTTCAGTATTGATGGGGGCTTCCAAGGATTCCAGCTGTGTTGGGCTTTGGGGGGATGTTGCGCTCAAGTACTCCGGCAGTTTGTCTAGAACCGTGGGATCTCCGGACATTATGGCTTTGTGATGCTTCATCAGTTGGTTGATTTTATCTGTCTGGGAGTAGTGCAGCTTCCCATCTTCTCCTCGCAGTTTAAGAATGTTGTTTCGGCTATGGATCTTTTTTAGCTTCTGCGCTAGTACTTTATTTGCTTTGTTCCCTTTGCTGTAATAGAATTGTCTCGTATATGCTAATGATTTAGCTGTTCGGTCGGCGCAATTCATTTCAAGCGCTGTTTAGGCCTTTCTCAGGGATCTCTCCACCTTTCTGGTGTATCGTACTTTCAGTGCTGCTTCTAGTTTGGCCACTTCTTTTTCCAGTTTAGTCGTTGCGATATTTGATATTCTTCTCTGTTCCGCTCCTACTCCGATCAGTGAGCCTCTGACTACCGCTTTCATTGCGTCCCAGATGACGTTGATAGGAGAGGACTCCGTGGTGTTCTCTTTGAAATAGTTAGTTATCGTGGTTTCTACTTCTATTCTGATGCTTTCATCGAGTAGTAGGGAATGGTTTAATTTCCAGTACCTCCGGATAGGGTTTCTTTGTCCTGATATGGCCAAATTCACGGAAACTGGAGCGTGGTCGGAGATCATGCAGGTATGAATTCCTGCATTGTTTAAGCATGGGAACCACACTCCGGGGATTAGAATAAAATCTATTCTTGAGTATCCTTTGTGGACATTGGAATAATGCGTGTAGTCTCGTGAGTTATCACTAAATAGCCTCCAGGCATCGACGGTCTCTGTTTCTCTAAATAGTTTAGCAAGGGATAGAGCTTGTGGGAAGTCCGCGTTTGTGGGGGGGGGGGAGAGTCTTGTCCAGCTGCGGGTTCGGCATGACGTTGAAATCCCCACCAGTGATCAAGTGCCCTTCTCGGAAAGCTAAGATGGTTGGACTAAGATTAGCGATGAAGCTGGCTTGGGCCGTATTGGGACTATAGATTGTGGCGATTGTGATAGGAAGCTCTTCGAAGAAGCCTTTAAGCAAGAGAAAGCGACTCTCTGCATCTCTTCTTATTGTGATCTTTGTTAGTGGGACTTTGTCGCTTAGTAATATCGCTACCCCCCTTTTTTTCTTCCCCTCCGTGGCGAAGTAGGCTTTCTTATATCTCTTGAATTTTATGCGGTGTTCATCGCTTTGTAGTGGGTGGGTTTCTTGGATTAGCACAATGTCTCCGGATAATTAGTCCAGCCGATGTTTCACTGATCTTCGCTTTCTTGGCGAGTTCATCCCTTGGACGTTCCAGGATAGGATTCTTATCTCATTTGTTTCAGCCATCATTAGTTGCTTGATGTTGAGTATGCCTCATATTTCTCCCCCCACCTGGGTCTGTGAGATTGCTAGGCGGATTCTGTAGCTGTGTTAGCCGTGTTGGAGTGGTATGTTTCTTGTTTTTGTTGTAATTGCATGTTGTAATGCTGTTTGAACTAACGTAACTTGCGGTGGATGAAGACCAGAACTTTAAATGTGTTCTTTTAAAACCCATCCCCCCCCCTCACCCTCTCCCAATGTTGAGTTGGTAGGAGAAACGTCATCCTACTGCCACTGGGGAACTGGTGGCACCAATGCGCTTGATGTTGGCCAACTGGGCCGCCGAAATAAAGTTTGGTGGAGCTTAGTCTGTGCTCTCGCTTTATTCAGATGCTGTGTGTAGCTTACTCTCTGTGATTGCCTCGTACTCGGTCATGGGTGGCTATTGTTTGAGGATTGAGAGCCAGAATTTCCTGGCGCCATTGAAGGGTATTCAACCCATGTTGCTGTCTTTCTTGGGGGTGGGGGGGGCCCGGAGTCTGCGTCGTCAGCTGGATTTAGACCATTCTTCCACCAGGGTTTTGTTCTGTGGGGGTTAGATATGTCCTCGGATTCAGAATCCTCTTCTGCTCTTCTTTGGCCCATGAGTTTCTCCGCTTATTTTATTGATTGAATTTGCCTTTGGGTTCCCTCCTATCTGAATCTTACGGAAGTGGGGAATCGCCACTGGTATGGGATTTTCCTTTCACGTAGCCAGACTGTTAATGGGCGCATACTTTTCCGTTTTTGGAGAGTTGAGTTCGCTAGATCCTGGTATAATGAAATTGTGGATCCTTGGAAGGTGATTTGTCCCAACTGTCTTGCTTCACGCATTATATCCTCCTTTATTTGGAAACGATGTATTCTCGCCAACACGTCTGGGCGAAACTTGGATGTTTTCCTCGGAATCGTTCTGTACACCCGGTCTAACTCCAAGGGAGAGTTATCCAGGAGGGTGATTATGAACCGAAAAAGGTCTGATACATAGGATTTCAGGTCTGCTTCTGGGATAGACGATGGAATTCCCCTAACACGGATGTTGTTCCTTCGTGATCGGTTTTTGAAATCCTCTTGTTTTTCTTCCAGAGCGTTACATCTCGCCTCGAGGGCGGCTATCCTGTCATTGTCGTGTTCATTTTAAATTCTTTGGTCGCAGACCTCTGATTTCAGTTCGCTGGTTCGATGTTCTACTTCCCCCACCCTTTTGTCTAAGGAGTTGATTTTCTTAGTTTCTTCTTCAGCGCTTTTTGGGATTTCCCTAGTAATTGCTGACAATAGATCTTGAAGATCGGCTTTGGTGGCAGCTTGTGCTGGGTTGAACTCCAGCACCGCCGATGTGGGAGCGCTATTCTTGGTGGAGTATTCCGGAGGATCCATCTTTCTAGCCCTTTCGGCAGCAGAGTTAGCCATGAGGGCGGCAATGTCTGCCTGTTTGGCTGTCTTCCCACTTTTAGACATCTTGTCGGTGGTGAGTCTATATGGCTTAGCTGCAGTCTGAGTATTTCTGTTTCTGCTTCGTGTGCTAGATTGTTCAGGGACCGGGCTGATCTCTCACCCCAACAATTTGGCTTTTGCTGACCTAGACTGTATCCCAGCGTGCTCCTTAGTGATTCTTGGGTGGTGGCGAGGTGGATGGGTTGTGGAGGGGGATGTGTTAGCGTAGGTTAAGGGCTGCCAGGAGTCTGCTGGGAATTGAAACTTGCTGCTGGGGCCCATTTGCTTGTGGGCACCGAGTCCGGGGACCCACACGAGTCAGCACAGGCGATTCTCTCCTCCCTCAACTCCTCACCTCAAATCATGGAAGCTGATGTGGTGTGGATTCTGGAGATTGCCAGTGGGAGGAGTTGGGTGATTCCTCTGCTCCGGGCGTGATCCCCCTCTCCGGGTCCAGCTTCGTTTTTGTGGATAGTTCGGCACTCGCAGTGCTGGAGCTTGAGTGTGTAGGGGCCAGGTTCACCCAGCTGACCTCCAGGTGGTATGATTCGGGTGAGACTTGCCTCTGGGTGGTGAGCGTTTCTGTGTGCTGGATTCTTCTGGCGGGACCAGGAGGCTGAGGGTCGTGTGTCGCTGCTAGCACTGGAGTGCCGCTGCTCGGAGGGAAGCAGCCTCCAGCGATCAGGAAGAGGGAGGGGGCCCGTTGATAGCCCGGGGCTGCGAGGATCCCAGCGAGGCTTCACGCGTCAGGCCTCCGGTCACCGCATGGCTCCTCCTATACCCCGGACAGGATCTCCTGTCGGATGCGAGTCGGAGGTTGGATCGCCGGCCCCAGGTATGCAGCAGCGAGGCCGCAACTCTTCGATATCTCCGCGGCCCGCCCTTCTAATTCTGCGCGCTTTAGCGGTCCCCGGCGGCAAGCTTCTGGCCGACTGGCATCGGGAGGAGAGATGCTTGCTCGGTTTATGTATTTTGATTTGTTCGCTGCTCTGAGAGAGGGTGCCATAAACATTCGGCGGCAGTCGTTATTTTTCAGCAAAGCTCGCTATGTTTTCTCATTGCGACTCCTCCGTGCTACATATCGTGGCGGCGGCCATCTTGGGGTTTCAGGAGCTCCACCGGAAAAAAGAGTTAAAAGCCTGGGAAATTGGGTTTGTTGTGGGAGCCCATTTGAACGATAGCTGCAGGGGGGATTCCGACATCCAATATTCGAGTTGTGGCATCTAACGGGGCCTCAGAGCGGCGTTATGAAGAGTGGCGCATTGGGCCAGGCAGGAGCTCGCCATCAGCCATGCCGTCTGCGGCGGCTCCGAGCCATGCCCCCTGTTGGCATATTCTAACTGTTTATTTCTTGTTACATTTTAGGGTATTCATTTATCTGTTTGCTTGTTGCAGAATCGTGGGGCAGTTGGATACATGTTGGCGTATTCTAACTGTTTACAGTTTTGAAATTGAAGTTTTGTTAATGTTTATGCACAGATTAGCTATTAAATTTTGGTTTTAAAAATATTAAATAAGCGTTAACAAGAATTGCTGGTAATCTTTGTTTTAGAGTAATGATAGTATCATTACATTCAAACCATCCACATTTCTTTTTTTATATATGCAGTGTAGTGACCTTCATTGGTTGTGGCTCCTGCATGGTAGGTTATTCCTATTGTTTTGAAGGTTTTCTTACCATGTGTGAATCCAGTCAGCTTGCAGTTGTTTTTGGTACCATCTGCATTGTAATGTATAAGCATTACTATTAGGTATTTACTAGGTGTCTGTATTTGCAAGGTGGAGCGATTATCTCAATTGCAGGTAGTACATAATCTGCCATGGTTTGCATTTTGTACAAGTTGCTGAAATGGAATGGATTCACAGTTAGGCATGGATACATACATGGAGCGTTCATTAGGGACTTGTTCCTGTGCCACATGACTGCAAAGAGTGCATGTATGTTTTCACATGTATGAAATCTGGACGTTTTCATGTATAGGCATGTGTTTGTTTTCCAGTACTTGTAGTAAGTACATTAGACATTCTTCTGGCTCGTCTTGTGAGTTTATAGCGAATTTGACCATTCCAGCACAGTAATCCAATTCCTGCCTTATTCCAGAAACACTAAGTGTTGTCAGGATTGTTGGTTGCATTTCTATGAAGGACTAACATTTGCAAACACAATTGGTCTGTACTTTGTAAGTAAATGTTGTCAATAATTGGTGGCAATTGGAATAGAATATTTATTGCAAGATTTGCGTAGCAGTTTACACCTGTTGTATTTGAAAATTTGAATGGACCTGACAGTTCAGTGGCGAAGTCATTTGTTTGGAGTCTGTGTTGCTTCTTTGAAGAAGTAGTTGAGTTACTTTGAGCAGTAGATTAAACTTTGGTTGTGGTACTTGATGAAGTATTAGCTTCTTTTACTTTCTTTGGAGGAATTGCAGTGAGATCCTGTATCGTTTCAATCTGAAGTAGTTTTCTTTTACAACATTTTGCTTTTTGCGGAACAGGATAGGTTTTTAACTGGGGGTGTAGAGTGAAGGCAGTCTATTGTATTCTATAATGCAAGGAATATTAGCATTTACTTTACTTGCATCAAAGTTGATTAGAAATAGTCCATCAAGTGTACGTAAGCGTGATAGTGCTACGTAGCTCATGCCTTCTTTAAAGACTGTGCTAACAATATCTATCAATGCTTTATCTAGGTTAAGACCTTGTGATTTGTGAATGGTGACTGCGTATGCTCGAGTTAATGAAAATTGTTCTCTGCGTGCATACATGTCTTTGAAAAGAAGGACGCTCAACAGCCCGCTTATCTTTTTAACTTCTGATAGTTTGTCAAAGAGAAAGTTGACAAACTGAATGTTGTTGTCACGTGAGTATGTTCGAAAGTCAACAACTGTACCAAGTGCTCCATTAACTAGTCCTTGCTCCACGTCAAGGTTACATTTAAGCATTGCTCTGCAGTTTAAAGATCATTTTAATATTTTCTCCAAACCAGCTGTGTTGGAGATAGTTTTCTAAGGTATTTAGTCTTGATGTGGCTTGTTGGCACAGGGATAGTGTCATACCATGTACGTCCAGTTTGTCTGTGGAGCAAATTTCAACATTGTTTCATTGAATTTTGAACAGCTCGCAAGAGTTGGCATCAAGGACATACACTTGACATTTTTGTGTGCTAATTGTTCCATGACATCAGTATCATATGAGTTATGGCCATAGAGTGCATGGATGTGCCTGGTTTTAATATCGATTGTGCTTCTTTAGATAGTACACCAACTCTAATACTTTTTAAAATGTTGGTTGGTCTGCAGACTGGCACATGTTTTCAGTTATTCTCTGTGTTGGAAATGTTGCCAAAGGTTGACATTTCCTATGCTGCCAAGAGTTTTAAAGCACAGTATATGCCCTAAGGTTTTAAAAATAGATTCAGCTTTCACTGGTGTTAATTGAAGAAGATCTCCGAAAACAATAATGTGCTTTCCTCCAAAGAGCTCTTCGTAGTCTGTTTTGAGGTCCTCTTGTAATCTGAGGTGAATCAAAGCCAACATTAGGTTGGAGACCATGCTCACCTCATCTATTAGTAGCATTTTCATTTGTTGGAAAACTCTGTGTAGTTCCATTTCAGCTTCTGTAGAAAGTTTGTAATAGTCTAACTTGTTTTGGTGTTCTACTGGACGGAGTAGTAATCGGTGTAAAGTGAGACCGCCTACTTCGTAGGCAGCTAAACCTGTGGGGGCAGTTACAACAGCTGACAGTTTGTTGTTTGTCAATTGTTGGAGGAACTTGCTGATGATTTTGATTAAGACTGTTTTGCCTGAACTAGCTTGACAACTGACGTATAGCAGTATAGGTTTGTAGTCTTGGCAGGTACATTTTTTATTTTCATGTTGCACACCATGTTCAATTTGTTTTGTTATTTCTTGGAAAATGCTACGCTGCTCAGTGTTTAGTTGTGATTTCAGTACAGCAAAGTCTTCTGTAGATTGCTCATACTGACACATGGTTTTTTCTACTTCTGTCATGGCAAATTCTGCCTCATTTGCTATTAGTGGTGGTCCAAGTGGTTCTTGGCTTCATGTTACAGAAAGTTGACTACTGTCATGAGTGTCCACATGTAGTTGGGCCTGGAGTTCTTCTGCCTGTTGCTGTTCATTGTGCAACATTGTTTGGTACTGTGTAAAGTTTACATCTGTTGTAGTGCTTTCATTTGCTTTGAAAGCTTCTTCATAGGAGTCATACGTATCCAGTAACTCTTCTTCTTTTCTCCATGGTTTAAACAGTTGTAGCAGAGACATGTAATACAGTTCTTTATGTTGAGGAGTTTTTTATGACAATTTGATATGATTTATTAAGCTTTGTTTGGTAAGTTCCACTAAACTGCCTTCACAATTTGCCACTTTGCATCTACCTTTCTTTTCATCTGGTTTTATATTATTTTTGTATGTGAAGTTTTGGGCTACGTGGTATAGACACATGGTTTCCAAAGTGGCATACCTGTTTGGGTAGTATGTGTCTAGTAAATGGTTTTTCAAAATGTCTTGGCTGTTGGGATCATTTTTGGCTATTGTTTCTATGTCCTTATATGATTTGAGAACTCTTTTTCTACATCTAGCAGGACCAGGACTTGCCATCCTGATTTTCAGATTTTCCATACAAGGCAGTACCGGTTAAACGGTCTGCAGCTTCACAGCAGCAACATTCTCTGTAAGAGAGCATTTTTATGCCCAAGCTGTACAATTTCTGTGACAGTGTTTTGTCAGATGATATGTCATCCCAGAGGTCTTGAAGCTCTGTTTTTTTATGCTTTGGTTAAGTAGGCTGTGACATATCATGCAACTGCCGTGGAATTGTCTGAAATGTACTGCACATCTATGTTTGCATTCCATAGGAGGGCAATGGTTGCATTGTAAACTTTGTTATATTTTGATTCTTCTGTTCTTTTAATGTAATATGATTTCTTAGGTGATTTACCTTTGACACTATGTCTAACTGAAGACATGAAGTTGTTTACTTGACCTGTTGTTGTAACTGGTCTAGGGAAACCAAAGCGGCATTTGGTGTAGTATTTTCCTTTGTTTTTATATTTGCGATGACAATATTTCCCACATTTGAAATTGTAAAATTTGTGCAGGAAGGTCACTGTGTTGTTTGTGAAGGAATTGTACAAGTGACATATTTTTGGATAAACTGCAAAACAGTGGCATCCCTGTCCTGACCAAATTTAGGAGCATCTTTAATCCATAAAAGCATGTGGATGTGTGGTGCTCCTCTGGCTTGGTATTCTTTTCTCCAAAAGAAGTGTTGTACTTCGAGGGGAGAACAGTTTTATTACAAATAAAGTATAGCATAGCAATGAAGCGATGATGGTAATATCTTGATACACTTACAGGATCTAGAGAGCAGAGTTCTCCTGGTCTTTTTATATCTGTTTGTTTGTTTTTGTTTGCTATATGTGGGAAATCGTGTAAATCTTCCCATGCATATTCTGCGCAACTTAATGTAACAAACCAAGTGGGTGGGCCAAGGTTTCTTATCATACAGCATACATCTACGTGACGTCGGAACCAGTATTCCTTTGTACCACGCATGTTTGCTAAAAGATTTGTAATACTTGGCTGTAAAACCTCATCTTTTTCTTGCACTTTTTGTAGTAATTGCGTAGCTGACATATTTTGAAAATGGGTACCTGATTTTTATGTGTGTGCAATTCCCTAGCATAGAGTTGCTAGTTCACTTTCAAAGAGAAGGTGGAATATGTATTCCACGTTTTGTCTGAATCTGGGGTCGTCCGAATACATTCTTAAAGAGCGATATTCTGATGCTGTTATTTGTGTGCGTCTATCATCGTACCTTCCTCCTTTTTCAGTAGGAAAGAGTAGAGGAAAGGCATGTGCTTCTATACTTTTTTCCCATATGCTGATTGGAGATCCTTTGGCTTGTCGCATTTGGTACGTTTCCAGTACATCATCTATGGTGTCTTTAGATTGTAATGGATGAATTGTATAATTTTCTAAAATATTGGATTCTGTAGCAGGATCTAGAAGTTGAAATTGACCAGTTTCTGGTTCTCTTGAATTATTTCAATGGTTTCTCTCAGGTTTTCTTCAATATTAATTTCTTTGTAGTATTCATTGTTGTCTTTTAGATATTGCAGGGCTTGTCTAACTTTATGTAAGTCCACAAGTTGTTGCCAAATCTTTTTGTCTTTTGTAGGTACGCCATTTACTAAGACAATTAAAGATTGATATATTGGACATTGCACTCCCAGAGTGTGTACATTTTCTTTGAGATATAATGGTAAATAAACTGCTTTGCTACAAATGCCTTTCACTAATTCAGAGGGAGGCAATTTTGCGGTTTTTGGTTGAAGGCGTATTATTGCTTGAAGTGGGTGCACTGTTTGAATTATGATGCTCTCATATCAATTTAGGGGTTTTGGTAGTGGGAATAATTCCACGTTATTTGTGATAGCACGTGAAGGTGTTTGGTTGTTGTCAAGTTTTGCAGTGCAGTAATTGCAAAGTATTAAAGGCTCAATAATTTCGTATTTGTTTTCTGCTATTAGGTAGAGAGCTAATTGGAACCATTTGGATTCTTCATTGTCTTCTGTTTTGTACGTTATGTCTACAGTTTTTGTGCTACTTTTCTAAAAAGTCCTGCGGCATCACAAACACATGATTTGGTACTTCAGTGGATGTACTTTTAAATGTTAGTATTTCTTTTTTGTATGTGCGTAATGGAAGGTTGCTATTTGTAAAATAGTTGCTAGTTTGTTGGAAAGCTATTGGCATTTTGTAAGTGGCTTTCACTTCTGGAATATTTTCTCTGGATATGCTCTATTTCTTCGAGTAGTTGTTTGGCTGTACCATGTAGAAGATTGTTATTTAAATTGGCTAGTGCTAAAGCAGGACTTTTAGCATAGTAGAGTTTATGGATCAGATTTCTTATAGTTGAATGATGTGTTTATATCATTTTGATATGATGGAAGGTGCTTTTGCAAATAGGTCCTGAAATGCAGGCTAATGAATGTCCTTGTAGTCAGTCCTGTATTTTTGCGCACTGGACAGGCATCATATTTTGTAGTAGTTTCATTTTGAATGTGTCTTTGCTTTTTACATACTGTTTGAGGAACTGGCGTAAAGATTTGAAAGATTTTTTGGCAATGTTACACATCGATGTGCATGGCCATTTGTAGACTGGACGTTTTGGTTCAGTGGAATGGAGAGGTGATACTGAGTTTTCTGGGGATATTTTTGGGAGCAGGGTTTCTTGCTCCATAATGGTGTTATTACATTTTTTATACCCTCAGGATTTATTTGCTTTTGTTTGTATGTTTCTTCATTAAAATATGGTTCTGTGCTCGTGGTGTGACTCCCTTCACCTCCATAGATGTTTAAGAAGCTATTTTTGTTTATATTCCGTTTATTGAGAAGTCTTTTTTTTGTAGTTTAGTAGTTTGTTTTGTTAGTGGTTTCATTCTGTTTTAAACTATAATAAATAACTTCCTTTTGAGAAGGATTGCACTGTCTAAGAGAGCTTCTAGGATTCATTTTCTACGGTACGATTTAAGGGTTGTGCATGATTTCTCCCCTGTTTTTAGAAGGTTCTAAAGGACTCTGTGGTGGAACATTTTTTGTAAAAAATATTTTTGGTATGGTAACTTGCCACTACATTGCAGTATTAGCAGCAGTGGTAGCTGAAGTCATGTTAATCACTTTCTGTTTCATTTTACATTTTGAAAGAGGAGGCAAAGTTTCTGTACTGGAGGCTTGTTTTGTTTCGCTTAATGACTGCATTAGCTGTTTTGTTTGAACTTTTTGTACAAATTCTACTAGAGATGGATGTTTATTTTGGACACTTTTATTTTGATTTTCTCTACTTCTGCATTGCTTTCTATGGAGTTGATTTTTGGTAGGAATTCTTTGGGGTCTGTTGGAGAAAAAAAGAAAGTGTGGGCTGTGTTGTTGTGCAGTGTATGTGTGCTTTGTGCATGAGTATGATGGTAAGGATGTATGTGGAGGTGTGTGATTGTGCAATGGGTAGCTACATCAAGTTGGGAAGTTTATTCTTGTATTTGTGTGTTACTGTACTGGGGTTCAGATGACAGTACAAAGTATGCAGTTGGTGAGGGGAAGCACTAATACTAAATCTAATGGTACAGGGTTAATACACTTGTTTGTTCTACAATACTAGAATTGTAGTGTGTTTGAGTAACAGAACATTATGGTAGTATTGCACTTACTTTTTTGTATGGAAAGAGTAGGTTTCTTCTAAATTCTTTTTCGTGCTTTAGATGCTGCTGCTTTTCAGGAGAGTGCTCTTCGCTGCAATTGTAAAAGAAATAAGTTAGTAAATGTGTGTTTATAGCAGTGTTGTTAATGTAGACATTGATTTTTTTGTTTTTGCAGAAGTAGTGTTTTCTGATAACTGAGCATAGTATGTACATGCACTTTGCTTTGCCTATGTACATCCTGTATATTTTACTTAGAATCTGTTAGTTGAACATGCTTTACAGATGAGTATAATAAGTGTACAGAGCACACTTGGCTTCTTAAGGCTGTGTTTTTGGATGTTATTTTTACAGGGTAAATTGCAGGAACTGTACAGAGAAGCATGCAATGTATGCATTTGTGAAGGTGTGGGAAATAAAGCAGAAGGATTTGATGTAGAGGCAGCAGTAGTGCTGTTGTTTCAGTTGGGGCCTTTGTAAAGATATTGTCTATCTGTGTGTATGCATAAAGATACATGTACTCATCCTGGCTGCGTTTCATTTTATAATACACTACAGAGCCTTTTTCCACAATTATACTGTTATTTCTCTCATCTTTTAATATGAAATGACACTTTTTTAGATAGCTGTGTGTGCAAACAAAAATTTGGATAGCCGACAGGTTTGCAAGTGACGCTTGATCATAGCAGATGGGAGAAATAACAGTAAGTTTATTTTACAGGTTATACAGGGCAAGTGGCAGTTACTGTTTATATGCATTCATACAAGAGCTGTACATGTACTGTGCAGAAAATATTCATACCTGTAGTTTTTGTTCATGCATGTGCATGAATCTGCAAGTAGAAATATTGGGGAGTTTTATAGTAGTTGTTGCTGTCGGTCCTTTTCAGTGACAGCTCAATTGTACTGAGAGTGATCAATAGTACATCTTAAGTGCTGATCTGTCATGATAGATTTAGATGTAGAGTTCTTGCATGTGGTTGGTGGATGGTTGTGTGACTTCTTAACAGTAAGCGATGAGGGAATGGTGCAGAGAGTGAAGTGGAAAGGGTAGAAGGGCTGCCCCATTGTTACGCGCTCCGCGGACACCACGGCTGTCCGTGGACAGGGCGTGCCACATACGGGACTTCTCAACATATCTGGCATGGAAATAGGACTGTAGGGATCAGCCAATCAGGTGTTGAGGTTGTGGTTTGTATTGAAAGAGGGTGTGTGTAGTGAAGATGGCAGAGGTGGAGAAAGTCAGGGTGTTGTGCTCTGCTCAGAGATGTGTTTGTTGATAGTTTGGAGCAGTATGCTAAATGTAGGAATGTGGCGAAGTATTTTGATGTAAAACGAGTGGAGGTGGTGTGGAGTACTGTGCCCGGTTTTAATTTGCAGGCAGGGTTGGACGTTTGTCAGGATATGGCTAGGTTCAATAGTCCAGATGTAGTTGTCCTGCACTGTGGTGCTGTGCATTTGGGCTATGTCAGTGCCCCTACTTTGTTACAAGATCTGCAAAACTTGGTCCAGGCAGTCATAAAAGTCCTTCCAAATGCCAAGGTTATTTTTTCCGCTTTGTTACCTAGGGCAGTACGGGACAATAGTTCTGTTTTTTGTCCTCAGCAAAATGTTGCTACGTGTTTAATTAAGCAAGGCATGTTTGCTTTTATAATTAGGGATGGGATGTTCTTTTACAGTAATGACAACATTGAATCTGGTAATGTTTACTTTAAAGCAGATGGCATTTCTTTATCTTTTATGGGGAATGCCATGCTGTTTTGGAATATAAGGATTGTTTTGGGGAAGCTAATGTGAAGATATTTGGAGGAAAATAAGAAAATAAAATACAAAATAAAAGGTGTTTCTGAAGCATCTTCAAAATAAACCAAAAAAGGCTCTTTTCAGAGCCAACCTCAAAGGGGAAATGGGGTACACTCTTTAAATTTTCCTTCCCCATGCTCAGATTTTACAATTTGTCTGCGGACACCGCGTTTTACATACAGGGATTTTGAGGTTGCGAGGTATGCAAATGAGACTTAGCAGAGCAAGGGATTGGTCAATAAAGTTTACTGGGTTTGATGTGTAAGGAGAGAGTTTGTCAGAAAGTCTTTTTCCTGAGAGGAGAGCACATAGCTATGGCTGTGTGTTTCAGAAAGCAGATTGTGTGGATTTTGGGAGATTCGTGGATAAATTGGTTGGAGGTGCATGCAGATCGCTGTGGAGTGGCTGCACATCTTGGATTCCCTCATGTGGAAGTACACTGGCATGGAGTGCATGGAATGAAGTGGCTGGACTCGGTACCTCTCTGGGCTACTTTGGTGACAGTGTCAAACATTGTTATTATTCATTGTGTAGGGAACAGTTTAGGACATGTGTCTGGAATTTCTTTGCAATTTTCAATGAAAGAAGGACTTGGGAGAGTTATGGACATGTTTACAAACTCCCGAGTAATTTTTTCTCTTATGGCGCAGAGACAAATGTGGTTGTATCCTTCTTCATTTTGTCCACAAATGGAGAAAGTGAGGCGCAATGCCAACAAGGCTGTTTGTGCCTTTTTGAGAGATGTTGGCATGTCCTCTTTTCACCATGAAAATATTATGTTCGGTAGCGCACACATTTTTCGCAGAGATGGAGTACATCTTACTTATGCTGGCAATCAGAATTTTCTGCAAAATATACAAAAAGCATTGGAATCCTTTTTGGAATCATAGCAATCCATTTTGCAATAGGTGTTGACCATTTGAAGTTTTCGAAACACAAAAGAAACCACAAAAAGACACATTTCAGAGCCTGGAGAAAAGTGCAATGGTTCTGATAGGACAGCACCCCAAAAATGTTAAAAGTCCACGGACTGTCCGCAGACTTCTAAAAAATACACAGGGCTCTGCAGCATTTCATTTTTTAACTGTGAAAGGCGGTTCTGAAAAGAGCCTTTTTTTGTTTGGTTTTTGTTTTATTTATTTTTTTGTTTTTTAAACACGACACACAAGGAAAGGAGGGCAAAGGAGGGTAAGGACGGGACACCAACCACAAGGATAAGAAAGGACAGGTGGAGAGAGGAAGATGTAGGGTCGGCAGTCCTTCTCATGCTCCTTAACAGCAATCTCAAAAGCACTTTGAGGGGTCTCCGCCTTGCAGTACATGCACAATACTGTGACCCTCGAAAGGTAAGGGTCAACAGCATCATGTATTGCCTGTGAGGCAGCTGGAGGGATGCTCTGTCCCACAGGAGTCTCTCTTGTGGTGGCAGGAGCGGAAACGGAGGATGCTGCATGGGAACTCAACCTACTACGTTTATCGCAAGGTACAACCTTACAAACAGCCCCACCGTGGAACGACCTTAGGTGTCGCTTCATTGATGTAGTACCATAGCTATACGAACAAGGCTTGCCACAACCATCTGGCACTGAGTGCAGCTTACCTTGTTTGCACGTGCTTTTGGTACCCCATCAACAGTGGTAAATAACCTACATCCCCAAGATTCACGATGAGTGCTAGTAGTAGGAACTTCCACTACCTCATTCTCTTCATCACTCTCCTCTTCATCCTCATGCCTGTACCCCTCTGCAGGCTCTTGGGGAGGTGGTGGTGGTAGAGGGGGTGGGGGTGGTGCTGAGACAGCAGTAGCACCAGCAGCAGCCATGGATGCCATTTTAGCAATCAGCAAAAGCAAATAGCAAAAGCATCAAAAGCAGGTCAATGTGCAGTAGTAGAAAGACAGAATGAGGATAAGCTCTGGGGTGTGGCCTTTTATAGGGGTGCTGGGGCACGCTTCGTGGACACCCGTGCCGTCTGCGGACACTTCGAACACCAAGAAAGGGCTTAAAAAGTTCCAAAAAGTATGTATATCACCAGGGACATTGTCTGGGACATGTGTAATGGTGAACTTTCACTGGAAAACGCCTTTGATCGTTCAAAAAAGCACTTTTTAAATGTTCGGGGGCCCGGACAGTGTCCGTAAATAAGGTCTCACGCTCAGCGTGGGTGCGGTCACATGATGATGACGCGTACACGTTCGCGAATAGGACGGCTGTTCGAAGAACACTAAATGCGCGGGGTAGGTTGTGCGCATGGATGTTCTACGGATAGTATTCCAGTTCCTGAACTAATTAAAAGTGCGACACATGTGCGGTGGACAGTTACGGACAGCCGTGCTGTTCGTAGGGCCCATGAGCGTGGTACGCATGCGCGCAGGTGTTCTACGGACAGTGTTCAGGTCCCAGAATAAAATAAATGTGCGTCAGAACTTTGCAGACAGGCAGACGGGATATGTGTTCTACGGACATATTAATTCTGGTTGCGGACATTGCAAAGAAGGGAAATGTCCTTAGGACACCTTAATTTGAATAGTTATGGACATGCAGATGGACACCCCCATTTTAACTATGGACAGTGCAAACAGGTATAGTGTCCTTAGGACACTCCCATTTTGATTAATTACAGACAGGCAGACATATTGTGTGTCTGTCACGACCCGTGACCCAAAACCCCACTGGCATGGTCACATGCCAGGTAGGGTTAAGACTCGAGGTTCACTTGGGGCCCCAAGGGCCTTGCACTATCCTCATGGACTCTCCTGGAGTCAGTCCTGGCGCCTTAGCGCCAGGCTAATGTTCAGACTGGAACACTCTCTTGAAGGGACTACTTTTTCATTTGGAGGCCTGTAGCCAACATGGAGGCACCCACACAGTCTAGTTCCTAGAACCAGACTGTGCGGTGCCGTGTTTTGGGTGTGGTAGCCCGGACTACTTTACCTGGACTACTTTACTGGAGGGCTATATAAACCACACCCAAGTTACAGAGCGTGCTTTGCGTTATTCTGCAGCCAGCAGCATGACGCTCATCATGTCCAGAGACCAGGATCTGGCGATCCTTTAACAGCGGACCTGCAGAGGAGACAAAAGAACATTGTTAGCAGTCTCTGCTTACCTGCAACTTTCCATCCGTCGATTATCCATCTTCCTGCTGCTCGGGGTCTTCCATCCAGCTGGCAGCATCATCAGGACACCACGCACGCACTGGAAGGAAGCATCTGGAGGGAGAGAGAAAGAAGGAAAACATTAAAAGAGGTTACTCATGGCATTTGCGGCAGTAATCACGAGAACCTCACCTGGCTGGGCATTTCTTGCCCGACTCCGCTCCGGGAATCTTCACACGCCCAGAAAGACCTTTGCGACCTGAAAAGGAATAAAGAATACAGGTTAGCAAAAGAAGACATTACTGCGCCGCACTTCCCGCTTAACCTACCATCCATCATATGCTCCTGCGTCCATCATCCTGGTAGGAGCCCGATCCAAGCTGCGCATCCACCGAACCTCTGCACCTAAGGGGGAAAAAAATGAGACAAAGACATTAATCACAAGAAAGGAAAGCAAGGACCTCTTAAGACTGCTCTACAGACTTACCTCCTTAAAGACACTTGAATGGGTTAGCACCAGTGAAGTTAACTCGGTCGCTCAAACCCGCAGGAAACAACCCACCCCTGCACAGAAGGCAGGACGGAGAGCACGCTAGAGATCACAACAAGGTGAGGAGTGGGCCATCATATCGAATCCAGGGTGCAGAGGGGTGGAAACAAAATCTGTTCCTAAGTCCAGTCCTCCTGTGTTTTCAGGCCCGACCTGCAAAGAAGGCACCATCCGGAATCGAGAATTGTCCAGGGTGAATCCGGCAACCAGGGCATAAGGATGTCCCCGTGGATACCAGGTGAGCGTAACAGTGTCCTAATGACACCTCCAGTTTGATTGCGAACAGTAAGAACAGGTATAGTGTCCTTAGGACACCCACATTTTGGTTAATTGCGGACATCCCGGACACCTGCGCTGCCCGTGGACACCCTGACGGCCTTTTAAAAAAAAAAATAAGCCACAGGAATATACAATCAACACACTTTTTTTATTATTGTATAACAGTATAAAAACTGCGAAAGAGAGTGGGAAAGCAGAAACTGAAACAAATACAGGGGAATTAGGGGTTTGAACATGATGGATGGGAGAGGAGGAAGGGATGGAAGTCTCATCATAATGTTTTTTCTGCTGGGGAGGGTTTGGGGATAGTTGACTGGGACATGGAGAGGGGGGAACAGGTACATGTGGGACAGTGATATTTAATGTTTTCTTTTATGTGGTCCTCTACAAAGTGTCTTAAAATAATGACATTCTTCATTAACATATCCATTTTTAGTTCCATTCACTGCAAAGGATTTTCTAATGTCTCTCTTGGTATATTTATTTATTTAGTGTCTGTATGGTCTGTTAAAAAAAATTTGTTAAGTACACATAAAGTAATGGTTATTAATCGGTTTATATGGAAAATGTTGTGTCTACCATTAGTATCACTGTCTTCACTTATTTCATCCCGTGGGAAATTTTCTTCCAGCCATTCCAAAGTACTGGACATTTCTGTGTAAAAAAACTATTAGTTTTAGTGTACCTAATACAGAACGTTTATAAATGTATAAAATACATGTATGTACTTACTACTATCTTCGTAAGTTTTGCTGTTACTGCTGTGTAGTTCTGCTGTTGCTTTTTGTTGTGAAGTGTCTGTGAGGTAATTATGTTGGAGGCATATTTATTTTGTTTTGGTATATTCCATTCTGGTGCATATGCTATTTAAATGGATGGTTGATGTCTTACATATACAGTTTCCACTTCTTATTTATTATTAAATGTAATGTGTTTATGTGCTGCTTTTTGAACTTGTTCAATGTTTCTATTGCATGATACAACAATGTAAGATACCCCCTGAGTTCTTGGATAGTATTCATGTTGGCCGAGTCCGTCCGCGGACATGCGCATAGTCTGCGGACATCAGAACCACTAGCACATGTAGGGGGTTGAGTATGTTCTATGTATATTAACTAAGGGAATCCTAGTAAACATTTATCAAATTTATATTATCTATATCTATATTCAGTGAAAAAACTTTGTTAAAGAGGTGTTATGGTTTGGTTGAGCTACTAATAAAAAATAAGAATTTCAATAAAAAACTTTGTTAAAGGGACGTTATGGTTAGGTTGCGCTACTAAAAACCTATGAAATTCAGAGAAAAAACATTGTTAAATGGACGCTATGGTTCAAGTAAAACCGAAAAAAATCTAAAATTCGCCAGTTATGGTAAGCTAAGCTACCATAACTCACGCCACCACCGTGCACTGCTAAGATTAACACCCGGGGCATCAAAGATGACATCACAAATGTAAATTATTACATCACTGATGACATCACATGTGCATTTACTTTTCATGAAAAGTCTGTACAAGGGGTTCTCATTGTAATGTTGATAAAGTGTCAAGGGTCCTTGGAATAAATATCATGAGGTACGTAGTGCATCAAGCAATGCAGTGATACAAATAGCATTCTATTATGAAGGTATTTAGTATACTAAGTTACTCATGTAGAAACATAGGCATTGTGTGGAGCATACATGAAGGAGGTGCCATATTAATAATCTTGCCATGTTGATTGGTGAAATGATAAATGCTTTCTTATTAGAGTTTTGCGTTCTGTGAAAAATGTAATAAGTAGCTAATAAAACCCAGTTTATATATAATTGCATGATTGCAAACAAAATACAAACAGACGACAACACATAGAAATATGAGCATATACAGGGAAAATAAAATGAACAAAAAAAGAGCAGTATTACCAGACAAACTTCATAACCTAACTGATTATCTTCATGCACAGAAATGATTGCTCTGCTTCAAAGTTACTACTTCCCTATGTCTGGGTTTGTCCACCCGGAATTGAAATCTGCAAGGATTATTCCCCTCCTTAAGAAGCCTTCTCTGAACCCTACTATCCCGGCTAATTTCCACACTATGTCTTTGCTCCCGTTTTTGTTTAAACTTTTGGAATCATTGGTCACACCCCTCCTGTACTCCTCCTTGGAATCTTCCAAACTTTTTAATCATGCTCAGGCGGGCTATTAGGCCTGGGAGAGGTACGGAAAGTGTCCCTGTCTCTGTACAAGATGACATGTCCAGACTTGTCGATGCTGGCGGAGTTGGGGCTCTGATCCTGTTAGATCTCTCCACCGCATTCGACACGGTGGACCACTCCATCCTTTTCTCTCGCCTTTCACAGATTGGGATATCTGGTTCTGTTCTTGCTTGGTTTACTTCGTTTCTTTCAGATCGCACACAGACCCTCGCTATGCCACCTTTCCTCTCTCCTTCCTGTTCTCTCACCTGTGGTGTCCCTCAGGGATCCTCTTTATCGCCAATTTTGTTTAACATATACATCTGGGCCTTGATCTGTCTCATCCGCTCTTATGGGCTTAACTGTTACTCATATGCGGATGACATTCAAATCCTGATCCGTTTGGATCAGGATCAGTCTGAGGCCTCAGTTTGCCTCCACGATTGCCTAAAGGCAGTCGGGATTTGGATGGATCAGAATTGGCTAAAGTTAAATGGTGATAAGACGGAGGTACTGTTGGTAGGTTGCCCCCCTACCCCTTTCTTGTGGACCTCTGCCCTCTGCCCTTGGCCCGTTACCTAATCCAGTTAGTAAAGTAAAGAATTAAGGGAGTTATCCTTTACGCTTCTTTGTCGATGTCTAACCAGGTCACGGCCATGTGCCAGTCCACCCACCACCAGACCGAATTCTCAAGAGGGTCATGCCCATGATCCCGGAAGCCCTCCGCCCCACTGTGGTGGCCGCGCTAGTCCTTACACGACGGGACTATTGCAATTCGCTCTATCTGTCTCAACCTATTGGCCTTATACACCGCCTTCAGCGTATGCAGAATCTTGCTGCTAGGCTGGCCACTGGCTCCCCTTATGGTGCCCACATCACGCCGGTGCTTCACCAACTGCATTGGCTCCCGATGAATCAGCGAATTCATTTTAAATCACTGTGCATTGTTCATCGGGCAATCCATGGTCAGGGAGCCGAATTCTTGCAGTCTAAATTCACCCAATACCTTCCGGACCGGGACCTCCGTTCTGCTACATCTAACCTTCTTACTGTCCCTAGGTTCAACCGGGAAAGGCTCGGAGGTAGAGCCTTCTCTGTTGCTGCGGCCAAACTTTGAAACAGCCTCCCTTCATCTCTTAGGGCCACTGTTAACCATCTTGGATTTAGAAGAGCGTTGAAAACTAATCTGTTTTAAGTCTGGCCTTTCCGTCTTCTTCAATTGGGTAATCTCCTTTCCAGCAATCTCTGGCCAATTTATCACAGTGCACTCCTCTTATTCCTTAAAATTTGATAAAGTATAAATTTAGTAGTGGGGTGCCGGGGAGAAGACCAACCCTGACACTAGGTTGTATACAATATACTATAGACAACAGATAACCGCACACTTGTGGATTTCTCCCGTCCCCTGCACACCCAAAAGATATTGTAAGCACAACCAATTAGTGAATGATTTCTATATGTTCAATTCTGTAATTCAAAAATAACACTTTGCTTGTAATTCTTGTCTTATAAAAAAATTATTTACTCAAATGTATATATATACACACTTATTCGTTTATGTTAGACCATATACAATACCAAACTGTTGAATTTCAAATTTCACTTTGTTGATCATTTCACAATTCGAAATAGACAATATACAGTGTGACGTTTAATTATTCAATAATAACCCCTCGGGCAGTCTTTTATAGAATAAAAATACGTTAACTTATCTCTCTACGCGTTTCGGGGTTTGATGCTCCCCTTCTTCAGGAGTTGTCTATTCCCTTCAAAGGTTCTGTAGTTCCATCTATAATAAACAATTTAAATTGTTAAGTTTTAAATTCCATCATTCTTTTGTTTTTTACTGTCACTCTAATTATGATCACAAGAAGAATTGGAGAATCATTGAAATAGAGCAACAGTTGAATAAATTGTTCCCCAAACCACCAATCATAGCATACAAAAGAGGCCAGAATTTTAAAGATCAGCTAGTACATGCTGAAAGACCACCAAAAGACAAACAGATGTCTCTACAAACAAGAAAAACAGGAACCTTTGCATGTTTAAACTGTGGACATTGCAACAACATAATAAAAGGGACCCATGTACGACATCCATACAATGGTTTGAAGATCAAACTTAGGGATTATGCCACATGCGACACGAAATCTGTAATCTATGGACTTAGTTGTCCATGTGGAATATTTTACATTGGTCAAACGAACAGAAAAGCCAAGGAACGTTGGCATGAACATAAGAGCAACATTAGAACTAAGAATATAAGATCACCAGTTGCACGCCACCTTACTGAGAACAAACACAACATTTCACAACTAAAGGTTATCATTTTGGAAGTAGTCTACAGATCCCCACGTGGGGGAAATCATACTAAAAAAATAAATCAGAGAGAGTTATATTGGATTGAAAAACTGGACTCCATGTCACCTAGGGATCATAGACAGAAAGCATTATGAACATCTTAGATCACTGTATGAATTGATTAGACTATGGACTGTAAAGTAACTGGTGAGTCCAAGAAAATATCAAGTGCTAAAATATGTATCTATTCTCACTGCATATGATATCTATGGTGGTAAAATATAGTTTAAATAACAAAATGAGAAAATTGACACAAATTTTATTGAAATGTTGAATCACCATGTAGAGGAACGGGAATACATTATATACAATTTAGAATGTACAGAAGAGAACGAACAATACATTGTGACTAATGTCAATGGTTGGATGGCCTTTCATCTTTTTTACCAAGAAATGATAAAAACAAATTGTGAGCACGTTTATGATCTCAGAATTAACTTGGGACACCCTATGCGTAAACACGGGATTACCTATTGTACAGAAGTTTGTCTAATGATATAGCAAGCGCTTTTTTACTGAACCATCTTTAAATGGACAATGTCACAGTTAATAGCAGCTGCACGTGATGATCTCATCCATGCAAGCCGACAAACCATGAGATACTAACATAAACAATGAGCACATCGAACCAATACGGAATGGCGGTGCGCGTCACGCATAGAACGTAAGTAAATAAAACGGCGGCCATCTTGCGGCCATTCGCACGCGAGGCTGCAGAATTGGTGCTTGGCAGTTGGAGAGACAGAGACTTCTGCCTTATAAGGTAAATGCTGGAGATAGAAAATAGTTATACATGTACTAGGACATTGATTTCAGTTCACCACTCCCCCCCCCTCTTTTTTAAGAGGATAATATAGTGATAAAGGACTTTTTCCCCTTAGAACTGAAGGAGAGGTTTCTGATGAACCAAATTCCGAATAGTGATCACGAAGGGCAATATTCAGCCAACATTAATCTATCAACAACCAAGTAGATAGGTAAGAAATGAAGTCTCTACAATCTTTGTAATACAATAACATGGGAGACTGTTTATCACAAATTGTGAACTTTATTTACAGAACGGTCCACACATTTAGATAATCAAAAGGGCAGCATTGGCACTACGAGGGACCCAATTGCATCACCAAGGGCAGCTTACTGCACAAGCAGTGGTGAGATTCCAAACAGAAGTGGGAGACACCATTGGAAGTGTTTCACAGGTGAATATTTTAATGGATCTAACTAAAGAAGTTAACATGCTAAAATCTGGATACCCATCAGGGTATATATTTTTAACTGGATTAGTGTAAATGGGTGGAGCTATCCTTATTTATTTTGTATTTTGTATATTTTGTATTGTTGTCATTAAGTTGAACAGGCAATTCTCTGAATCAGTGAAAAACCGTACTGAATTAGTTAAAATCACTTAGTTAATTATGAGATCATAATTAGAGTGACAGTAAAAAACAAAAGAATGATGGAATTTAAAACTTAACAATTTAAATTGTTTATTATAGATGGAGCTACAGAACCTTTGAAGGGAATAGACAACTCCTGAAGAAGGGGAGCATCAAACCCCGAAATGCGTAGACACACAAGTTAACGTATTGTTATTCTATAAAAGACTGCCCCGAGGGGTTATTATTGAATAATTAAACATCACACTGTATATTGTCAATTTCGAATTGTGAAATGATCAACAAAGAGAAATTTGAAATTCAACAGTTTGGTATTGTATATGGTCTAACATAAAGGAATAAGTGTGTATATATACATTTCTTTGAGTAAAGAATTTTTTATAAGACAAGAATTACAAGCAAAGTGTTATTTTTGAATTACAGAATTGAACATATAGAAATCATTCACTAATTGGTTGTGTTTACAATATCTTGTGGGTGTGCAGGGGACGGGAGAAATCCACAAGTGTGTGGTTATATGTTGTCTATAGTCTCCTTTCCAGCGCCATGATGCCTTTAGGCATGAAACGGTTTGACGGTATACCGGTATTAATACCGTGCTCAATGGCATTCTTATTTAATTACCGTTACTTCGTTTTCAAAGGTTTACCGATTTTGTAAACCTTTGCAAATGAATTAACAGTAATTAAATAAGAATTGAGACTGAACTGAAGCCTTCCTTTTAATAGATGTGCGGCATGCCCACAGTGTTCTGTGCACTGCAGTCTGTGTTCACAATGCGCAGAGTGCATTGCAGGGGGCACGGGCAGCCACACTGGATTCTGTCATCTCGGAGGCTGAGCCTGGGTGTGGAGGCAGAGTCTGCCTGGGCTGCCATGCCCCACAGCACGTTGGAGGAGTAGTCAAACTGTCAGAGAGACAGTTACAGGTGTAGGCAGCAGCGCTCCGTAGAGCCCATTTTAATTGAAGTGCCCAGTCCTGTCCCACCAGTGTGCCCTGCCCACTGCCAGCCAGTATTACTACCCATAAGTGGGGACTGGGGAGCCTGAGCCATCACGGCCCGCTGCAGTCCCACTGATTGCAAGCAAAGAAGATTTGAGTCACTTGTGAGTCGTGACTCACGACAAAAAACAGAAAGCTGATCGGCGGGTGCACCAGAGCACTGTAGTAATTGTAGTAATTGTAGTTGTGCGCCACACGGGCATTGGAGCCCTGCAGGTATGTCATTTTACATGTACAACAAAGGTTACATAAATGAAGAAAAAGGCTCCTATTCCAATAAGATTTTTTTTTTTTTTGCAAAGCCAATGATGGATATGCAGTAGTCCTCCATTCAAGCACCGTTAATCCTCCTGGTGACTCTGCCTGCCTGTAGGCATTGCGAGCGGATATCTTCTATTCAGAGTAGATAAACACCTCTTTTTACACTATTCGCACAACTACAATAACACTTTTTCAAACTCAATTCGCGTTGCAGTAATCATGTGCGATTTATGTCTGAAAAAGTGAAATATGTATTTCATACCGCATCTGCAGTCACTGACGATCAAGGTCCTGGAATCAATCCTTAGTCAAAATAAAAAGAAGACGTTTGTTTGGAAGAGTAAGCCACCCCAAATGTCACTTGTAATTTTACTAAAGCGCCCAACAGAGCGCTTTAGTGAAAGCTCCATTTGTGCATAGATATGCTTATGCCACTCAATTAACAAGAAACTTTAAACGGTGTTTGGCCCCTTTGGATATGTTATAACTTCACCTCGAAAAACTATCTGTCATGATCTCCTTTGGCTGACAGCAAGTTTACAAGTGAATCCAGCAGACATTCTCCCCATCATAGAGATTTCCCTAATGTATTGTGCAAAGGCTATCTCAAGCATTTCCACTCTTACACCAGTATTTCCCTTTGCTCTCCTGGATTATCTAAGCAGGTATGTGAATGCTCGCTGGTGTGTGGCCTATACTTATTAGGGTACACTGCTTGCAATCAATTGCAAGAATGCGAAAATGCGCATTATTATGATCTGCTTTGCGCAATAAACACCTTGTTTTACACAATTCGCACTCAAGTGCAATTTGCGTCTGAAAATGTTTTATTGTAGCTGTGTGAATTGTGTAAAACGAGGTGTTTATTGCACAAAGAAGATCATATTAATGCGCATTTTTGCATTACAGAGATGGAGGAGAAATGCTGATGGAAAGCACCGTGTTTCTTTTCAATGAAAGCATGAAATGAAATTTAAAATCAGTTAATTCACTGCAGCCAGGCCCGATGCTTTAGCAATCCCCTGCCCCATTGATAGCCTTGCTTGCACTTGCAAACTGCAAAGTGCTGTGGTCTGCAAGGCGCCAGGACTTCCTATTTCTCTAACCATTCTATAAGACTTTAATAAAGGTTGTATAATTGTTTGCGACAATGGACAGTTAAATTGGACCACCGGGATACCTCTTTACTGAGTTTAACTAAAATAAATGTATGTTAAGAAGAACTAAGGCAACTTCTTGGTGGCGTCTCTTGTTTGCGTTGTGTGTCTTGGTGACAATGTGTGACTTTTCCTGGCAAAAGTATTACTTAAGATAATGGTGAAACACACGTGTGTGCTGTACCGTGATAACCACTGTATACCGTCATTTTACATGAAGGTTATCATACCGTCAAAAAATCAATACCGTGACTTCCCTAGATGCCTTTGGGCGAACGTGCGCTTTACAAGTGTTAATAACATAACATAACATATGTACAAGTAATGTGACTGGACCCTAAGGAAAGTAGTGTGAATACAATGTATACAAATATGAGCATATGCAGGGAAAGTACAGTAATAAAAAAACAGCAGAACTATAAAAAAAATTGTTGCTAACCTTACTGATCATCTTCATACATACAAAGCATTGTTGTCTTCCAAGTCTTTGTTTTCCCCTATCTGTATGTTTCATTTGCTGTGAGTGAACCCCAAGTGAATTACTGTAAGAACATATTTGAAGTATAAATCTACAAATATAGTACTTTTTGAATTTTTAGTTCCTGACTTACTAACCTAGATATGTCAGTAAAGGAAAGAAGAGGGAGCCAGACATGTGATGTCATCAGTGATGCCCTAATAGCGTCACTGTGTTAAAGTTGAACTTAGAAAGCGTGCCCTAATAGCATCACTGTGCTAATGTTGAATCTAGACGGTATTCCCAACATCATTGAGTGTACCTGGTCGCATACACTTTACTGATTACCACAATATCACACTACTACGCTTACTCTCTCCTATACACCACCATTCAACTAAAACACAGCAGTACTATGACACATTCGGTAAAGCTGTTCTCATACTAACATGACCCATCAAACTACTCATCATCCTAATAAAACACAGCTAGCTAGCACATACCAGCTAGCTTAGGCGTCTCCTCAGGCCTAACGCAGCCAGAACTCAGTCTGGATGACCACCCTCCAGTCTGAACACATTCAACTGATCTCCTCAGCACCACACGAAGCAGCTATCATACAACAACCACACCAGCTGCACACATACCTGGTGCACCCACGCACTTTACGACTCTTTTTCTCTCAACCGACTTGAACTGCGATTCCCGAGGGCGTTCAACCTACCAGTGCTTTGAGATCATACCAATGATACATAAGGCGCTATACAAATGCCAAATAACATAACATGTCATCAATGACATTTGTGATGTCATCTTTGATGTCCTGGGTGTTAGTCTTAGAAGTGCACGGTGGTGGCGCGAGTTATGGTAGCTTAACCTACCATAACTGGTGAATTTCAGAGGTTTTTCAGTTTTACTTGAACCATAACGTCCCTTTAACAACGTTTTTTCTCTGAATTTCATAGGTTTTGAGTAGCACAACTTAACCATAACCTCCCTTTTTAACAAAGTTTTTTTAACTGAAAAAAAAAGAAAATATATATTCATTCACTGGCAAAAAACGTTAAAGGGACGTTATGGTTAAGTTGCACTAGTAAAAACCTATGCAATTCAATGGACAAACGTTGTTACAGGGATGTTTTGGTTAATGGTAAAACCGAACCCCTCCGAAATTTGCCAGTTATGGTAAGCTAAGCAGCCATAACTCGTGCTACCCCTGTGTATTGCAAGGACTAACACCCCATCACAAATGTCATTCATGACATGACTAATAACATCACATGTGGGGCTCCCTCTTTATGTGTTCAACGACCTATGTACACTGGGTGCTTTTCTTCACTGGGAGTCAGGAACTAAAAGTGGGAAAGGTGCTATATTTGTTGACCTTACCCTTCTCATATGTTCTGACACTACTTTCCTTAGGGTTGAGTCACATTAAAAGATACATATACATAAGGGAAGAAGCAAGCCTGAAACACAGCAATCAGTTCTGTGCATGAACATAAGTGGTGAGTGTATGAACACATTCTGGTGGTACTCCTACTTTTTTGTTTACTTTACTTTCTCTGTGTATGCTCATATTTTTATACGTTGTGGTCTCTATGTGTTGTGTATAGTAGTACAGTAATGTAGTAAGGGAGGCATTCATAGCTACTTATTGTATGTGTCACACTGCAGAAAGCTCTCAAACAAAAGCATTCATCATTGTATGGTCCAACATCCAAAGATTTTGATTATTGCACCTGTATGATGCATGTGCGGTAAACAATTTCTATGTTTCTATTGTGGCCGATAGTGCGTAGTGCAAGTACACGTATGTGTATCTGGTCCTCTGTGTCCTGGTAACATCGCCACTGCGCACCATATGCAAAGGAACGTTAATTAGGTCGGGTGTCCACCCACATCCTACAGGTAGCTATACAGATAAACATTCCACCTGCTGTACCCTATAAATAGCCAGCATCTCCCAAAATGGTCGGCGCACGTGTGGCGCACTACTAGTCAGGAGACAAGTGGCAACGGTGTGCATAGGACACCCATGTACATGCACACAAAGTATTCCACCCAAAACACATCCAGCGGACATCCGCCCCAAAGGAGAACAGTGGCAATGTCACAATGAGACCGCACCCACGCTACGCGTGGGCCCTTATTTCGGGGACAGGAGCCAGACCCTCGAAACAGCAGCAAAGTACAGAGTTTAGGAATGTATAGAGTGTTTTCCAGAAAGTATACGCTTACAAACACACCACAATGTGCCGTTGCACATGTATGTATGTTTTGGAACAATGTAGGCCTGCTTTCCAGGTGAAAGTTGTCCACAGCAACCCTACAAAAGGGCACACCCCAGAGGTGCTGTGCAATCCGTTTTCAGCTTTTCAGAACAAAGTAGCAGGCCACATAGGTTTGCCCTGTAAGTAATGGTGCACCAAATCTGCTGTGCTACAGTGAGTCTGCAAATAATAGCAACCATGTCAGTCCAGCTGAATATGCACAGTAATGGAGAAAATTATGAACAGGCCTTGCTGTGACCCACACCCGCAGCAGCGATAGTCCACGTTGTCCCAATGTCATGGGTAGCTAGCGGAAAACGAGAGTATGCGCACGTGCGTTTCCCCAAGGACGGCGAGGGCCGTGTCCCAATGAAGCAGAAACATTCCTTCTTCCCTTTCCAGTTTCTTCTTTGCAGCACACCGTCATTGCGTACTGTTAAAAAGTTGCACAAGCTTACACCAATGACATTGAAGAGATCTCCATGTAACAGTGTCATTTCTGTACAACAGTCCATGTAACAGTGTCATTTCTGTACAACAGTCCTCTGCGTACACACCACGCCCAGAAACATTGTTGCGCAATCCCTGTGGCTCCACAGTCCCATTTCCATGGCCATCATCCTGAAAATTCCCAGATGTGGCTTTCGTGCTGCGTGCGAGCGTGGGGGAATAACCTGCAACCAGGGTAGGAGGACTTTGTTGTAAGGGGCGGCTCTGAAAAGAGCCTTTTCTTTTTTTTTTTTTTAGATGCTTCTAGAGAAACACCTTTTTCACTTTTTATTTGATTTTGTGTTTTCTTGTACGGACATAGTTACAGTAAACTCTTCACTGCATATTGTAGACGGGCAAACAAAACAGCATTACCAATGGGTGACAAAGAAATGCCATTTGCTTGGAAACATTCCGCATTTGCACAACTAATTTTATTTATTTATTGCATTTGGTTATACGCCCAAACCATCGGGTATGACGGCGTAGGTTAGAGGGATATTTGGTGCTTAGTTGGTACATGCTGGCATATTTGTGAGCATGCAACATTAATATTTCTGTAAATGAATTACACAAAAAATATATTTGCATGGTGTTTCATAGTCAACACAGGGTTTTGAAGCGTGGAATGCATAGGAGTGTATCTTTGCTCGATCTGAATGTTCTTGATAGGATTTTGCGGGTTAGGCATTGGTTGAGGTAACCTGGTGCTGTGCCTGCTACACATGTGTGTGCTATAGTGAGGGTTTTGTGTAAGATCCTAGTTTGAATGGGCAGCCAGTGTGCCTCTGTTGAGCAATATGGTGTCTTTTTTTTTTTTCCTAGTGCTGCTCGGAGGGCTTTGTTCTGAATTAGTTGCATTTTGTCCAGGTTTTTTTTAGGTTCCTAGTAAGAGTATGTTGCAGTAGTCGATTTTTGCCAGAATGAGGGCTCTGGCAAGGGCAATGCAGTTTTGGGGTGTGAGAAATGGTCTGCTCAGGGCTATGAGTTTGGCTGTGTATGCTGTGGATGAAGAGAGCGCACTTATGTGTTTGCACATAGTAAGGCTAGAATCTAGATAGACACCTTAGGTTTTAACTTGTTTGGAGATATTGATTGGGGTGCCGTCAATTACTATGGCTGAGTATTGTGGGTGTAGGTTACTTAGACGGCCTGGGGATCCTACTATGAGAGGCTCTGGCTTTTCTCCATTGAGGCAGAGACTATTTGTCACCATCTAGTTCTGAATGATGGAGTAGATTTTATTTATGGTGATGGTGTCCTGTTCGAGGTTGCCTGAGATTGGGATGAGTATTTGCGTGTCATCCGCAAAGTTTGTAAATATTACTCCCATGGCATTGAGTGCTGCGAAAAGTAATTTTTTGTATGCGTTATAGTGTGTCAGGGAGAGGCATGAACCTTGGGGGACTCCCAATGGGACTGTGATAGGGTCTGCAGCAATATCACCTATTGCTACTCTCGAGGTGCGGTTTGAAAGGAATGACTTGATCCAAGCAGTTGCCTCTTTTGAGAAGTGGAAGTTACTAGCGAGCATAAGGCAAAGTTTATTGTCAAAGGCCACGGATAGGTCTAGAAGTAATAGGATACATCATTTCCCTGAGTCCCTAATGGCATCCATTTGTTTTTTTTGGATCCAGTAACACAGTCTCTGTACTATGTCTAGGGCGGAAGCCTGATGGTCTTTCTCCTAGTAGCTGGTTATTTTCGAGATGGTATTGGACTTAAGTGTATGCGATTTTGTCTATTATTTTGAGGAGTAAGGGCACTGTGGTGAAGGGCCTATAGTTGGTGGGGATGGTCAGGTCTAGTGATGGTTTTTGAGAAGTGGGGTGACCCAGACTTCTTTGATATAAGTTGGGACGGTATTTGAGGTCAATGAGGTTATTGTTGCAGAAGAACATTTCAGCAGCAGACAAAAAGTATACATGCTTCTGTTGATGAGACACCTTCCTGCCTCAGGCTCGGAACACCATCCAGGAGCATTGTCCCATACTCTCCGTGGTGTTATGGGTGAGAAAAGCACTTTGGTAGTGGGAAAAAGCCTCTTTGCTAGATTTAGCAACCTCTTCAGTTGAGATTGGGATGAGTATTTGTGTATCATCCGCAAAGTTGGTAAATATTACTCCCATGGCATTGAGTTCTGCGAAAAGTAATTTTTTGTATGCGTTATAGAGTGTCGGAGAGAGGCATGAGCCTTGGGGGACTCCCAATGGGACTGTGATAGGGTCTTCCTGCCTCAGGCTCGCAACAACATCCAGGAGCATTGTCCCATACTCTCCGTGGTGTTATGGATGAGAAAAGCACCTTGGCAGTGGGAAAAAGCCTCTTTGCTAGATTTAGCAACCTCTTCAGTCGAGATTGGGATGAGTATTTGCGTGTCATCCGCAAAGTTGGTCAAAGTTGGACGCAACACACCTAAACAACCCATATGCATGCCGCCATAGTGGATGACAATAACATCGGCTCTTGCATAAGGGGCCAGATCTTTGCAAAGTGCATGCATGTCGGCGAAACTGCGCTCGTAGACACCGTTCCACAATGCGTCCACTCCTTCCAAACCGAAATTGCCATTAAAGTTTCTTTCCAGGGCATACTTGTGCAAATCTAGTAGAAAGGCATCACCTATAGGCAACACAGTGCGTTTCGCCATGTCAGCCAGCCTCACTACGCAGAGTATAATGTACAACGGTTTGACCGCCCCTTCTTGTGAACCACACCCACTGTACCTGATTGGATAATCCCAAAAGTTCCATGTCCATTGGGCAGCAAGGTAAGAAGTGCAGATTGTGGCACGTGCGGTGACCAAAGTACGGTGAGGGCCGCACCCCAGTAAAGCAGGAGCAGTCCTTCTTCGCTTTTCACTACCTTTTGTCCACCACGTCCTCATTGGGTACGGGTAAATAGGCACACACGATTCCACCAATGCCTTCTCGGACGTTAGCATCTAACACTGTCAGTTCTGCACAACACTTCATAGGTACCGTTACAAATTCAACCTGCTAGTGTGCTGCCACTGGACAGCACGTCCAGTAGAACGTTCAGTAAAAGATTGCAAGATTTGTGCATCCACATTCATCCACATGCGCACCCATCACCACAAAATGGAGGTACGGAAACCTTTTCTGCACTATGTGTATGACCGTGTTATAAGTGCCTCTGTAGACGGTATTTGCTACTGAGCGACCATTACGTTCTTTAAAAGCGTACTGGTTATTTTCACATTCCCTACCATGAAGTGGCACTTCAGTGATATGTGTTTGCTACGTTCTCATTTACCGATATCATACAGTGTAATATCGAAACGGGAACTCTCTGCTTTCCTTCCGACAATGCTGCAAAATGTGTTCCCCACTAACCCACCCCCTACAAAAATCGTACAAAAAAAACCAACCAATAGCTGCATTGAATGTATCATGCCAAGCAAAAGCAACTTTCCAAAAGATCACTGTCTGCACAGCTGTACTTCTGTTTAGGTTGCACTATTGCAACAGGCTCTTTTTAAAATCTGCCCCCTTCTACTCTCTGCACTCTGGAACGCATCCAGAAGAGGAGTGCGCGACTTGGAATGGTATCTCTCCTGCACTGAAATGTCACCAATACCTCCCAGTGGCTGCGAGGAATAAAGTGAGAAGACTCTGCATTATGCAGAAGGCTTTCTGGACTCTGGGGCCTCAATATCTTCAACTGTAACTCCCTATATATTTGCGTGCGTGAGCTCTTCCCTCAACCACCTCCAACTCCCTCAGGGTCAGGCGCTTCTGCAAAAAACCAGTTGGTAGTAGATGTGCTTTTTCGCCTGGGGCCACCCTGTGTAAATGCCTCCCTGACACTTGAGGGGAACCATCCCGGTTCTGGAAGCACCTCAAAGCCTTTCTTTTAGCGTCTGCTGTTCCTGCTCCTCTCCCCGGCTAACTGCCTGACGTAAACTGATTCTTCACTGGTTACCTGGTGACTCTGTGAGGTCGCCCCATGTCACCTCCCCTCGCCAGGCGAACCCCTGCATTGGCTTTCTAGCAAACCCCACATTTGAGGACTGTTTTCTGTATGCCTAACAGTGCATCCACCACCTGTTGTGTGACTTAGCACACTTGGCTTGTATTTTTACTTATTGTCATGTGTTATTCTTCCCATGTACTGTACCTTCCCCTCCTTCCACCCATGCACTTGGGCGATATAAGTCACTCCTGGCCTAGTAGAGTTGTTGTCTCTATCTCCCCTCTGTTTTCCCTCCCTTGCCTATTTGAGCTTTGCTAGAAGTGTGTTTGGGCGCATTACGAATGGCATAGCATACAATTGCACATCATATGATAACATACACACAATGCATGCACAACAGTGAACAGAGTGAACAGTTTTGCATGGTGTCCACTGAGTGCTGTGGTGAGAAAGTGTGTGTGTACCAATGCAAAGGGTTCAACTGCATAGTGTATTTACTTGAGTCGTGTGCATTGAGCAGATTAGTAACTACTGTACTGCACTTTGAAGTATTGTATCATTTGAGTTGGTGGAGTGCTGGTAGGAAAAAAAACTATGGCTATCTGCAGTTCGTGGTGCTGGGTGCCGCTCTGGGTTAATGTAGACGATGAAAGCGTGGATTGGTTTGGAGAGCTTGGAGAGCTGTTACCTGGAGGTGCTTTCACATGACACAAGACCTGTACTGTAAGTGTGTAAAGGTATGTCTGCAGTGCAGTGCAGAAATGATAGGTTTCAATGCTTAGGTCTTGGATGTGAATGGTACGTGTGTGTGTGACTATTGAATACTACCTTATGCGGGAGTGTTGCATATACAATAGTGGAAACGGAAGTGGAAATGTAAGGCTTCCAGCCATGCATCCAAGATGCTAGGGCATCACGACACACAGCACACTAGTGCACCCCACGTATTACTCCTCATATTATGTGTAATGCATTCCCCATCTCCAATTGCGCCTGCCACCTTTCACCCTGGCCACATCTTTTCATGCATGGCTCCATCACGTTGGGTTGGCAGTGCTGAACAGTATGTGAGTGGCTCTGTACATTGTGCATATTGCAACTTTCTGATGCTGATGACGTCCTTTCATGGTGCAATATGTTAAAACACTTCCTCAAGCAAGGGTCTTGTAAAGGACATCCCATAGCAATTGGAAATGCTAACATATGGCTCCCTAATGTGCAACACGTGCAATGACCTACACCATGTGCTCGTGAACACATAGAACCTCACTTTGGTTGTTCCACCAAGTGTAAAATGCTCTCTGCGCCCATTATTCAAAGGTCACCATCCTCGGAGAGATGCAGAGGCAACTCTGCATTGCTGCATTATGGTGTGCTGGCTGTCGTCAAGGTATAGGCTCTTGGATGCATGGCCAACGCCCTACGGCCTTTGCCCTTGTACCCAATAGTTTAGGCCTTACCCACACCCAGCACAACATAATGGCCTCATGAAGGGGAACATTTGCCACATACAACAATCCAGAAACGTAACATAGGATGGGTGGTGCAAAGGGCTGCTCATGCCAAATGCAAATAGCGCCATGTGCCTCCCTAATGCCCAAGGTGGTGGCATAATCTACACCATATGGTACTGGACGCATATCAGGTCACTTGTGCTGTTCCACCACGTCTACACGGTCCTGCAGAACCATTTTTTTAACGTCACCACCATCAGAGACATGCATCCTTAAAACTGGATGTCTGCATTATGGTGGCGTGCTATGGTGCAGGCATAGGCTCTTCAGTGCCTGGCCTACGGCCTATGGACTTTTGCCATATACCCAACAATGTAGGCCTTGCCCACACCCAGCACAACATAACAGAGTCATGCAGGTGAACAAGTGGCCAGGTACATCCATGTCACCCCTAGCCACTTCTAAGCATCCACTACTTCACCACTGCACCCACAGGACGCACTAGAGGAGTTGTCACTCCATCAGGTCCAGGCATGTACTACACAGTGTAAGAATTGCAACCAATCCCCACAACCATGAAAGCAACATTTTATGCAATATCACAAACCACACACCGAAGACAACAATGTGAAACCTACTTCACCCCAGGGCACCTATTTGGAGGTGCAAGGTGGCTACCCATTCAACGAAGTGGCTACGGGCTTAGCACACGCAACACACCATACTGCAAGTTTCATGTGGAACACTTCAGATGTTTAGAGACATCTATGCCTATTTCTGCATTACAGGGTTGGTGAAAAGCAGTTTTTTGATGGCTTATAACTTTGGCGCCACTTAATGAAACTGCATGAAATTTTTGAATTTTATTCTAGAACTCATTCTGATTTGTTTGGGAAAGTGCAGAGCTGTTTTGTCAAGAGGGAACAAAATTAGAGGGAGGGGGGATCCCACAATATTGTAAAGGCTTATAAATGTGGTGACATTTGACGAATCTACACAAACGTTTGCAAAAAGATTTTAAACTTAGATATAAAGGATTTTGTCAAGAGGGGGCTAAATTAGAGGGGGGTCTCAACATTTGTAGATGGCATATAACTTTGTTGGCGTTTAACGAATATGGACAAATGTTTTCAGAAAGATTATAGACCCAACCTTGAATGTTTGTGTAAAGTCTGAATGGATTTTGTCAAGTGGTGGCAAAGTTATATGACTATTGCATGTACATACATTTTGACACTTTTGAAAAAATAAATGAAGGAGGATTTCCAGCAAACTTGTGTAAGGAGCATTGGCAAGGACCTTAAAGCATGGTTTTGCAAATGCGCCCGTATTTTATTTTTTGACAAATGTCATAATGTAGGTCCAAAAAATAGTGATATCCCTTTTGTGACTGAGGTATAGCTTGTGGCCATGGGCAGTGGCCAGATTGTCCAGGTCATGGCAAAAGGTCATGATCAGTACAATCTGGCTACTGGCGATGACTACAAGGGATGACAAATGGGGTTAAAGTAGCCATGTCCACCTGGGACCGGCTATGTGGTAAAGGTATTCAAAAGTGGGATAGATTTGAAAGTGGGAAAAATAAATTCTCGTGGTAATATGGTCATAGAGTTCTCTCTTCGGCTTCTGCAGGCTGCCATGGAAAGGGAAGAGGGGCTCTTATAGTGCCCCGCCTTCCCTTTCCATGGTTGCCATCTTGGAAAAGGATTTTCCTTCCTATAGCGGGTCGCCACAGGCGTCCCGGTGTAGGAAGAAAAAGCCGTTTATCCTTTTTTTTAATTCTAATTATTTTTTATTTTTAGCATCCCGGGTTCCCGCTTTGGGCATATGCAGTGTATTTTGAGCCCCAGTAATGTCTGAAAGCCGGGCCAACACCATAACATGTGTAATGTGCCAGGATCTTGTGCTCTACATCTCAGGCAATGCCTGTCACAGTCTGGGTATATTTTTTGGAGTCCAAGGGGCCTGTAGTGTAACTATCTTCTTGTATTACTGTCAGTCCTCTGGCTTTATGTATGTACTTTTGTAACTAAGGAAACCTACCTACCTCTGTAACAGCGCTGCAATGCCTACGGGTTGTTGTGTGCTATACAAATAAAAAAATAATTTCTGATGTTTGTTAATCTGCTTAGAATCACATACTGTGCATAGGTCCGACATCCAGTGGTCACTGTGGAGTATTGCATTTTGTTTTTCTTAGTCGAAAAGGGGACGTCGACAAGGCGTGTCTGTAACACTATCCCTATAGTGACGTGCGTTGTACCCACAATCCCTGTATGGATAAACCAGACCGGTTGATGTCCATCCCAGAAGACAGGGCACCCAGGAGACCAAGGGAGGCACCCCTGGAGAGTCGAAGGGCTAAATACCAGAAGTTTTATAACCCCATACAGGAGGACATATACTCTTACGACCTCACTGAGGAAGACACCCTCTTCCAGGAGGAAGATGAGTTCACATATGTTGAAGACCAACAAGCAGAGGAAGGTTTTTACAAGGACACTAACCTAGGTGAGGGGGGATTCCAGGAGGACACAGGCGAAGGCGACCCAAATCCCTGGCAGTCACCAGCTAGGTCTACAGACACAGGCAGTAGCAGTATAGTCATCAGGTCTACTGAAACTACGCCAGTCAGGAACCCTTCGCCTGTTGATGATCAACCCACCTTCAATGCACTGCTGAAGAAGGCAGCAGCACATTTTGAAATTGAAACTGGGGAGGTCACCCCAGACACCGATTTTGTGGAGAGGATTATCAAAGAAAAAACCCCCACTAGCTACACTATCCCCATCCTCGCCTCAGTTAAGAGACGTATTACCCCTTCTCTGTCCACTCCTGCACTGGTGAGAGGGGTCAATCCGAGGATTGAGAAACTGTTCTCTCCCTCTAAATCAGACCCATTATATATTAAGGGTCACTCAATCCCGGACTCCCTGGTCGTGACCAACACCAGGAAAAGGGCCGGAGTCCCACTATCTACCAGTGAGGCACCCACAGATAAAGAGGGGAAGAAACCTTATGCCCCAGCCAAGAGAGTCACCTTCTCTGCAGCATTCTCTACCAGAATTGCTAATAATAACACACTATTGGCAAGCTATGCTGATGCTCAATGGGAAAAGCTTAAACAGGACATTGAAGAAGCTCCCGAACCCTTAAGAACTCGTTTGCTGGCTACAGTTAACGAGGGCTCTCTGGTCAACCAAAGCATCGTCAAGAATACCCTTGATGCAGCAGAGAAGGCTGGCCGCACTTTGGTACAAGGAATTTTGCTGAAGCGTCACATCTGGCTTCGCAATTCCGGGTTTAAGGCATAAACACAAGCGTCCCTTATTAATAAGCCCATAGAGGAGTCCAACCTCTTTGGGGAAAACAGTTGATGACGCGCTGGAGAACGCGAAGAAAGAATTTGACACAATAAAGACCTTAGACCAAATTTCAAAACCCCCTAACAGGCGGGGATTTGGTAATAAGTGCTTTTTTCGTGGCCAACGCCAGCAACAAAACCAACAACAACAGTATTCTGCCAGCAACTACCAAGGAAATAGTGGCCAGTACAATCAGAGGGGTCAACGCCGTGGCAAAGGGAGAGGCCGGGGGTCCTCCCCTAGAGGCTCCCAAGCCACCAACACCACCAAGTGACGCGAAGATTCGCGTCCCCTCCCATGCAACGCCGGTCAGGGGCCGGTTAACATCCTTTCTTCCAGCATGGGAGGGAATAACATCAGACCACTGGGTACTTTCCACCGTAGCCCGCGGCTACTGTATAGAGTTCAACAGTTCCCCAACATACAGACCCCCGAGGGGACGCCGCATGACACCAGAACACCTCGCCATCCTTCTCCAAGAAGTGGACCAACTGCTGGAAAAAGGAGCCATAGAGGTCGTGCCTCTATCTCAGGTAACGGAAGGTATTTATTCAGTGTACTTCCTTGTACCCAAAAAGGATCTAACCATGCGCCCTGTATTAGATCTGCGCCCAGCGAACAAGTTTGTCAAACCCCAAAGGTTTCGTATTGTGACCTTACAGGAGGTGACCCCACTGCTATCACAGGGAGATTACATTGTCATGATGCCTACCCCCGGAGCACCAAGCCAGGCCCAGCACCCCCGGGAGCAGGCATCATGCCCCCAGGTAAAAGCCCAGCGGCCCCTTATAGGGGCTCTTTGGACTCTGTCCTGGCGCCTTTGGCGCCAGGCTTATGTTGGACATCAGACCTGCCGCCATAGGCGCCAGGCTCATAAAGGAAGGTGTTTTGTGCACTTACCTGATGCAGACCATGCTGCAAGATTCAGGCCTCCCTGAGACCTGAAAGGGACTATTTTTTCATTGGGACTATTTTGCCACTCGGGCGTGGCCAGGGAAGGATACTTACCTGGAACTACTTTGGGGGCTATTTAAGCCACGCCCAGACAGTAGCTCACGCTTCGCGTTGTTCTGCATCCAAGCAGCTGAACGCTCACCGTGTCTGTTCCTGCATCTGGTCTCCAGCCACGCCCGCCTCGATCCTGGAACACCTGTAAGGAAAGAAGAGAAGAGAAGAGAAAGGTGAAAACCAAGAATTTTATCAAACTTCTTACCTGCATCCGGAACCTTCACGCCAGCGTTCCTGAGAAAAGACTTCCATTTAAAAGCACTGCGTTGCTCTCTGCAGCGCCGCGCTTCACTCACCTGTCCTCGGGAGTTCTTCTGGCTCCACCGCGGCTGTCTGCACCGGTCGCCACATCTCTGCGCCTAGGGGAGAGAAGAAGAGACAAAAGGTGAGCATCGCTAACTCACCTGAGTTTACCATCGGCAATTCAATTCCTCAACGCATCGCCTTCATTTTGCACCTGAAATAAAGGACAGATCACAGGTTAGGAAGGCAACAGAAAAGGAGGCTCAACACTTGAACTTTAGTAATCTTCATACTTACGGCGTTCCGCTAGGAAAAGTCAAGTGGATTTTGCCAGCGCCATTCTGAAAACCAGTGAAGTAACTGGACAAACACGCACCCCTGCACCAGAAGCAGGATGGAGAGTTCATCCTTTCAAACCATACGGTGAGGTTCAACCGGGGATTTCAGAGGAAGTTAGAGAAGAACGAAGGGGGGAAGGGGGGAGCAAGCACACTATTCTGCAGACTGTTAATCCCCTTTCTAATCTGCAGAAGAATATTCCTACGGGCCAGACAAGCAAGATATGAGGGTCCTGTTCAGTCGGTGTTCCGACTTCTGCGCATCACGCTCGAAGAGGCCACAGCAACCCAGACTAGACCAGCGCCTCCGTGGGAGTCAGGTGAGCGTTACATACATGGCGACACTGGACATGAAAGATGCATACTTTCATATTTTAATGTTGCCAGCGCACAGAAAATACCTCAGGTTCATGATAGAGGGCAAACACTACCAGTTCAGAGTGCTACCCTTCGGCATAGCATCTGCTCCAAGGGTATTCACGAAGGTACTGGCAGTGGCAGCGGCCCACCTGCGCAGATTATCCATCCCAGTATACCCTTACCTCAACGACTGGCTCATAACAGGGGACTCTTACGAGACATGCTTCTCAAACACCCAAAAGACTGTAGACCTTTTGTTCCAGCTGGGCTTCTCCATCAATGAGAAGAAGTCCAGCTTAGACCCCACCCAAGTCAAACAATTCCTAGGGGCTCTAATTCGAACAAAGGACGGCCTCGTCTTCCCCTCCAACGAGAGGGTCCAAAACATGCTGTTTCAGATTCCCCAATATGTGGCAGGTCGAGAGGTGATGGTGCGCAAAGCGATGCGCTTGCTAGGAATGATAGCGTTGTGTATTTATTTGGTACCTTGCGCGCGCCTGCGCATTCGCCCAATGCAAGAGTGGCTCAACAGCCAGTGGTGTCAGGCCAGCGGACAATGGGACGATCTAGTGGTGGTCTCGCAGGCCTTGATTCTCTCGCTACGGTGGTGGACAAAGGAAAACCTGATAATAGGGAAACCTTTTGCCACACCCGCAGTGGAGGCCACTCTAACCACGGACGCATCCCTCACAGGATGGGGGGCTCACCTATCCCATCAGACTGCTCACAGAGTGTGGACTCCGAGCGTAGCATCCAAGCACATAAACCTACTGGAGCTACTGGCGGTGTTCAAAGCATTAAAAGCCTTCCAAGAACACCTACAAGGGAAGACGGTGATGGTCCTTACAGACAGCACCACAGCCATGTACTACATCAACAAGCAGGGGGGCACCCACTCTCCAGGACTGTCCAAGCTGTCCCAGAATATATGGAAGTGGGCTCTCAGACACAACATGTTCCTACTGTCACAACACGTACCAGGGGAACTCAATCTGCTAGCAGACAAACTCAGCAGAGACTTCCCCCTGCCCGAAGAGTATGAATGGCGATTGCACGAGGACATCGTCTTAGACGTCTTCACGCAATGGGGATTCCCCGAAATAGACCTGTTCGCAACTCTGGAGAACTCACAATGCCAAAGTTACGCCTCCAGGTACCCCCAGAACCAGTCCAAGGGGAACGGTCTGTCGATTCAATGGTCGGGGAAATTTGTTTAGGCTTTTCCCCCGACTCCTCTTCTCAACAAAGTTGTGCACAAGATGCAACAGGAACAAGTTACCATGATACTAGTGGCCCCGATGTGGGCCCGGCAGCCATGGTTCGCTCACTTGATGGAGATGTCCCTATCCCCCCCAGTGAAACTTCCCTGCCCGCACAACATGCTGTCACAGGACAAGGGCAGGACACTGCATCCATGCCCTCAGACCATGAACTTAGCAGCCTGGCTCCTGAGATCATAGAATTTGGACATCTACAACTCCCGCAGAGATGTATGGACATCCTCAGGGAAGCCAGAAAACCTAATACTCGCCACTGCTATTCTAGCAAGTGGAGAAGATTTGTCATCTGGTGTAGAGGAAAGAACATCAACCCAGTTGACTGCTCTCCCACACAAATTGTTCTGTACCTGACCCATTTATTGGATTCAGGTCTAGTGTTCAATTCCATTAAAGTCCACCTGGCGGCACTTTCTGCATACACCACTTCCCAACTTAAAGTGTCGTGGTGGAAGATCCCAGTTATCAAGGCCTTCATGGAGGGGGTAAAGAGAATACACCCTCCGATATCTAACCCAGCTCCCGGATGGGACTTAAATGTGGTACTTACCAGACTCATGGGCTCGCCATTTGAACCCATGCACAAGGCAACTCTTAAGGACCTCACTCTTAAGACTGCTTTTCTAATAGCTATCACCTCCATTAGGAGAGTAAGTGAACTGCAGGCTCTTTCTGTTCTAGACCCCTTCGTAACAGTTCACAAGGATAAGGTGGTTCTACGCACACACCCAAGGTTTGCACCGAAATTCATCTCAAAATTCCATGTAAACCAGTAAATAGAACTACCTAGGTTCTTTCAAAACCCTTCCAACTTGGGAGAAAAAAGTCTGCATACACTGGATGTACGCAGAGCTGTCATGTTCTACATGGAAAGAACCAGGCCACTGAGAAAGACTAATCAGTTCTTTGTCTCAGTGGCAGCAGGAAGAGAAGGAGATGCAGTCTCAAAGTCCACTATATCTAGATGGATTGTTCAATGCATCACTCTCTGTTACACTCTTGCTAAGAGGGAACTACCCTTCAAGCCAAGAGCACATTCTACTCGAGGCACTGGGGCATTCATTGCAAATGTTCCCCTTGAGTCCATCTGCAAAGCGGCTACCTGGAGTTCTGTGCACACCTTTACAAAACACTACTGTCTAGATGCACACTCTAGATCTGACTCCCAGGTGGGACAGGCAGTATTAAGACATCTTTTCTCTACTGTTCCTTCTCATAACCCACTCCGGGTACTGCTCGCTAGTCTTTTCACAGCATGTGATTCTAAGCAGATTAACAAACATCAGAAGGAACATAGACATCTTTCTACATCTCTCTCTTTTCTGTACTCACTCACTTATGGAAGGCTCCCTCAGGGCAGAAAAAATACAAACAGAGGGACCTTGACGCGTGAGGGATTGTGGGTACAACGCAAGTCACTATAGGGATAGTGTTACAGACACGCTTTGTCGACGTCCCCTTTTCGACTATGAAAAACAAAATGCAATACTCCGCAGTGACCACTGGATGTCGGACCTATGCACAGCATGTGAATGTAAGCAGATACAACCATCAGAAATGCTTTTACGGTAAGTAATGCATTGTCTTCTGATGTTTGTTAATCTGCTTAGGGGTTCTTTTGGGTATTCAGACCCCATGTTACGTACTGCGGCTCAAGTTCTGTAATACTGTAGTACATATGTCGGCGTGATTGCGTGTTTGTTTTTACAGCAGTCTAGCGACACTAACCCACCCTCTGATAATCCGATATCCTCTGGGTTCCCATCGTTGTTTAATCGAGTCATTCAGCTGGGTAACATCATGGCTCGGAACATTGGAGAAGATGTTGGTCCTATCATCCTGGTTATCTTGGTGATTTTCTGCACATGCCAATTGGGTCTCCGGTATTGTGCCAAAGCATACCTAATAGTGCAATGATGATGGTGGCAATTGGGGAAGGTGAATAATAAAGTACCTCATGATACACAGGAAGCAGAGATCCAAACTGAGCAGGACAATGACCCCAAATACCGCATGGGGGGCCCTCCCCATGGGCGACAAAGTAGATATCCTGTACCACACCACTATACCCTGTACCACACCACCACTGTGCCTCCCCCAGATCACGAAAATGATAAGGAAGTGTGGGTATATTTAACGGAATGGAGGATGCATATACATGACCTGCACACCTGAACAATATGTGCAAAATGGGGAAAGTTTAAGGAGTGTCTGTAGGGCATGAATGCCCATAAAAGGCACACTGGCATGGGATGAAGCACAATGACGTGCAAATGAGCAGAAATATGGGGGAGGGGTGAATTTGTTACTGTAGAAGTAACGAAAGTGCCATTCGAGGCGATGTAGCATACAAGGGGGAGCAGCCTGTGTCACCAGGTCCCATACCAAGAACCTGCAGCACATAGAAATAGCTGTATAGCACTAGAAATGCCCATAACCTGCAACTCCATTTTGTATTTGTATATTTGTATTTATTGTTTTTATATAGCGCTTTAATCCAAAGCGCTTTACAGTTTAACAACAAGAATACATAGAACAGTAAAACAGCATGTAGACCAATTTGCATATGAGGATGAAGAAGGGAGGAGGCGTTGGGGAAGGAAAGGAAGAGCGAGAAGGTGAAGGGAGTAGAGTGAATCAGTAGGAAGAGGGGAGGACTTGGGAGAGAAGGGGGAAGGTAAAGCGAATTAAGACGGGGTACAAGAGGGGAGAGAGAGAAAGGAGAAAGGGGAAAAATGTGTCGGAGTGGGGAATGAAGGAGTGATTTCAAGGAGGAGCGGAAGGCGGGATAGGTGGGGATGGAGCGGATAGAAAGAGGTAGGGAGTTCCAGTGTAGGGGAGCGAGGAGCTGAAAGGAGCGGAAACGAGAAGCACAAGGGGGAGAGGGAACAGAAAGTAAGAAGAGATTGGCAGATCGAAGGGAGCGAGAGGGGTTGTAAAATGAGAAAAGAGACGAGAGGTTTGGGGGGGCAAGACCATGAAGAGATTTAAAGACAAGACAAAGGAAGTTAAATTTAAGCTGGGAGTGGTTGGGAAGCCAGCCTAGGTAAGAGAGTGAGTTGAAGATGGAGTCGTGAGGTGAGAGAAGACAGAGGATACGGATGGCAGAGTGGTAGAGGGATTTGAGTGGGGCGAGATGGGAAGCGGGGAGTCCGAAGAAGAGAGAAGAACAATAGAAGAGGCGAGAAAAGATGAGGGAGGAGATTAAGAGTTTGGTAGCATTGAAGGTGAGAGAAGAGCAGACTACGAATATTGAAGAGGTGGTAGCGACATGTGCGAGGAAGTGAGGGAAATATGATGGGTAAAGGAGAGGGAAGAGTCAAAGTGAATGCCTAGATTACAAGCATGGTTGGAGATGGGAAGATTAGAAGGGGGAAAAATTAATATAAGGAGGGGGAGAGGGAGGAGGAAGTGTGTAAGAAGGAAAGAATAAGACTTCAGTCTTGTTAAGAGAGAGAGAGTGAGATGACATCCAGTTTTTAATGGCAGGAAGAGAGATTTAGATGTAAGTCAGGGGTGAAGGAAGAAAAGGAGAGGAATAGCCGGGTGTCATCAGCATAGAAATGTAAATGGTGAGAATTCCCAAAGGACGAGATGATAGGGGCGAGGAGGGAGGTGTAAAGAGAGCATAGGAAGGGTCCAAGGACAGAGCCTTGGGGAACGCCATAGTCCAGAGGGAGAGTAGGGGAGATTCGACCACCCCAAGAGACAGCAAAAGAGCAGTGGGAGAGGTACGAGGAGTGCCAGTTGAGGACAGAGCCCTTGAAACCAAAGGAGGAAAGAGTATTGAGAAGTAAGGGGTGATCGACGGTATCGAAGGCAGTAGAGAGGTCGAGGAGGATGAGAACCGAGGATTGCTTAGAGTAGCGAGCGGTTAAGAGGGAGTTGAGTGAGAGCGGTCTCAGAGGAGTGTTTAAGGCAGAAACCAGAGTGAGAGGGGGGAGGAGAGAGAGGTTAGTGACAAAGGTTAAGAGCTGAGAATAGGCTAAGCATCAAGTATTTTAGAGAGAAAAGGTAGAAGTGAGATTGGATGAAATTTGGAAGCAAGAAGAGGATTGGAAGAAGGTTTCTTCAAGATAGGGATAATGGTGACATGCTTGAAGGCAGAAGGGAAGCTGGCAGAGGATAGATAAGTATTGAAGAAGGACGTTGGGTAGGGAGTACAATTTTGTATTAGGCCTAGAATGTACAAGCTGCAGGCACTCGCTGATCACGTCCTGAGTTCGCACAGGGTCACAGGGCCCAGTTCCTGCACAACATGCTGGCTCTGCTCGAGCCCTGTTCCCACGGAAGTCCATTTCAGTCTCGTCCCTTCAGTGTTGAAAATATTTAGTATCGCCTCAAAGAATGCGCCCTGCAAAGAGCGTGAGAAAAGCACCAGGCTCCAAGCTGTGTCCATTCATCTTCACTAACCTGCCATCAGGTCCCTAACCCCCTACCCAGCCAGGCCGGAGCCAGCCCCACACCACTCACTCGACCCCCACACCTTTAAATTCTTGATAAACACAAGACCCCTAACCTCCATAATGTGTCCACCAAAGATCTAAAGCATGCACGACTGCTTTTCTCTCTAGCAGTCACACACGCCCCCTGTAACATGAGGTACCGGGAAGGGTAGATCGAAGATCCATCCCCTGGGGGAGAGTTGGGTGCGGAACTGCATTATTAATGAAGCCCTGAATGTATGGGTCAGTAAGCCTGTGTTATATTCTCCCCACTCCCTGGCACCATTTCCCGTGTTGCCCAGGTGACTGCCACAATGAAGAATAGCCTGTCTTAGTTGTTTAGATAGATACAGTGTGTTTCATGCATGTCCTGACCTTCACTGCGAGGATGTACCCAGCTGACCCACGTGGATCAAGATCTACGGAGAAGAACCAGCCCCAAAGCAGCAGGCCCATGTGTAGGTTGCCTCCAGTCAGTGGCACCTACGTGTCCTATATGTGAATGACACTTTTTGTGTTTATGACCCCATGTTTACTAATGTAAGACCAGAGCGCTCTCGAGCAGCAGAGTCCTTTGCTGGCGTTTGTATTCTGTATGAGTAAACCTTGTTATCCTTGCAAAACTATCTCTTGGCCTATTTCCCTAGCAGGTTGTATTGACTCAGGAGTGTGCGTATAGAGAGACTTGCCTTCAATAGTCTTGACAATGAAAGAACCCACTAATGGCTCTAAGCAATTTACTTGCAAGATAGGTTCCTCCTGGGACCATGCCTTACAGTGGAGACCTCCCATCTCCTACCCAGCAAGTCCTGCTGACATCCAATTCCAACACAAAATCTTGCGCTGATCCATATATCGGCCGACTGTTCCAGGCATCCATGTGCTCTAGCCAGCAATGAAGTTCCATGACCACATCATGGGACACCATCAATTCTCAGTCTCGTCTCGTGCCGAATCTAGGTGTGCAAAATCTGCTCCAATCGGAAGCTCCAGTTTGTGGGAAGTGTCCCACGTTTTGGGAAATAATTCATGTTGGTCAAGTGTTCAAATGAGCTTATGCCAGGATCAAGCAACATCACGTGTTCAATCAAATAAAGAAATGATGGACACTCTAATAAAAATAATAATAAAAAATCACAGTTAATGTAACTGATGCATAGGAATATAGGGTTTTGGACAAGATCAAAATATTTTGGTCAAGTAGGGAAATCCGATTTGGGTCCAGTCATTCTGGTTTCAAAGTCCCTAACTTCACACTTAACTGAGCCTCTTTTTTGTGCACCTTACCAATATTTTCAATTTACGATAATGCTTCATACCTGTGTTCAGTTATTGCAAAGCATTCACACATTTATCTTATATGAACATTGGAGCAGTGGGGAAAAGATATCTGCACATGATCACACTGTTTCGGACAAATGCTGAAACTGATTTGAATCTGGTGGCATTATTTTACCAACATCGTTGGGGTCACTCTAATGACATTGTACAATGCTGGACCCATCAAGGACATCATATTAAGGGACATCAATTGACCCTTAAGTCTGGTGATGGGCAGCGTATCCTTTCAAAAATAAGTTTTGGAAACCTGAGGCGTGCAGCATGTTAATAAACAGGATTAATAATGAGGGGAAAAGGCACAAAGCTAATGAAAACTAAAGGCATACTGACGTAATAGATCAGAAGCTTGTTTGGTTAAATGTTATATTGTATGCTTTTACACTGCACCAAAACACCCCTGTAGTGGTCTCTGAGGGCCTGGCTTGTCTGGTAGTTGGTGTATTGTGCCTTTGCCTGGGTTGTTCATATGTTATGCTGTGGAGGAAAAAGAGTAGGGAAAAGATACGACCATGGTAAAGAGGGTGGAAATTGCAGAGAAGTAAGACATGGGTGACTTAGAGGTGAAAAAGAAAGTGTTGCGATAGCTTGGGCACTTGTGGATGCCTTAAGGCGGACTGTAGTCAGAATTGCAGAAAAGAAGGTATATGTTTGGAAACGAGCTACCTATGTGACGCAGTCCGGAAGAGCAGTAGATGGTGAGTAACCCCTATTCCTGCCTGACGCCGTCATTGCTATATTATGTGCAATGCATAGGGTCTTATTAATCAATGCACTAGAAAAATATGGCTAAAATGCAGGGCTGCCATTCTGGTTTTCTCAATTACCCCATAGTGTGTGCCAAAGTGGCAAATAGTTTGCAGTAATTCACAATATGCAGGATTTTGTTTTGTTTGGTGGAAGATTTTGCAGAGCCAGTTGAATATAGATAGACCTGTAGTTGAGACGCCAGTTAATATAGCTTGTATCAAGGAGGACATGAGGCCAACAACTCTTGCCAGTCCTCTCAGGGAGAGTAATCCCGTCTGGTGGACAGACACGAGCTCATTTTTTGAAAGCCTTGGTTTCTACCTGGGGAAGCTCAGAAGTGGTACGTTTGTCTACATTGAGTGCTGTGACCTGTAGCTGGTCAGAGGGGTACAATTAAGACTCCTGGGCGCATCTCCAAAGAGATGAGGAAGCCCATGTTCTGGCGAAAGCTGATTGCTAGATGAGGGCGCTTGTTGAGAATGGCGGGACTTGAACAAAAATATCTACATAACTGATTAACTATACCCTTCGACTTTGAAGAGGGTCCACCACAGGCCTCCGGATTTTGGTAAAACTCCAGGGGGTTGAGGAAAGCCCCAAAAGTGAGACAAGAGAACTCCCATACCTCACTGTCGCACAGATAATGTAAACATCTCCTGTGAGATGGATACATTGGCACGTTCAAGTATAAGCCTTTCAAATCAAGAAGAGCTAACCAAACTATGCTCAACGTGTCTGTAAACTAACCAGGAGTTCCGTTCCCTTAGGTTGGTAGCCAGCCTTGCCTTATTGTTTCAGTGGATAGGGAACAGGTTGCTAAAAAAAACCGAAAACAATAATGTGGCTGAGATCTAATTATTGCTTCTTTCACAGCAAGGGCCAGGGGCTCTCGCTTTCATGGCTGTCAGAATCTGAACTGTCTGCATGACCTAAGCATCCTTTGATAACACCCACCAAAAGTGCATTAAAAGTAATTCTCTGCCCACTAACAGAGGGACTTCCTGAGCTTATGCACCCACATGCAGAAATAGACGTCAGCTGGTTGGCTGACCTCCATTGCTGTCTCTGACCACCAAGACACACCGGAATGGAAGAAGTTGTTACTCTACATGTTGTCCAGGCATGGGAAGTAGTCATGACCTTGAGACTACCTATCTTTTAGATAAAGGCCAGAGGAGCAGCCAGTGCCATGGACAGCCTAGTGGAAAGGAAACACCTTTTTTGATCAGATGCTGAGCCTTGTCCAAGGTTGTGAATGGGCTCACAAATGTACCCACAAGGTTATTCTATTGTATTGCTTATAGAGTGAACATAGCTGAAGAGCAGCGGAGCTAGGCACATCAGGATTGTGCCAGAATTGGGCTCGTCATTTTATATAGTAACGCAGTACTGTTTGTGGAGGGAGAGAGGGGTTTGTATTCCTCCGTCAGGTATGGTTGAAAGAGCCAGGTTCTTAGTGTTTTGCGAAACCGGCGGATGATGGGGCATTTCGAGCCAATACTGGGATTGAGTTCCAGATGGTCGTGGTGTGGCAGGAGAAGGACTGCTTGCGAGTCATCTCTTTAAGGGCTAGCTTTGACTCCAACCTTTTGATATTTATTTATTATATTTGTGTACCGCCATGCCCGCAGGTATCACAGCGGTGTACAGAAACACATGAGTAGTTAAGTCAAAGGTAGAGATACAGGTTGCATTAGTCATATTTGTTAAATAACCACGTCTTCACAAGTTTTCTGAAAGTCAGATAAGAGCATTCATTTCTGATGTTGGGTGGCAGAGAGTTCCAGAGAGAGGCTGCTGTGACACAAGAGCTCACCCCTCCAGCTACGTGATAGTTTTGCTACATGAGGTGCGAGAGATGCTCCAGAGGTGTGGAGTTTAGCCGCCGCCAAGTATGCTGGTGTTTCCGCTTGAGACTTCTTTGTAGGCGATACATGCAGTTTTGAATATGATCCTGGCAGGGACGGACAGCCAGTGATGCTTGTGCTGTGTTGGAAAGATACAGTCAAATTTGCAGGCACCTGTAACGAGGCGGGCTGCAGTGTAGTGTGCTGCTTTGAGGCGAGCCAGATGTGCTGGCTGCTGGAAGACCAGTAAGGAGTGCATTTCCCCATCGAGGTGTGAGGGCTTGGAACACCATATTGAATCGTTTTGGGGGATTTAAGAGCTTGATTTTGAAGTGTGTGTGAATCTGTAGCCATGTGGTTTGTGCCTTTTTGGCTTTGTGCTTTTGGAAGGAAAGGCCACTGTCAACAAGGAAGCCCAGGGATTTGGCAGAGTTTGAAAGCTGAGGGGTGAATCCTTCCAGGCAAATGTCATTCAGCCATTGTTGCACGAGTTGTTGATTGGTGGGGGACCAATGAGGATAAATTCTTCGTTGGATTCAGTTTAAATTAAGCGTTTGACATCCATCCAGGCATTCTGATGGATGGTTCTGTTGGGGTCATTTAGGAGAGTTCCCGCTAGTTCCATGTATACATTGAAGATGATTGGCGAGAGAATGGTATCTTGGGAGACCCAACACATGACTGAGAGTCTGTTGGATCTGAATGTGTAAGACCTGGTGCCTATCTGATAAGTAGGATAAAAAACATTTCAGGACAGTTCCAGAGAAGCCCATCCTGTTGTCAAGGAGGGAGAGGAGTATTAGGTGATCAACTGTGTTGAAGGCAGCTTGAAAGGTCTAAGAGGACTAGGCGACTTGAGTTCCCAATGTGGGTTAATCTGAGCCCATTATACAGCACTTGGATGGTTGCAGTCTCAGTGCTGCATTTGGTGTGGAAGCCAGACTGGTAATAGCAGAGGAGGTGAAGTTGGTAAATTGTGGCAAGCAGTTAGGTCGCAACTACTTTCTTGATAAGCTTCCCGATGAATGGGAGGCTCGTGATACGTCTATAGTTGGCTAGATCCTCTGGGTCAAGCAAGTGTTTTTGAGAAGGGGTTGTATGAGACCTGTCGTCAACATGCCTGGGAATGCACCTTCACTGAGGGAGGCGTTCACAATACAGAGGAGTGCATTAAGTGCTAGGCCAATGAGTTGTTTATAATGAGGGAGTTGTCCGTGTATGTAGTGGGTTTGAGTGAAGCAAGTGTATCTGATAGAGGAGAAAGAATGACATTTGTCCAGGAGAGCAGTGCCTGGGGGTAGGGGACTAGGAGTGAGGGGTCACAAGCAGGGCTCTGTCAGGTTTTGAAGTATCAATGAGACCTCTGATCAGTTTTAATGAATAAGCTGTTTATTCTGTTGCATCCGATCTCCCTTGTGAAGCCGGCACCTCAGTGACAGGTGTAGACTTAGAGAAGTGCGTGACTACTTCGAATAAGCGTTTGCTCCTTTTAGAGGCTGCCTCAATGGTGTAAGGCGTAGTGAGCCAATTTAGCCTCAGGGATTGTGTCTGCGTTGGGTACACAGATTTGAGGGGTGAGAGATTCTCTAGGCTGCAGTCCTTGGCCACCACTTTTCAAGGGATTTGATGGAGCGTTTGCTTTCAGTGACCTTGGGAGTTTGCCAGGGTGCAGACGTTTTGACTTTGGTGAGACTAGACTTTAGAAGTGCGTGGGCATCCACTGGTTCTTTGGCAAGGTGGTCAAATGTATACAAGGCATTCTCTATGGTGGGGAATGTTGTGAACATTTCCTCTAGTGTGTCAAGCAGGAAATTATTGGAGCATTGGTGGTTGGGCATTTGGCATGACCTTTGTAGGCTAGCCCTGTGTGTGATATGAGAAGGGGATTTGCTGGGAATTTATCATTGTTGTTTTTGCGCATTAATGTTAATTGTACTCGAAGCAAAGGCTCTTCAAATTATTGTCAACTCAAAGTTAGTATGGAAAATTGAGAGGTTGCAGCTACCTATTCCAAGCTACATGGATGCCAGTGGTGCTGTTATTTAGTCTACCAGTACTTTGTTGCTTAAGGCAATATCATTGTGGTCTTCACGAGTGAGATATCTAAATTAGCCACAAGCACAAGAGCAAATTATCTTCATGGCTTCTCTTAGGAATGGTACTATGCAGAGTATTTAAGAATACTGGAATAACTGCTCTTCACGATGATTGGAAAGTTTTGAGTACATTAACCACGTGCTAAAGACCACAGACACAGGTCAGTTTTCTCTGGATTTATTCCTCCTTAAAAACAATTTAACGTGAGAATGATTATCATTTGTTTACTGTTAAGGTTGTGCTGCAAGCTAGTAAATGGAACTAGTCGCACAGCAACTACGCTATCATTAAGCAGATTGCAATATAAACTGGATAACGACCAAAAGGTACTGCACAAATGAGCCTAATAAACCTGCCTCCAATTGACTAGATATTTCTTGCCCCTGTTGTTTCTACTAATTTGTTGCACATATAAGAGCAAACTGACAGCCCCTAGACTTGGAACAGTATTTGTGCTAACACCTGTTGACATTTTCAATACTCTCATTTAACTAATCAATGATACCAGAAGTATCATGACTTTGTGATGAGATTTCTTAAATGCTGATGGCATATTTTATAATTTCCTATAGCAAACATGTTTTTGTCTTCCTTCATTTTTTCTTTTTTTTCGTTTAAACCATTATTCCCATTTCATGGGGGCTATGCAACCATTATGACTTATATGTATCTCCCTTCTGTAGCCTTCTAAAAAGCTTAATTTTCCTTGAAATGTTAAGCATTGCTTCTAATTGGCCTTGAGAAAACCCTAGAGGGTGAAACTGGTGGCCAAGCAGTTGGCACATTTCTTTTTGATTTGTGGCTAATTTCTTTTGATTTGTTGCTTTAGGTGGCAAAAACCCTTTAATTTCACATTTGATATATCACTGAAATACGAACACGCCTGAATTGTGAACAAAGTGATTTGTACTCCATGTACAATACACAAAGTTGAACACTTAACAAGGACTGGGCTCAAAACTTGTTTATAAGAAGCGTCTGCGATTAGGGACATTTCCTCCATACAATTAACTCAGGCCTGTGATTGTGGACCTTACCATAGCGGTGCAGCTCTCTTATCTAGTTTATTACAAATAAAATTAGCATGACTAAGACAGTCGTGGTGCGGGTCTCATAGTACTGACAACCCTACAACAAGTTATTTATTTTAGATTACATAAGGTTGACTCATCCTGTTAAGAGAATAATCTATGATAGAATCCAATATTTTGAATCTCATTGTGCATTCGCCCTCCTGAGAAAAGAGTCACTCCATTAAATTTCACAGATGCTGAATTGTCAATATTTCTTCCTGGATACTTGTAAAGTAGGAATGTTTTTAGCAGATTGGTCAACGTGATTTATGCCCCAAACACACTAACAAACTATTGATAGGTGTGATTGTATTTTGTTGAAGGAAGATTAGGCACCTGTCGACAATGCCCAAGCTGCAGGAAGCACAACAGGTTCTGATTTTGTAATTGCATTTGTATTTGAAGGCTCTAAATAACACTTTTGGTTGGAACATTGCAGTCTATAGTTAGTTTGACTGCAGTTCTAAGCGATGCACAGTGTGTCAAAGGGAGAATCAATTTAAGCAGGTAGAGAAATTTGTGTACATTATGCCAAATCTTAGAATGGATGGAAAAAGATGGCACTTCCACTTTGCCTAATCCAGTATATTCTTATAAAATAACAACCGTGAGCCCATATTTTCACCATTCCTTGAGTAGTTCTGGGTATTTGCGCATATTGTCCCGGGAGGATAGCTCAGGGGCAGCGTGCGCCTCTTGGAAGCAAGACGACACGAGGCAACAACAGGTTCGATCCCCGGGTCCGAGCTTAGAAACCTCTGGGTGTTTAAGCGCGTTATAAATACGTAACAGCAACAAAACAACAAAAAAAAACACAATTACGCAACTAAGAAAAACAAACAATTCATGTAACAGCGCCTCGATGCCTGCGGGCTGTGTGAGCGCTTTATAAATGTAAAATAAAAATAAATAAATATTAGACTTAAGGAATCACATTCAGATATTCTTTTTTTTACCGGACATCATCTCATATGTAGGTTGGAAATCTAGATGCATCTTCTTTTAGGGGTGTTGAGAAGAATTATGGTATCGAATGCATGTGCCTTTTTTATTTTCCTTTAATCTGAAATATCTTTTGATATGGTGCAAAATGTAAGTTTACTAAGAAATCAAAAGTACTTTTATCAAAACAATTTTCCAAACAGAAGTATAGTGCAAGTTGTGCTATCTGGCATTCCATTAACCAGAATCATCGATTAGCAATCGCCTGTCATTGGTAATATTAGTGCCGTGCTGCTCATGAAAATTACTTACAACAAAGTTTATATAAACTGGGATTCCGGATGGCAGAGTCCCAGTAAACCGAGCAGAAGACCAGGATGCTTTGCTATCCGAAGTTTATGCTCCTTTCAGGGTCTCTGCCATCTGGAATACTGAGGTTTGTTTATCTACCATTGGATACCCGTTGGTAGCAGATATGAAACATTTTACTGTTGTAATATTTTCCTTCTTTTTAAGTGTGATTCAGAAGTGCTTCTCTGCAGACCTACATATTTATCCTCTCTTTGGTTTCATTAATTAGATTGATCTTTCAAGAAGGCAACCAGCATCTGTGCAACGACTCTTGCATGAAGTTGTATTGAAGCTCTATAAAGAACCAAGGGAAGAAGCTGCACCTTCATCAGGTAATCCTATATCCAGAAACTGCCCTGCAGTTCTCTGGTTTGCTGGTGTAATAAATTCCCCATGTGTAAACCAATGAATACTGCAGGTCATCTATTTATAGCATCAGCTTCAAATTTTGGTTTGTTTATATGCTTTCATAATCTTTATACACTCATAGAACCACAAATAGAAATGTGCGAACACCTCAGAGGAAAAAGAACAATATAAAAACCTACTGTCCCATCCTCATGTGCAGTAAAATGTATTTTGAACTTTACAGTGTCCATACTTCGAGGGAGACTTGCAGTATAAGGCTCAAACCCAGAATGGAGGTAGAACAGTGATCGCATTCTCTTTGAGAAAATTATTATCGGCAGTGAAGCGCTCTCTAAAAATGTAAGATTTGGACAAGACTGAACATTTCCCTTCCTAGACCTCATGTAAACATGGCATATGGCCAGCTCCACTGCCATCCTGGATATAAGCGGCTTCATCCCAACTTTAAACTTTAGTTAGAAACAAACTTAGTCAGCATAGGTGAGGTGGGCTAGCAACTTTCTACACTCAGCCATGATATTAGTAAAGATACAGGCTTGTCAATTTGTTTAAATTTGTTCTTTATGTGCCACAGCAGTAAGAGTTAATATAATATAGAAAGGGTGTATACTCAATAACTTAATTTCTGATGTTTGTTAATCTGCTTAGAATCACATGCTGTGCATAGGTCCGACATCCAGTGGTCACTGCGGAGTATTGCATTTTGTTTTTCGTAGTCGAAAAGGGGACGTCGACAAGGCGTGTCTGTAACACTATCCCTATAGTGACGTGCGTTGTACCCACAATCCCTCACGCGTCGAGGTCCCTCAGATTGTTTTTTTCCGCCCAGCTACTGGTCGCCTTTATGCAGAGCTCCTCGAGAGACATTGCCAAATAGTTTCTTCGACCTTTGGTCGTTTGTTATTAATATCAATAACGTAGATCCCTCCCTCGACGCAGAGCCGTTTCTCCGCCGAGCAAAATCTTCGACTGAAGGACGAGCGGAGGGGATCCTTCGGCGCTGCCGAACACATGGCCTGGCCTCGCCGGCCATACACAGTAGGGAGAGTGGGGTTTTGTGGTCTTTCTTTCTTTTCTTTAAGAATGCCTTTCTCTTTCTCCTCCCTCTCTTTCGAGGTCGTAGTCACACTTATTACCCTCAGCTATGGAGAGGACGCCTTTTAGGTTTTGCCCGCTTTGCAAGGCTAAATATACCTGGAAGGATAAGCACAAACGGTGCAACCGTTGCTTACCCCTCGATCACCAGGAGGACGGCTGTGCGGCCTGTAAATTACTAAAGCCCAAAACTCTAAAAGACCACAGGGTCAAAAGGTGGGCGGCCTACGCCATGTCTAGGCCTGACTCCTCGCCCGCTGCCGCCGCCGCCGAGTGTGACGAGGACAGTGACTACACGGCCCCCGTAACGGAGGCTGTAGACCTCTCAAAGGAGCGTTCACGCTCCTCGTCGTCCGTCCCCGGCCCCGACAAGCCCGGCTCACGCCCATCTAATGGGGAAGAACACCCCGGCGACAAGGACACACACAGAAAAACATCAAAGCACATACCCCCAGGCACACTTTCGTCGAAGACGACGGCAGCCATAGCGCCAACGGGGACGCCGGGCCCACCGACGTCTTCCGGCGACCGTAAGGGTCGTCAGCCCTCCCCGCCACCGCTCCCGCGACAGGCGACTGGGCACTCAAAAAATAAGGGCGCTAACACCAAAATTTCTGGCGACACGCATCGCAAGAGCGCTCACGTTGCCAACAAGGACTCGACGAGCAAAGACTCGACGAGCAAAGACTCGACGAGCAAAGGCTCGACGTTTCATAGCGCGACGGCGAACGATCCCTCGGAAGAGAGAATGCTTGCCGAAAGCCTCGCGCGCATAGCATCTAAGGACGGCCAAAGACGTACGGCGAGTGAAACGCCGAAAACCGCGCACAAGGCCAAAGATACGCCGAAGGCACCGGAAAACAGATCAGGCCAGTTCCCTACGCCGACAGAAGGCCCTAGCCAGCAAGAAGGCTACTCAGAAGGCGAAGGCTCTCTTTCTTCGACGTTATGGGACAGAACCAGACAATCCCAGGAGGAAGAAACCCCCTTTTCTTTCCCAGACCGTCCTGGCCGACCTCAGTGGACCTTTGAAAGGTTCCAGACCCGTATGGACAAACTAGATAGGTTCATGTCCATCCCAGAAGACAGGGCACCCAAGAGACCAAGGGAGGCACCCCTGGAGAGTCCAAGGGCTAAATACCAGAGGTTTTATAACCCCATACAGGAGGACATAAACTCTTACAATCCCACTGAGGAAGACACCTTCTTCCAAGAGGAAGATGAGTTCACCTATGTTGAGGACCAACAAGAAGAGGAAGGTTTTCACGAGGAAACTAACCTATGTGAGGAAGGATTCCAGGAAGACACAGGCGAAGGCGACCCAAATCCCTGGCAGTCACCGGCTAGGTCGACTGACACAGGCAGTAGCAGTATAGTCATTGGGTCTACTGAAACTACACCAGTCAGGAACCCTTCGCCTGTCGATGATCAACCCACCTTCAATGCACTGCTGAAGAAGGTAGCAGCACGTTTCGAGATCGAAACTGGGGAGGTCACCCCAGACACCGATTTTGTGGAGAGGATTATCAAAGAAAACCCCCCCACTAGCCAGGTTATACCCATCCTCGCCTCAGTTAAGAGACGTATTACACCTTCTCTTTCCACTCCTGCATTGGTGAGAGGGGTCAATCCGAGGATTGAGAAACTGTTTTCTCCCTCTCAATCAGACCCATTATATATTAAGGGTCACTCAATCCCGGACTCCCTGGTTGTGACCAACACCAGGAAAAGAGCAGGAGTCCCACTATCTACTAGCAAGGCACCCCCAGATAAAGAGGGGAAGAAGCTGTATGCCCTAGCCAAGAAAATCACCACCTCTGCAGCATTCTCTACCAGAATCGCCAATAATAATACCCTATTGGCAAGCTACACCGATGCCCAATGGGCTAAGATCAAACAGGACATCGAAGAAGCTCCCGAACCCCTAAAGACTCGTTTACTGGCTACAGTTAACGAGGGCTCTCTGGTCAATCAAAGCATCGTCAAGAATACCCTCGATGCAGCAGAGACGGCTGGCCGCACTTTGGTACAAGGAATTTTACTGAAGCGTCACGTCTGGATTCGCAATTCCGGATTTAAGGCGGAAACACAAGAGACCCTTATTAATAAACCCATAGAGGAGTCCAACCTCTTTGGGAGAGCAGTGGATGACGCGCTGGAGAACGCGAAGAAAGAATTTGATACAATAAAGACCTTAGACCAAATTTCAAAACCCCCTAACAGGCGGGGATTTGGTAATAGGTGCTTTTTTCGTGGACAACGCCAGCAACAAAACCAACAACAACAGTACTCTTCCAGCAACTACCAGAGTAATAGCGGCCAGTACAATCAGAGGGGTCAACGTCGTGGCAAGGGAAGAGGCCGGGGTTCCACCCCCAGAGGCTCCCAAGCCAACAACACCACCAAGTGACGCGAAGATTCGCGTCCCCTCCCATGCAACGCCGGTCGGGGCCGGTTAACATCCTTTCTTCCAGCATGGGAGGGAATAACATCAGGCCGCTGGGTACTTTCCACCGTAGCCCGCGGCTACTGTATAGAGTTCAACAGTTCCCCAACATACAGACCCCCGAGGGGACGCCGCATGACACCAGAACACCTTGCCATCCTTCTCCAAGAAGTGGACCAACTGCTGGAAAAAGGAGCCATAGAGGTTGTGCCTCTATCTCAGGTAATTTATTCAGTGTACTTCCTTGTACCCAAAAAGAATCTAACCTTGCGCCCTGTATTAGATCTGCGCCCAGCGAACAAGTTTGTCAAACCCCAAAAGTTTCGTATGTTGACCTTACAGGAAGTAATCCCACTGCTATCACAGGGAGATTACATGACAACACTGGACATGAAAGATGCATACTTTCATATTTTAATGTTGCCAGCACACAGAAAATACCTCAGTTTCATGATAGAGGGCAAACACTACCAGTTCAGAGTGCTACCCTTCGGCATAGCATCTGCACCAAGGGTATTCACGAAAGTACTGGCAGTGGCAGCGGCCCACCTGCGCAGGTTATCCATCACAGTATACCCTTACCTCGACGACTGGCTCATAACAGGGGATTCTTACGAGACATGCTTCTCAAACACCCAAAAGACTGTAGACCTTTTGTTCCAACTGGGCTTCTCCATCAACGAGAAGAAGTCCAGCTTAGACCCCAGCCAAGTCAAACAATTCCTAGGGGCTCTAATTCGGACAAAGGACGGCCTCGTCTTCCCCTCCAACGAGAGGGTCCAAAACATGCTGTTTCAGATCCCCCAATATGTGGCAGGTCGAGAGGTGACGGTGCGCAAAGCGATGCGATTGCTAGGAATGATGGCGTCGTGTATTTATTTGGTACCTCACACGCGCCTGCGCATGCGCCCAATGCAAGAGTGGCTCAACAGCCAGTGGTGTCAGGCCAGCGGACAATGGGACGATCTAGTGGTGGTCTCGCAAGCCTTGGTTCTCTCGCTACGGTGGTGGACAAAGGAAAACCTGATAATAGGGAAACCCTTTGCCACACCCGCGGTGGAGGCCACTCTAAACACGGACGCATCCCTCACAGGATGGGGGGCTCACCTATCCCATCAGACTGCTCACAGAGTGTGGACTCCGAACGTAGCATCCAAGCACATAAACCTTCTGGAGCTACTGGCGGTGTTCAAAGCACTAAAAGCCTTCCAGGAACACCTACAAGGGAAGACAGTGATGGTCCTTACAGACAGCACCACAGCCATGTACTACATCAACAAGCAGGGGGGCACCCACTCTCCAGGACTGTCCAAGCTGTCCCAGAATATATGGAAGTGGGCTCTCAAACACATGTTCCTACTGTCACAACACGTACCAGGGGAACTCAATCTGCTAGCAGACAAACTCAGCAGATACTTCCCCCTGCCCGAAGAGTACGAATGGCAATTGCACGAAGACATCGTCTTAGACGTCTTCACGCAATGGGGATTCCCGGAAATAGACCTTTTCGTAACCCTGGAGAACTCACAATGCCAAAGTTACGCCTCCAGGTACACCCAGAACCAGTCCAAGGGGAACGGTCTGTCGATTCAATGGTCAGGGAAATTTGTTTACGCCTTTCCCCTGACTCCCCTTCTCAACAAAGTGGTGCACAAGATGCACCAGGAGCAGGTTACCATGATACTAGTGGCCCCAATGTGGGCCCGGCAGCCATGGTTCGCTCACTTGATGGAGATGTCCCTATCTCCCCCAGTGAAACTGCCCTGCCCGTACAACATGCTGTCACAGGACAAGGGCAGGACACTGCATCCATGCCCTCAGACCATGAACTTAGCAGCCTGGCTCCTGAGATCATAGAATTTGGACATCTACAACTCCCGCAGAGATGTATGGACATCCTCAGGGAAGCCAGAAAACCTAATACTCACCACTGCTATTCTAGCAAGTGGAAAAGATTTGTCATCTGGTGTAGAGGTAAGAGCATCAACCCGGTTGACTGCTCTCCCACTAACATTGTTCTGTACTTGACCCATTTACTGGATTCAGGTCTAGTGTTCAATTCCATTAAAGTCCACCTAGCGGCACTTTCTGCATACACCACTTCCCAACTTAAAGTGTCGTGGTGGAAGATACCAGTTATCAAGGCCTTCATGGAAGGGGTAAAGAGAATACACCCTCCGATAGCTAGCCCAGCTCCCAGATGGGACTTAAATGTGGTAATTTCTAGACTCATGGGCCTTCCTTTTGAACCCATGCACAAGGCAACTCTTAAAGACCTCACTCTTAAGACTGCTTTCCTAATAGCTATCACCTTCATTAGGAGAGTAAGTGAACTACAGGCTCTCTCTGTTCTAGACCCCTTCGTAACAGTTCACAAGGATAAGGTGGTTCTACGCACACACCCAAGGTTTGCACCAAAATTAATCTCGAAATTCCATGTAAACCAGTCAATAGAACTACCAACGTTCTTTCAAAACCCTTCCATCTTGGGAGAAAAAAGTCTGCATACACTAGATGTACGCAGAGCTGTCATGTTCTACATGGAATGAACCAGACCACTGAGAAAGACTTATCAGTTCTTTGTCTCGGTGGCAGCAGGAAGAGAAGGAGATGCAGTTTTAAAGTCCACTATATCTAGATGGATTGTTCAATGCATCACTCTCTGTTACACTCTTGCTAAGAGAGAACTACCCTTCAAGCCAAGAGCACATTCCACTCGAGGCACTGGGGCTTCCATAGCGTTCATTGCAAATGTTCCCCTTGAGTCCATCTGCAAAGCGGCTACCTGGAGTTCTGTGCACACCTTTACAAAACACTACTGTCTAGATGCACTCTCTAGATCTGACTCCCAGGTGGGACAGGCAGTATTAAGACATCTTTTCTCTACTGTTCCTTCTCATAACCCACCGCTTACTCTGGGTACTGCTCGCTAGTCTATGCACAGCATGTGATTCTAAGCAGATTAACAAACATCGGAAGACAATGCATTACTTACCGTAAAAGCATTTCTGATGGCTGTATCTGCTTAGATTCACATGCGCCCACACTTCCTCCCCGCTCGGATGGAAGGAACATAGACACCTTTCTACATCTCTCTCTCTTTTCTGTACTCACTCACGTATAGAAGGCTCCCTCAGGGCAGAAAAAATACGAACAGAGGGACCTTGACGCGTGAGGGATTGTGGGTACAACGCACGTCACTATAGGGATAGTGTTACAGACACGCCTTGTCGACGTCCCCTTTTCGACTACGAAAAACAAAATGCAATACTCCGCAGTGACCACTGGATGTCTGACCTATGCACAGCATGTGAATCTAAGCAGATACAACCATCAGAAATGCTTTTACGGTAAGTAATGCATTGTCTTCCCAAGAACTCTTGAGAAAGGAGAAATCAAACTTCAAAACTACACAGAGCTACATGACTTAGTCCACGAATATTGCCCTTCCATGGGTAGGCCCTCCCTTTGCAGTTCTAAAACCTTTTTTTTTTAAATTACAAAATCAACCTAATGTGAAAGTCTGAACTTCCAAATGACAAGCTGCATCTCTGCTCTTAAAACATTTCCTTCTCACTTGGTGGTCTCTGTACCCAGAAAACCAAAATGCATACATCAATAGGGTAGAGAGACAAATAAAACAACTCTTACTTCAGACTAACTGCACAGTTGCTCAGTACATAAACTGAAAAAAACACTACCATTAAATGTGGCCGTAGTGTACTTACATAATTAGAATTTTATCGGACTATCAATAGATCATAAAATACTGTTTATTTGAACTTCATTACACTATATTACAGGAAAACAATAGTCTAACCTAGTTGTTAAATTTCAACAACATACTTGCATAGGGAGTGGGATAATATGAGACTGAGTGTCTTTAATAAACTCATGACTCAAGAAAAACATAAAAATATACCAGAACTATAGCCTCTTAGGTCAAGCTTCGTCCGGCCAATGTTACTTGGATCTCTCTCGGGGTATTGATCACAGTTCAAAACAAGATTCTTCGCAGTTCCCCAAAAACATTTTTTAAGCCCTCTATTTAGGCTCCTCAAGAAAAGTTGTAAATCTTTATACAAATTAAATGTCTTAAGTTCTTTTAGTGGAGAGAATATTCCCTTAGTCCTTCTCCACCAACTCAGTTGCTTTATGTCTTGTACAGACTGATTGAACCCTCCAAGTGCTCTTCTTCTGATAGGTTGAAAAATGTCACTTAATTTTCTAGGGCTCTGCAGACCTCTTTGGCTTGTTTAACTTTTGTGGTGGTATCTTTTGCCACTGCCAATCTATGCCATTCAGAAATGCTAGGGCTTCCATAACCCTCCTTGTCATTTTCTCTCTTTTCGCTTTACTCCGCTCAGCCTCCCTCCACCCTGTGCCACCCTTATTGTTATCGGGTGTGCTCCAGTGAAGTGGAATTCCAGCGTGTACGTAGCCATTCGCCCTTTTCTTCGGCGTCGCCACCTCTTAGGGATTTGCTTTCTGTATCCTGCCTGTCGCGGCACACTCAGCGGTCCTTGCCCTGAGAGTGGAACATTTGTTCCTCTGCTGCCTGCTGGTCTTAGCATCTGTTTGCAAGTCCCAGGCCATCATAGCGGTCTCTGTATCAGCAGTAGCACCCTTTCCAATACCTGCCACCCTGTTATGCTCACCTGATTCCCATAGGGGTGTCGGGCGGAACTGGACAGCCACGGTCTCCACCAACGTGATGCGTAGTGCAGATATGACTGACTGGACTGGCCCACCTAGCTTAGTCTGCTTGACCCGTAGAAGTAGTCTCCTAAAGGCGGAGAAAGGGAATTAGCCACCCGTGGATTTGAGCAGGGGTGGACTGGTAATCAAAAGTGGCCCTGGAAATTATTTTCAAAGTGGCCCCATATTACACATTTTCAGCAAGCCCAACCCTTTTCCTATGGGAACATTTGGAAATACCACACAGAAGAGGCACAGGGTGCAGAGGGCTACCAAAAAATCTCCAGAGTTACGTATAGGCCAGTCCAGCCCTGGGCACAAGGAACAGATTCAGCCTAAAAAAGCCCAAACTGTTGGCTCTGCCAATGCGCGTTGTTCTTGTTTCCAACCTAGCATGAGTATTTACAGTTGTGTGTATTTTATGCGCACTCAGTATGTGCATATGTTAAACGCATGTTGCACTTGCAATGCATATGTGGTATATGGGCAACCACTTACCCGCATTTTCCACCTGTCTGTGCTAAGGTTGCTCACGTCTGTGGCACCGGCGTACACTGAACTTGCTCCGTATTCTGCAAGCAGCGCAATCTGTGGATGTGCAGACATACGCCAGTTTCACTGACGCGCCTGCATCCGCCAGTGGCACAGAGTCACACCTTGCTCCGGCCACGTGGGCCACAGATACTTGCAATGAAGTACATGGTGTACATGTGAACATTAGGCCACACTTCCACACGATGCGCTCTGCATAGCAATGTCATTAGGTCACTATGTCAAAACTCCAGGATTCCAGAATCTATTGCGCTTGAGTTCCCGGCCAAGACAAGGCCCACTTCCTCCAAGCCCCCCAACACTTAGATTTGCTGGTGGGTTTGCTCAGGTTTATTGTGAGGGGCCCTCCACCCCATTCCTGGACCCCAATTAATTGTCAAGCTGAAATGAAAGTCTCCCAGATATATAATGGCACCCAGAGGAGTACACACTGCCTGCAAAGATTAATACTACTTTAAATAAAAATGACATTAATTTTTATTTGAAACACATGTGTAAAATGTAAAGGTCATGCCGTGCAAGAAACACAGTAACACATGGATTCCGACCAATATTTAGAAAGAAGGGAAGGAAGAAAAAAAGAGACAAAAGAGAGAAACAAGAAAGAAAGGAAGGGAGAAGGAGAAGAAGTAAAGGCAGAAAGAGGAAGTGTGTGAGAAATAAAAATAAATTAACTAAGAAAGAAAAAAACAAGCAAACAAAGGACTATAGAAGGAATAAAAGGAGGGGAGAAATACACTTCAGGAATGAGAGAAGGAAAGAAAGAAGGGAAGGGAGGGAGGAAGAAGGAAGGAAGGAAGGGATTGAAGGAAGGAAGGAAGGAAGCAAGCAAGCAAGAAAAGGAAGATGCATGGAAGCAGGGAAGGAAGCAAGAAAGCAAGGAAGCGGGGAAGGAAGCAAGGAAGCAAGGAAGAAAGCAGGAAGGAAGTAAGGAAAGAAGGAAGCAAGGGGGAAGCAAGGAAAGGAGGACACAAGGAAGCAGGGAAGGAAGAAGGGAGCAAGGAAGCAAGGAAAGGAGGACGCAAGGAAGCAGGGAAGGAAGGAAGGAAGGAAGGAAGGAAGGAAGGAAGGAAGGAAGGAAGGAAGGAAGGAAGGAAGGAAGGAAGGAAGGAAGGAAGGAAGGAAACAAAGAAGCAAGGAAGGGGGAAGCAAGGAAGGGAGGAAGCAAGGAAGGGAGGAAGCAAGGAAGGAATCAAGGAAGGGAGAAGGGAAGGAAGGAAGGAAGCAAGGAAGGAACTTCACCCCGGATACTCGGGTGTTCTAGATGCTCCCAACAATAGACTCAGCACCCTGCAATGTGCCGCCAATTCTGGCCCAGCAACTCCCGCACACCAAAGACAACGGCAAGTTCTCCCCAATGAATATTTTCGGGGTGGTGCTTACCAGGGAGGCGGTGAGAGGGCGATGTTATTAGCACCAGGGAGAGAGGAGAGATGAGATAGGGGTGAATTCAGTGCCCCGTGCTTGCAAAGCCCTGCTCAGAGCAGCCCCTGACTTCCCTGCGCACACGCCATGTTCGTAGCCACCAGCATACCTCCCTCGCAGACGCAGTTCAGCATTCCTCCCCAGCGTGGCCTGCCTAGCTCGCTGGTCGGAGCAGAGCAGCCAGCCAGCCAGGTCACTCGCAGCCTTGCCCTGTCATTTGCCTGGCTGCTGCGCATGTGTGCACTGTGCAGAAAGGCTGCAAGGCAGGGCACATGCAGTTCCTGGCCTCATGCGCAGATGCAGTCTGGCTCGTCAGCCTGGAGGGGGCTGAAGAAAAGACATGCGCAGCACCCGCAGCCAGTTCCAAGCGAACGACCTAGTCGGATTGTTGTTATTCATTCTTTATATGTATCCTTCCGAGTTCTGTGAAAAGAGGCCCTTTGACCCGAGGCCTTCCGGGGGATGTCCCGGTGTCCCGGTGGGGCAGTCCAGCCCTGGATTTGAGTAATAGCCCCTCACTGCGTCCCCATTTCTCACCTCTGATATTCCCGTTCACAAAGCTCACCTTATAGTTTTGAATGATGAGCTCTCCATCCTGCGAGGAACGCAGGGGCGCGTTGATGGCCAGTTACTTCACTGGCTTGAGGATATTGGAAGAGTTCTAGACAAATCTTGGCTCCAAAACTCCTGGCGAAGGACCGTAAGCATATAGTTCTTAAGAGTTCAAAAATGTCTGAATAATCACTCTTGTCCCATTCCTTTGTTTATCTTGCAGCTTAGACCCAAAAGAAGATAGTTCTGTGGCAACTGAAAGCGTTCATGTAAGAGTCTGTGCTGTCCCACACTGTCCGTTAAATGATGCCAAAATTTAACTCGCTGCTTTCTCTTTTCTTACAGGTGTGGCGTAAGAAGATTTGGCATGCTGGTGAATAATACCTCCGGTGGTAAAATCAGGTAAGTATATGGTGGCAAGAGATTGTCCTTATTTCTTTCCCCTCGGCTCACCTTGTTTTTTTCTTGTCCCCCTTAGGTGCTGGAATGCGGCAACATAAAGATGGAGACAGCGCCGGATCGTAGAGATGCTGCGAGGAACGGTGAGTATAGCGCGGCGCTGCTGCTGACGATGCGACGTGTTTAAAATAAAGTCTTTTTCTCGTTCAAAGGTGCGATGAATCCGGAATCAGGTAAGAAACCCAAAAATGTTCTTGTTCTAACCTTTCTTCTTCTTTTCCCTTCTTTCTAGGCGCTCTGGGCTCGAGGCTGGCGTGGCACGAGGCTGGATGCTGACTGCAGGCACGGTGAGCGTTACGCTGCAGGATGTAGAATAAAGCGAAGCGTGTGCTGCCCTTCGGGTGTGATTTAAATAGCCTGCAAAGTAGTCCCAGGTAAGTATTCCTCCACAACCACATCCGAGTAACAAAATAGTCCCTAGGTAAAGTAGTCCCTTCCAAGCCTCACATGGGCTTGGATCTCTTGCAGCATGGTCTGCATCAGGTACGTTTTAACATATGAGCCTGGCGTCTATGGCGCCAGGACTGTTCCCCCATATGAGCCTGGCGCCATAGACGCCAGGACTGTACCCATATAGCCCCTAACAAGGGTTGTTGGGCTTTCTCTGGGTAACATGATGCCTGCTTCCGGGGTTGCTGGACTTGGTCTGGATGCCCAGGGGTAGGCATCATGACACACCCGGTGTCGCTCTTTCGTCCTTCGGTTCCTCCACAGCACTGTTAGCTTTGCGGTGTAGCATGTCTCCACCCCTCGAGGACACTCAAGTCAGAGGCGAGCCTCTGCGTATTAATCTTCTCTCTTCATTCAGTGTTCCTCTGCTCTTTATTCTTGCCGCTGTATTTCAAAGGGACGTGCTGCTTTCTATCATCTGCTGAGTTCGTGAAGATGCCAGCACTACCTTGAGCGAACATTAGAGAAGGAATGTATAGTGTTTTGAGTGTGGATCAACTGAAACCGCATCAGTTATTTCTATTCCCATATAGACAGACAGGTTATTTGTTATAGGGATTTCCAGATAGGAATGGTCTCCTAGAGGGCAGTCACTCCTATTGAGGTCCTGCTTTTCCAGAACCCTTGGAGTGTTTTGCTTAGCATGCTCACCTCCTTAGCCTCAAAGGGGGTGGCTCCTCCCTGTGAAGAAAGGACGAATTTCCCAGATCCGTCACAGGCGCCTCATTACAGACAGACAAGGCTGGTGTGAGAATGCAAGATATACTATTGCTTTTATCAGACTTCCAACCTACTAGATATATAAAAGGTCAACCCCTTGTGCCTGAGCAATCTGTTATTCATGTCTAAAACCCTGACAACTAACATTGCCTTCCTTAGAAACCTACATAAGAGGATCATCCATTTCGCTGCTGACCTCAACTTCCTATGTAAAACATGGTTATCCACCCACCATGCCAGCAGCTTCAGCTTATTATTCGCATGCCAAAGGTGGGCATGATGCTTCTGGGGACTACACCTGCTTAATGCCTCTCAATAGTCTATAGACTGTGGTGTGTCCGCCTCCCCCAGTGGGCACCCATATTTGAGGATATTGATGCATGCACCATTACACCAAACTGACTTATAATTCTTTGTGGTCCATTAGGTCCTGATTCTCAGAGGAAAGCTCAAGCTGGATCACATATCTGACACTTTCTAGTTACTCATGACGTTCTCCACCCCACCAAACTCATGGATGCAGAACCCCATGCTGATTGCTTTTCTGCACTTTGCTTGGGTTAACCAGCACTGGAAATGACATGGAAAGTTACAAATGACAAAGTCGCTGGATAAGTCGCTGTTTGGCTGTCAGAACTCTGGAGATTGCACCAGGGACATTATTGACTATCCGGCATCTGCCTGAAATGTGAAGCCTCTCACCTCCCTGAAATGTGAATTGGAAGCCCCGCCCCTTAACCCGGGAAGCTTACATATTGAGCGACCGAGCGCTTTGGTGCAAGCGCGCTTTTTGCAAAGTCGCTGGATAAGTCGCTGTTTGGCTGTTTGGCGGTTAGGTGATAGGGGTGTGGGGGAAATCTCTGTCTGTGTTCTTAGGAAATCCTGCTTGTGATGGTTACTGTAAAGCTTATAGTGTAGTAGTGTTGAAGTGCGAAAAGGAAGTTATATTGAGTTGTCTGTGTCAATGGAACGTGACAAAGTCATTTCCTCCTTCCTTCGTTTCGACCCGGATGTCCTGACGTCCTGATGCTTGTCTAACAGGAGCTTGTAGCCCTAGGTGAGTGTTCGCATTTGACATAACGTACCTTATACTAATCGCTTCATCTATCCATGGTTTGTTAGCATTCTTGTGTATGCGACACTGCTCTGGATGTATGAGAGGCTGTAATGAGTAGCATGTTAGGCGGTTAATTTGCCAGTGATCATTGAAGATGCCCCTTACACAGCCCGGTCTTCATTAAATTCTGGGTTAATTACTACCAGGCCCAATGGTTCCATCATAGCAGACATGGTGATTCACCAGGCTACTGCATCTCTGCCAACTGCTGATAGTGCCTAGGTACTGTCTCATGTACCAAGTCTGAGTACTGGTCAGCTTGATGGGCTTGTGGTTCCTCTTAAAATACAAAGTACTTATCTGTGGCACATAAGTACGACTCCCACTGCAATAATAGCAGTAGAAAACAATACTGAATTTCTAGTTAATGGCTTGCAGGCAAAAGCTTTACAGATGCATCAAGTTTGTCAGGAGGTCAACGAACCACCGTTAAACAGAACTGCTGTATTGTGCATCCTGCATTCAATAGTCCCTCTTAGAACTGTCACTTCACGTGATATAAAGATTGTTGACCAAGTTGAACTGTCTGCGGAGTACATTACAAATGTTTGGTTCTTCTCTGAAACTACACTAAATTATTTAATGAAGTATGAAGTTGAACTATTAAGATTAGGCTACACATGTAAAGTTGTGTCGATACCAACCACAAAATTGCTTTCTCCAGTCACACCATACAGGTCAACAGATTCCTAATACAAGAGCTAAACAAGAGGCTACTGTCACGTCTGGATGAGAACTGTTATCTCAAGTGCACAGAGCGCTGGTGTTAAAGTGAATACGGTGACTGGGAATGTGTGTCCATCAGTAAATGTGAGGAGCGATCAGGGGGCTGACACTCAAGAGATAATTCATACTTGGTTTTGGCAGTGGCTCCCATTGGCTTTTAAGCCACATTTCAGGGCTGGGCATCGATGATGCAGATTTATTATATTCATGGAATACCATGGGTTAAACCCATTTATTTGATGATGAGGGATTGGTTTCTGTGCTGGACAAGCTATTATTTGTGTTTCTTCAGGAAACGTGGTGCTCTAGCACAGTCCAATTTGATGGACAAAGCACTATACAGCAGGTTGCAATGAAGGGCCTAAAAGGTAGACGTAAGGGAGGGTTATTCTCCTCGGTGAGATCCTCTTGGGTGGCAACCATGCTTGGGGAGTCCATACTCTCTTTTCAAAAGACAGTGATCTTACTCCTTAACATATATGAACCTCCTAATATGTCCATTACAAATAAAAATGTGAGTTGTAGGAAACATCCTTCACTTGTATGGACAACAATACCCAGTATGGATTGCTGGCCATTTTAATGCAAAACCTTAGTGTAGTATTGCTTGATGATCAGCATTTCAACATGCAGAGGTCGTTGCCTGTAAAGAAACTTGTGAAACTAATGAACAAGGTAAACTATGGACCAAAATGTGGATATCACATATTTTTAACTGCAAGTGACTCTAAAATGGCGTTCACAAGAGTTTGAGCGCTTTGCCTCCACTGTCGATTATGTATTTGCGAATGCCGAAGGCCTCTTATATATAGTAGACACGGGCATTGTAAGCAGAGACGAGCGTGACAATTTTCCTCTATGTACTCTCTTAGACCTACCAAATGATAGTAAAAGTTCCCCCAGTTATGACCAGAATGGTCAATTATATATAAATGAGGGTCATAATCGCACCCAGAGGCACAAGAAAAATATTGATATGGCAAATATGGTGGTAAAAAAAATAATACCCAAGTTCATATCTGAAGGCTTGCTTATTTATAACACTGGTCATCCTTTAACCACATAGTTTTGTGAGATGGTGGCCATTATCAGTACCCATGTACAAGAGCATCAGGCTTACAAATCTACCCTTGAACAATCTACTATAGCTATGCACAATAGACGTACTAAAGATGAAGCAATTGGTCGTGCAAAAAAGATCATGCGCAAGATTGCGGTGGCTACATCTTAAATTCAAGTGGGACTTGCCCCTGAGCTCGTCTCAGCCAATGTAAAAATTATTAAGAATAGTTATAGACGTTGGCTCCATCAGCATCAGTTTAGCAGTGAAATTAAGCAATGGCAACAAATCGCCCATCTCACTCATTCACAGAATTCAAATGGAATATGGGAAGTGATCCGCAATACAAAAAAAAGATCTGTCTATAAACTGTATCTCTGAAAAAGCATGGTCTGTTTATATTACATCTACCTTGGGTCGCATAGAATGTGATAGCGAGGTATTTCCATTACCTATGAACAGCTGGACCTGTACAGAATCTGTTCTGGATATCATAGATATTATGGAACATCTAAATATCTACCGTGCTGTGGGGTCAGACAGAGTGTGCAATAACTTACTAAAGCTAGCCCCAGAATTTTGGGCAACTGCCCTCCTCATCTTCTTTATTGAAATCGATGTTAGCGGGATCATACCTAGGACATGGAGGGAGACTCACATTCACACAGTCTATAAAAAGGGAGCATGAGATCATCCTAGTAATTTTAGAATGTTGGCTATGCTTGACATACCTTCAAAGATTTTTGCACGAGTTCCGTTAGCTGAATTGAATGACTGGATAATAATCAATGGGATTTTGCCAGCTAATCAAATCGGGTTTAGGCAGCGTTCTAGCACTACGCATAATCTTGATGTATTGACTTCTGCCATAGGTTATGCATGGAAACGTAGAGAGATGAATGTATATTGTGCGTTTATAGATTTCTCAGCCGCATTCGACTCGGTCCTTAGGAATCGCTTATGGCAGAACATGGAATGTTCCCCTGGGTCTCTTAAAAATTTTTAAAGCTCTTGTATACAGATACTTCTGTATGTATTAGATTAGACACTAAAGGGAAACTGTCGGCTGTGATACCAACAAGCTGCGGAGTTAAGCAGGGTTGCATAGTGGTAGCAACCCTGTTTAACTTATATTTTGTGGACATGCAACAGGCTTTTTTGATTCAAGCAGCCTGCCCTGTTAAGGTGGGAACCTCCTTTGTAGGGTGGTTGGCCTACGCTGACTATCTGTTGTGTTTAAAATTTGGGGACATGGATACTTCGCGTGTTTACGGAAGCTTGAAGCTTTGATACTGCGTAAGCTCATGCGGCTACCTAAAAAATATACCAGTCATATATCTTTACCTGGAATTTTACATGAAATGTATTGATTCAGAATATATTAGTAGAACTGTTCTGTGTTTTGACAATCTAATGAGATTGAACAATGCAACGATTGTAGTCACACATGTGCAGGCTTTTGTCAGGACAGAAGATTGCTCATTTATGGGTACGTTGGGAAAGATCAAAAGTTTGTATGATAAATGGGCCGTTGGTTTTGTTCAGTCTTCAGAGCACAATGTTCTTCGTCATCTTAAGGGTTGGCTTAACAAGAGGTTGGTAATACTTAATTTAGCTATGAACGCAACATTATTGAGTTGGCCACAAAATCATACAGTGGTCCTTAGTGTCAATATAGGATGGCACGCGAATCCAGCCCCACATACATTATGGCCTTCCCTAGCCCTAAAACATTCAGATTTTATCTTCTGATGAAATTTAATAACTGAGAAGTTCTGGAAATAAAGGGGGCACGGATGGGACTGAGCAGAACTATGAGAATGTGTCCACTTTGATGTTGTGAGGTTAGCGAGAACCTAGAACATTTGATTGTAGCTTGTGACGGCCTTTTAGACTTGCGTTTAAAGTTTTTAAAATCCTATGACAATTCGATAGACATAAGCAATATCTCCAATTTATGGGATAATTTTATGAAAGGAGATGATTGTAACTTCATCTATTTTATGGTTTTATTTTATTTACGAATTGTTTAATGAGGTGATAATGCCATGCCTTAATGGGTTTATAGTATTTGTCAAAAGGATGTCATTTATATGTATTTATGTTGTATGTACACAGCCATTCACTATAAGTATATTAATAAAAACTATAAACAAATGACAAATAATGCTTGTGGTTTCCCAGAAATGTGTCAATAAGCCAGATCTGCCTCCAGAACATAACCTTGGGTACAATTATCAATAGCTCAAATGCATAGTTTATCCTGGAGTTTAATCCTGCACAAAGTTGTCTGTTGCTTCAGGATCCAATTTCTACTTAATAAAAATGGGACTTGGTGGTTCAGTCTGGTCCAGAAAAGGTGGAGCAGACTCCGATGCCTTCAAATGGATTGTGTCCTCCCACATATTCCTCATATTTGATATACGTAAGTCTGCTTGCAGCTTCGGAAATATTTTTCATAGTATTAGGTGCTGTACGTTGTCCAGTCGTGACCCTCGACGGCCTCCTCAGCTGTTATGTCGAAGCTGGTATATGCAGCTCACGCAGCACATGTTGCCTCACTTCCATTTTTCCGCATGCCCAGCACTCTTCGGGAGGTTCATAGTCAGCGATTTGTCATTGCGTAGTTTGAATTTTCAAAGCTCGTGGAAAATGTCTAAACTGAAGACCGGTATCAAATGGTGCTGCGATTGTGGCACTAAAATGTCAATTACAGACCCACATCGGATCTGGCTATGGTGTCTGGGTGTGGACCACAGAGTGGCCGAACTGCGGTTCCTGTCAGTCAATGACAGTGAAGAGCTTGAGTGAGAGGAAGGGGAAACTTGTGCCAGGTAGGCCCCTTTATAAATTCCCTTCTGCTACCTCTTCAAAAAATAGGTAATAAAATTAGTCCTGGGACGTTTTCCCCTTTGAAAAAGTGCTTCAAACATTCAAAGCACTCAAGATCCAGATCTCGTCATTAGTCCTCATCACACAAAAAGACGAAGAAACAAAGCCATTGGTAGTGGTTGTCTTATTCGGGCTTCTCTCCTGACAGACAGGTAAAGTTTCTTAGCAAGTTGCATCTTCTGCTTACTGGGAGAAATGTCATCTCCAAGTACTGGAGGTTTTTCTAAAGGGGGGGCTCCAATCACCCCTTCAAAAGAGCCCAAGAAGGCTTCAGAACCCGCCTCGTCTGGTAAGACCAGCAGGGTATCTTCTGAGACCACTACTCGCACGCTTAAGAGCCCGGGCAGTAAGTCTCCCCCGACATCTGTCGAAGGAATCTTCTTCTCTCCACAAATCAAAGCCTAAGTCTTCCTCCTTGACTCCTGTAAAGAAGCGGGTACCTGGCCCATTGAAGCCAGTGTTGTTGTCAAAGCAGTTAAAGTTGTGGACGCCCTCAGCGCTTTTGATGCCTTCCACGCCATCAACGCCCTCAAAGATTTCGAGGTATCCTATCGACTCATCCAAGCAGTTTTTACCTAAGGCTGATTTCTTTATGACCATGGGGTGGTGTTTTTGGGGAGGAAGAAGAGGAGGATGTACCTTTTGGCTTTGGGTGTGGCACTCCCAATGTGCCTGATGAGTTAATCTCAGAGATGGCCAGGTTGCAAAATCTTGTGAACACTCTGAAGGATGCTAGTGGCTTAGACACCTTTGCCTGAGACAGATTTTTCCACTCTGACTCTTAGGGTCATACAGACTACTCATATAGAGCAGTGATGGCAAAGGTCACAGAATATCTAGGATGGGGAAAACCTGTCGCAATCCTGGAAAAGGATGATCATACAGACATCCTAGATAGTGGACCCCCTGCTCCCACAAGGAAGCTTGTGTTACTCTTCCACACTGCATTCAGAACTATTGGAAGACTAGTTGAAACCAGATACCACACCAGTGGTCAACAATAATACAGGCCTGCCACAATAGACCCAGATTTCCTATCTAAACACCCCACTCCCGAGAGCGTGGTGGTCCAAGCAGCGACATCAACTTCTGAGGCTGCGATCTATCCTACTGTCTCCCAGATAGAGATGATAAAAGGTTTGATGCCTTAGGAAAGAGGTTTTTTTCCGCAGGCAGCATGGCTTTCTTTTATGGGCATCAATGCGACTTGTGCCCTGACGAAGAATACGCGCACCTTGTGGTATGTGATAGCTTTGGCATTAGACCATATCTCTGAGGTGGAGGAGAGGGAGGGGTTTATTTGCCTGGTGGAAGACAGGAAGGATGCCATATGCCAATTTCTCCAGTCTGGTCTAGAATCTTCAGACTCGGCAAGCAGGGCTATGGCAGCGAGTACTGTCGCCAGAAGATTTGCTTGGTTAAGGAAATTGGGTTTTGCACCTAACATCCTCTCACCAAATGACACCATAACTATACACATTTTATACCGTCCTCCTGGCCCACCCCTCGACTTCCAGTCCAACATCACACACATCCTAATCGACAACTTAAAAATCAACACAAGAGCCATCCTCCTACGGGAGACCTTAATCTCAGTTTCAATGACCCCAAAAACAAGGAAGGGAAAGCCCTTGCTAAATCCCTCAGTCCTAGGCTTTACCCAACTAGTTGATAACCCGACCCACAGTAAAGGTTGCATGCTAGATTGGATAGCAGATCACAATTGTGGTGCAGATATCAGTTCAAACACTCCACGCCCCTGGAATGACCACCACCTCCTACATTTTACATTACTACCTAAACTAATAGGAAACCCCAGCCCACCTGTGCCAGCCACCATGGCAAGGTCAAAAAAACTACTCACAACGGACAGAATCTTCCCTCTCATTGGAATCTCAGCACTAGCACACCCCACCTCAAACAACCCCACAGAATTAGTGGAGCTATACAATACTACACTCAAAGAGATAGTTGACGCTGTAGCCCCCCTGGAAAACGAGCAGGCCAAGCATACACTTCATGACAACTCATGGTTCACCCAAGAAACCTCAGACATCAGAACTGCTAAAAGGGCAGCCCTAACCATATGGCAAACCAACCCATCCAACCCCACGAGAGATGCCTACATGGCAATGGCTAAACAATACAAAAACGCCATCTCCACAGCAAAAGCAGCCACCTACAAAACCAGAATTGAGAATGCCAACTCCCAATCCAAAGAACTATTCGCCATTTACAATGAATTAACTACCCCCCCCCCCCCACATCCACACAACCTAAGGAGAAAAGCAAAACATAGTGTAATAATATCCAACATGTCATGTTAGATAAAATCGAAACACTCCAGAAAAAAATCAAAATACAACTAGACAACCTGCCAAATGCCACCCCGTCCACACCTAAGCTCTCGACTACACTGCATGCCTCAGAAGGTCTGCTGGGCACAAACATTCCCTTACCATTTACCTTCAAGGAAGTAACCACACCCAAAGTCTTACTCATCATGAAGCACATTAAACCATCACTTTGTAAAGGTGACGTCTGTCCAGCCGGAATAGTGAAAGAATGTGTGACAGCTCTCGCCCCATTCGTCACCACATTTATCAATGCCTCATTTGCAGCAAGCAATGTCCCATCCGCCCTCAAGGAAGCTTGGGTCCGGCCACTGCTAAAAAGAATTAAAAAAAACCCTTCACCCAGACGCACCCAACAACTACTGTCCAATCACGACTGTACCATTCTTGCTGAAAATTCTGGACAAGGCTGCCTATCTGCAGATACAGTCCTACCTCGAAGCAAATAACATCCTTGGGAAAAGACAATCGGGCTTCCGCCCTCGGCACGGCACAGAATCAGCCCCGCTGGATCTAAAAAAACGGCTTCTTGAAACCAGGGACAAAGGCAAATCCTCACTCCTCCTGCTCCTAGATCTCTCGGCTGCCTTCGACTTGGTAGACCATAAGATCTTATGTAAACACCTCACCAACACAGCAAACTTCTCCCAGGCAGCAACCACCTGGATCACCTCCTTTTTTTGGAAGGCTGAGCCATGAGGGTCTTTTCAGATCAGGCACCTGCCACTCCCTCCCCTATAGAGTGTGGAGTCCCACAAGGATTGTGCACCTCCCCCACGCTTTATAATCTCTTCACTCTGCCCCTTTTTCAGCGACCTGGAAAAGTTTGGAATAGCCTTTACCAACTATCCCGACGACACACAGATTCTTCTCCCACTAACAGGAGACTATGACCAAGACCTCAACACTCTTCAGAAGACATATGCCCGCCTCCAGGCCTGGATGGCGGCCAACTGACTATGTCTAAATGGGGAAAAAACTGAAATCTTACTGGTAGGCCCTGGAGAGTCCCAAAAAAAAAAATAAGAAAAAAGCTTGACATCAAATACAACTCCTTTATTATTGAGAACACTGTCATCACAACATCCTCAGGAGTAAAAACCCTTGGAGTATATCTTGATGCCACATTATCAATGGAAAGACAAGTTAGCGCCATTACATCCTCTGCTGCTCTCACAACAAAAATCATAAACGCGGTGAAACCCCACCTATCTCCCAAAAACCGCCTCAACATTGCTAGGGCTACAGTTGGCACAAAACTGGTCTATTGTAACATCTTACTCCTGGGTGCATCTGCAAATAACATCAAGAAACTACAAACTGTGCAGAACAACGCCCTTATAGCTGCCTTAAGTATCCCCAAGAGGGAGCACACATCTCAGGCAAGAAAAGACGCTCTTTGGCTCCCGATCAAAGAGCGCATAGTATTTAAGGCCCTCACGGTCACATATAGATGCCTCTCTCAGACCGCCCGAGCCTACCTAGCTGAAAGAATACACTGAGGGCCTCATCACGAGTTGGGCCGCTGGGGCAATTAGCCCTACCGCCAAACCCACCGGCTCTATTAGCGCTGGATCACGGGTTTGGCGGAACGGTTGGTTCCCATTCCCCATTGGGCCCTTTCTGGAATTCCCCATTCCCATTGGTCCCAATGGGGAATTTTCGCGCTATTACTGCCGGCGGTAGTAGCGCCAGCGGTAATAGTGCCGAAAATTGGCAAAATCGCTGCGGATTTGGAGGCAAATCTGCCAAGCCCATGATCTGGCAGACCCTTAAATACGGCGCTAATAGCGCTACCGCCGCATTTAAGGGTTACCGCCAGATGCATGATGAGGCCCCAAGTGCCCGTTTACCGACCCAAATGAGACAAATACTCACACCTACTCACAGTCCCAGCCTACAACAGAGCCAAAGCAGGTGGCACCAACTTTGAAGTGCTAGCCCCAAAAGCTTGTAACGCTCTCCCACCTAGCTTAAGAAATGAGGACTCCCTCATAGCTTTCAGAAAGGCACTAAAAACCAAGCTTTTCAATTAAGATTGTACCTGTTATTGTTTAAGGTTCTTCAATCTGTAACCGCTGAACAACCCCACAACACTGTCTCTAATACGAACCTCTGCTACCTGTATTTGTATCTGTCCTACAACTGTGCATATACAATATAAATGTATCTAAAGTCAATGTACACAAGTGACAATACTGTAACAGCGCCACGATACCTCCGGGCAGTTGGGCTCTTTATAAATCCAAATAAATAAATAATAATGTCCAGTCAAGACTCTTGGACATGCCATTTGATGGCTCCCAGCTTTTCGGTTCCAAGGCCGATTGAGAGCCTAGAAACATGACAGGTGTCTAAGGTGGCAGCTAAATCGTTGGAAGCAGTGATCCGCCAGTCTCAACAATCTCAAGGGTCTTCACCCGCAACTAGAGGGGTCAGCCTTTTCATTTTTACTCCTCAATTACTAGAGGAAGAGGCCAGTTTGCACGTATGGGCCAAAGAAGAGCTCCCCATGACCCACGAGGAGGGGGAGGGGAAACTCCTTCCTCCGCCTTTGCTTCTTTGCCCTCGGATTCAGCAACAACCCCAAAACCCCTTTCAGTCCTTGGCTAACAGGACTGTGGTGGGGGGCAGGCTGACTCAGCATTTGGAGAGTTGGCGAGACATAACTTCCCATGATTGGGCACCTCAGACATTGGCTCACGGCTACTGCCTTCCTTTCTTAACAAGAACCCCATATTGTCATCCAGGGGGCCAAGCCTTGAAAGATATTTATCTGCGCCTCTTCGCCCTGTTGGAGAAAGGTGCGATAGTCTGTACCTGTAGCGTAGAGGAATCAAGGTTGGCACTCTCCCTGTATTGTAATCCCCAAGAAGGAACAAGGACTGCGATCGATCTTGGACTTGAGACGCTTCAACAAGTTCCTCAGGAAGGACAAGTTCAAGATGGCAACTCTATCGTAGATCCTTCAGGCCTGGGACTTCAGGATTGGTGGGTGTCATTGGATCTTCAGGATGCTTAATTTCATGTGCCAATTCATCACAAACACAGAAAATGACTGAGGTTTGTAGTTAGTTATCACTATCATTTTCGGGTTCTGCAATTCAGGCTCACCTCTGCCCCAAGGGTCTTCACCAAGCTCATTGCAGTGGTGGCAGCAAGTCTAAGGCGAGATGGCATTCACATACTCCTACCTGGACGATTGGCTTATCGAAGCTTGTTCTCCTGAACACGCTTTGGATCATCTCAGTCATACTTGCCACTTCCTCCACAGGCTGGGTTTCTCCCTGAATTCCCACTTAATACCATGTCAGAAGCTTCAGTTTATTGGGGGGTCCTGGATTTGTCCTCGGGGACAATCTCGCCCCCGAGTTGAGGGCTCAACATCTTTTGCAGATGGTCCAAAGGTTTTAGAGTGCCCAGTATTTTCCGGCCTTCGACTTTCTAAGGTTTCCCGGCCTCATGGAATACTGCATTTTCTTGGTGCCAAAAGCCCATTTGAGAATGAGATCCCTTCAGTGGGCCCTCAGACCCCAGTAGTCACAGTTCTCCAGCAGAATGACAGACCTTCTTCAGGTCACAAACAAGGATGCACAGAATCTACTTTGGTGGGCATGTAGGGAGAATGTGATGAAAGGAGAACCTTTTTGGCAACCATGGCCGGAGAGGACAGTTGTGACAGATGCCTCTCTCACAGGGTGGGGAGCCGACATGAACAACCTTTCAATCAGCGGCCGTTGGTCTGCGTAGGGCTTCAAACTTCACATCAACCTTTTACAGCTGAGAGCAATCAGACTATGTGCAAAACCTGTGGGTATCATCACTCCTACTCCACCTGAATCCTCTTCTCAGGTGACCAGGGAAAGGCCATCACTTTTGGATCCTGACCCTGGGGGTGGAGAAGCGAGGGAGGGTCACCTGGGTGTAGGGTCCTTGGAGATTGGGGAAAAGGGTACCCACAGGCAAGACATGGTATCCCCCTTTCCCTTCTGAGAACCAACATAACCCTCCCCTGGTCTTTATGGGCTATTGTAAAAGAACTCACCTCAATTTTCCCCATTCAACCTACTGCATTACTGGGATGACAACTTGGGTCCTTCCTCTCCTCTATCTCTACTCTAGTGTTCCCCAGGGGTCTAACCTCTCTCCCTGGATGTTCAACCAATACCTGGCACTTCTTGCCCACCGCATTGCCGCTGTCTGGCTCAACTTTCAGTGCTATGCGGATGACACTCAGCTCATTTTCAGGCTTCCTTCAGCCACCTCTTCTCCTACTCTCATCTCTGACTCTGTCCGCCATTCAGGAATGGTGTGTTGCCAATGGTCTCTGCCTTAATGCCATTAAGACCAAGATTCTCCTCATCAGCACACCAGCTCCCGCCTTTCCTGTCACTCTCTGGCCGGCCTCTCTTGGCCATCTTCCTGCTCCCACCTGTGAGGCTAAAAACCTCAGTGTTATCTTTGACTCCACACTTTCCTTCTCTTCTCACATCTCTGACGTCTCTAAGAAGTCACCAACTGCACCTCCTCATCGGTATTCTTCCTTTCCTCTCCTTCCCCCAGAAGCTCACTGTCTCCAGAGCTCTTGTTCTCTCTGGGCTGGACTGCTGCAACAGCCCCTTTCTAAATCTGCCTGCCTCCACTCTCCGCCCTCTGCAACTCATCCAAAACAGGACTGCAGGACTTGTCCTTGGCCTCAAGCCCAGGGATTGTATCTCTCCAGGACTGAAATCTCTGCACTGGCTCCCAGTGGTGGCAAGGATTACGTTCAAAACCCTCTGCATTGTCCACAAGGCCTTCTGGGGCATGGGACCTAAATACCTTCAACTCTCTCTTCCTTCTCGAGCTCTTCGCTCATCCACCTCCAACTTCCTCCGGGTTAGTCACTTCTCCAAGCAGCGAGTTGGTGGTAGATCTCTTGCTTCTGCTGGGGCCTCCCTCTGGAACAGTCTCCCTGCCTCTCTGAAATTTGAGGAGAACCATCTCTGGTTGTGGAAGCACCCAAAGACATTCCTCTTTGCTTCTGCTTTCTCTCCCCCAACCCCCTGCTGAACTCCTGGCTGAATCTGAAATTGCACTGGTTACCTGGCTACCCTCTGATCCCGGGCCCAGGTACCCTCCCCTCCAATTGCACACCTGCACTGCCCACTGGCAACCCTCGCACTAGGGGGGCTGTTTCTGTATCCCTACAGCCCCCGACCAGCACTTGACACCAATGTCTGCAATTACCCTTGCTCTCGCCACCAGCTGGCCGCACTTTATTTATTGTCTATATTTATTTTACTGTTACCTTATGTAGTGCACTGCTCCCTCCCCTGCACTTGTGCAATCTCAATGTCACCTGGCCTAGTAGAATCGTTGTTTCTGTCTTCCATTTGTTTCCTCTCCCTTGCCTTGTTGCGCCTTGAAACACGTGTATAGGCGGGTTATAAATGCCATATCATATTTCATGAGGAAGAGGCGACTAGGAGTAATGAATACCAATAGGTTATTTCACCACTCTAGTACTGAGACGAGGAAGATGCCTGTAGATCACTACTAAGGTCAGGCATGTCCATCAGATATGCTGCATAGAAGTCCATCAATTAAACCTACTGACCCACACCTGTGATCCCTAACACTCCTAAGGAGTCTAAGAAGTGGGGCTGCACACCATGGAAAAGAGCAGGGGACGGAACAGGCTGGAGATAAGCATGTTGGAGTAACCAGAATTGGGAGCCGCTCCCAGGCGGAGTACGGGCCACAAGAGGGTCTAACTGTCCAGCTGAGCTCTGGTTGGCGATGACCACTGCAGGAGCTGTGCTCCACCCGAAGCCCACAGCCGCGGTGGCAAGCGAGAGAGTGAGGGAAGCTCTTTGTGGCAGCCACGAGAGAGTCGAAGCTTGTGGATCCAGGCGGATTGAACAGAGATCTGGCGAAGCAGTAGAGAGCGGGCGTGCACAACCAGGGAGTGCAATTCAGAGAACACTCTCTTGTATGCCCCACTAATACTGACACATTTTTGAGAATGCTGATTGAACTGAAACAATAATCTGTGAATGCCGAGTGATCTAAACGTAATTGGACATAGTCCTGAATAATATGTTCAACACTCTTGAATACTGAATGAATTTAAAGTCCCGATGATCACTTTTTGGAAATACAATTTAAAGCCAAGCAAGTAATTAACACTTGAGAATGAGAAATTAAGCAAATATTGAATACTGAACTGAATGAATGAAAACTTTATGGGCAGAGCTAAGGTCTGAAAAAAGATAAATGGGAACGTGCCCATTTGAAAACAGCATAAGAAATAAGAAAGCAAGTGTGGAAGTTTGCGAAGGAGCATGAAAGAAAGATGGGGAAGAAATAAAACCACCACGCTGTGAATTCTATGCATGAATACAGTGTGGCAAGGCTAAAGACTGGCAGAGGATATGTGACACATTGTGGCCCAAGCCAAGAGGCTAACCAGGACAAGCTAAGTGAGTGTAAATCTGCACTTAACGGCAAGAGGCCGACGAGAAGCTGAGTGTGAATCTTTACACTGGGGCAAATACAGAAGAACCTGTGTGAGCTGAATAGCCTAGGGTTCTTGGTTGCACGACCTGTGATGGGTGGACCGTGTGGTCTGACAATTGCGCCTAGATCAGGGAACCCATTGTAAAAGCCAAAGACATTATTGAAATAAACCAAGGAAGAAGTAATTAAAGTGAACTGTGAATGCAATGCAGATGGTGTGTCAAGTTAATCTGGAATTGTGTTGAACATTGAAAAACTGAAACCAAGTATAAATTAGCAAGTTGAAGTCTTGGGGAAGGGAACCCTGAGACTTTATGAACTTTAATGCTGTCTTGAGGACAGAGCCCTCAATACCCTTTTCTTTGATACTGAACTTCGGAAGGGAAGCTGAAAAGGAAGCTATGAGCTGGAAGCCGCTCAGTGGTTTGATCACCATTTCTTGTATTGTTGATATCCCTACACATTGTTTAGCTTTAGTTGCAAGGGCAAGGATAGGTTTTCGACACAGACAGACTTTTAAGTTGAACTTTCTGATTCAGACTTTACTTGGTTTCATTCAGGTAGGGAAATGCCACCTTAGCATAGGGAAAGTTAGGCCGTCAACCATCCTGCCATTTGAGTTAATAAACCATTGTATTTGTGACTTTCAATCTTTTGTCTGACTTACTTCAAGATGCCTTCACAACTATCAGTGATGTCTTTTCTCCAGCATGGGGGCTGGCATGGATAACATGTTCATGATTATTCCCCGTCATCAGGCTGGGAATCCTCGGTAAAAGAAAAACAGTTTCACTTTCACTTACAAAACTATATTTCTCCCATAAACCAATCACTGTCCTCTGGGTCATAATGCCGCCAGCCAATGACAGCCCTCTCCCTAAGAACCTCCTCTGGCAGCGATCTTCAGATTTTTACCACACGCTTCAGTTATGGGAGTCCTCGAATTTTGCTCTGCAAGCTACTTCTAGGTTTTTCGTGTTTATTCACGGAAAAAGGTGCTATTTTTGTTCCATAAGAGCCAGTGTGCTTTTCTCTCCATCTGCCAACTGTGGGGATCCTTTGTCTGTGTAGTTCAGCATACCTCAAGAGCGAAAATCGACAGAGTTTCTAGAAGGTCATCAGGCCTACTTCGCGCCCGCCGACCATGACGGAGAAGAAAGAAGAAAGATCTCTCTTCAAGCTCTTCACCAAGTGTGAGCTCCGGAACGTGTTTGTCGAGGACAAACACCTAAAATGCCTCTACTGCCTGTATCCGGACCACAAGGAAGAGGATTGCAAGATTTGCAGTGGATTCTCCAAGAAGACGACAAAGGACAGGCACAGTAGACTGGCGGCGTGGCTGAACGCCAAGACCTTTGCCCCGTGCCCCGAGCAGGGACATGCCTCACCCAAGGCTGGTCGGTCCAAGGTGCGGGCTTCTAAATCCTGTGAGGGCACCTCATACGTGGGGGCCCAAGATAAGGCCAAGCACCGCAAGTCTGGGGTCGCCTTGGAAGCAGGTCCCATGGCAGGCAAGGCGCGATCGACATCACCCTCTGCCTCCATTGCCAGCCGGCAATTGAGCTCCTCCTCAAAGAGGAAGTTGTCCAACCCGACTAAGCTGCAAGAGAAACCTGAGAAGCTGCGGACGGAGGAGAAGAGGGCCTAGCTGCCTAAGAAGGCCCAGGCGGCACACAAAAAGTATTCATTGACAATAGAGCTGGTTGGCGGCTGCTCTTTCGACAGCTAAATGGGTGGACCCTGAGAGTGTAGCCCCCACAGCGTTGAAGGTATCTCTCCCTCCAAGGCGAGAAGCCGCAATGGTGACTTCGATATGGTCTGCCGGGACTCCGGAGAAGGGGACACCCACTAAGAACCTGGTTCCAGCCCCTCTGGTTGGAAGAATGGGGTGGGGGGAAAGGAGTCCCCGGATCAGTTCCAGGCTGGGACTCAAGCCATGGAAATTACGTCTACGGGGGACGAGGATATGTAGTCCCTGAACACGGTCCACAAGGACGTGGAAGAGTACGGCGGCGACGATGAAGGTGACGAGGGCGCAGGGCCCTGTGTTCCGATCACGCCAGTTCCACCAAGGGATGTGTCTCTGAACATCCTATCAATCCACCACATCCTGGTGTTGGAGATCCAGAAGAGGATGCCACAAGGGCCTGTTCCAACGGTCCCTCAGGCCTCCTGATGAACCGCCTACAAAAAAAAGAAAGCCCCATCAGACGCCCTCTTTTCAGCCTCCAGACCTGCGCTGGGTCCCATTTCCCCCACCATACCCGGACACGGGGACGGATACAGCCACAACTAAGGATGACGACGATACCGTCGGGCGGGCAGCGGGTCCCCGCAGCCTAGGGCATCCCCACCGGACGAGGTGGAATCGTTCCATTCTATGATCGCCAAAGCCTCCAAGCTGTTCCAGCTCATGCCTGAGGAGGCAAGGAAGGAGGGTTTCCTGGACTAGAGGCACAAGGCCAAGAGGAAGACCATTATGGTGGTACCCCTCCTGGACGACGTGTGGGAGGAGGGCCTGGCCCTCTTGAAGAACCCTTGCACGGCTCCAGCCAAGAGAGCTAGGCTGGAGAAGAAGTACTTGGCACCAGAATCTGCACCCAATTGCCTGAGATCACAACCATCGTCGGATTCGGTGGTTTTGGCGACCGCGAGTAAAACTGTCTTCCAACTCGTCCTTGTCGTCTCCCGTCCCTGCGGACAGCGAGGGCAAGAAGTTGGACGCCATGGGGAGGAAGGTAATCTACACAGCGGCCTCCACCATCAAGGTGGCCAACGCACTGGTGATCCTAGTCAGATACGACAAGGAGCTGTGGTACAAGCTGGTGCCTATTCTGGAGTTCCTGCCGACAAGCGGATGGAAGCAATAGCCCTCTTCCAGGAGGGAGAGATAGCGTTGGATCAGGCCTTCACAGTGGCACTGGACGTTGCCGACACAGGGTTCCGTCAGATGGGGAACAGTGTCTGCCTTCGTCGCCAAGGCTGGATAAGACCACACATTTCTGTCAGGAGGTCCAAACGAAGGTACTGGACATGCCTTTCAACTGGGATAATGTTTATGGATAGGCCATTGACGAGCCGCTACAGGCCTTCAAGGCGGATACAGAGACGGCCTGTGCCCTGGGCAAGCTCCAACAGCACCGCTCTTCCTTTAGTTCTTCCAGAGGAAAGTCGAGCAGGGGCGTTGAAAGGTTTCTCCTCCTTGTACCGTCAGCCATCCAGATCCACGACCAGGAAGCCCACAGAGGCCGTTCCCAGGCCTACAGAGGAGGTGGTCAGCGTCGTCGGCGGCAGCAAGGCAGTACACAAACGCCGAAGCAAGTCTGAACCAGCCAAGGCGCCAGGCCCACACCCATGCACTCCGGTGGGAGGCCGGCTGACGAGGTTCGTCAGCAAGTGGGAAAAGATCACCACCGACAGATGGGTGCTGGACGCTCTCCCCAAGGACATATCCTGGAATTTCAGCACAGGTGTCTGGATATCTCGCCAGTGGCCCGTCAGGAGCCACACGTCCTTCAGCTCTTGGAGGAAGTGCGGCCATGCTGTGAAAAGGGGTGAGAGGGGTGGTTCCCCAGTGACTTCGTGGCTCCTGGGCTCCGGAGTCTGCTCTAGATACTTCTTGGTAAGAAAGAAGACAGGGGGCTGGAGGCCCATTTTGGACCTGCGACGTCTAAACAAGTACCTCAGCTCTCAAAAATTCAGGATGGTCACGTTGCAGCACGTGCTCAGCCAACTGGAAAGAGGGAATTTCTTGACGTCACTGGACCTGGAGGACGCCTACTTCTGCGTCCCCATTCACATGGAACCCCACAAGTTTCTATGCTTTGTAGTGCAGGGACAGCACTACCACTTCAAGGCTCTACCCTTCGGCTTGAAGTTGACCCCCACAGTGTTCACAAAGTGCCTGGCACCATGTCATGATCTCTGCTTCCAAAAGGTCAGGGTTTTCCCAACTCCCTTGGAAGCAGATCCATAACCCAGGTTCCGAGTGCCAACCAGTCCCAATTGGGACCTTTTGGACCCAGTCCTGGCGCCAGTGGCACCAGGCTCATAAATATGCCCAGTCCCAGCGCTGGAAGCGCCGGGCTCATAATGCTTGGGTGGACTTACCTTCAGCAGACCATGCTGCTTACTTGCCTGCCAGTTGAGCCTCTGATCCTCTTCTGTTTGGAACTACTTTTCCTGTTGGGTGGGGCTGGAGCCACTCCCTAGATTCAGAACACTGGAACTCTTCTGGAAGGCAGGAACTCTTTTCTTACCAGAAACTCTTTTCTTACTTAGGCGTGGCTGTGGAAGGAGACACCTAAGCACTACAGGAGGCTATTTAAACCACACCCGGTGGATGAATCTTGCTTTGCGTCATTCTGCAACCTCTGCAGCAGAACGCTCATCGTGTCTTCTGCATCCGGTCCTGGGCCTAAGGAAAAAGGCTTACCATCCTGAATCCAGTCTTCAGCAACACCTATAAAGACAAGAAAGAACAGGTTAGCATTCCGGCATCTGAAAGGCAAAGGCTTACCATCCTGAATCCAGTCTTCAGCAACACCTATAAAGACAAGAAAGAACAGGTTAGCATTCCGGCATCTGAAAGGCAAAGGCTTACCTACTCTTCGGCGCTGCATCCCGCATCTGAAAGACAAAACAAGGTGCGTTTAAAGACATTGGGGAACTTTAATACTCACGTGCCATGACTCCTTTCCACATCTAATCCAGTGGGTATTCCGGCACCCTGCAGCCGCTCCGAACTCGTACCTGCAAAATAAAAAGACAGTTAGAGCGCATAGTGAAGCAGGCAACAAGCGCTTACTTACGTGCTTCCAGGCGCTTCTATTCATCACACGGGCTCCATCTTCAACTCACTTCAGCCCGTCATCCGCCATCGCCGGAACCCTGCAAAACAAGAGACATCATTACTAAAGACTTTAAAGACATTTGAATGACTCGAAACTTACCGTTCGTGCAGTAAACGACGGACAGCAGTCCTCTGAAGTCAAGAGGCCTGCGCTACCTATCCAGTGAAGAAACTGGTTACAGCGCCCTGCCCCGAGGCAGATGGAGAGCTCGGCATTCACTTACCTAAGGTGAGAGCGTTAACCTTTGGGGGTCTACAGGAGAGGAGAAGAGGAAAGAGATAGGGACACCCCAATAACCCCAGTTCATTAACCCCATATTTTCTATCTGCAGACATCTTACTCTACACGTCAGGCATACAGTGCACAGAGGTCCAGCCCAAAGAGCCAATCGGGTGCTACACATCACCTTTGAAGATACGGTAGTCGCCCAGTCAAGACCGGCGCCTCTGCGAGAATCAGGTGAGCGTTACACACCAGTAGCAGCCCATCTGCACCTATGGGGGATTCACATATACCCGTACCTTGACGACTGGCTCATCCGGGTCCACTCACGGGAGTTGGCCGTCGGACACACGGAAGCGGCCATCAAGCTTCTGGTGGATCTGGGATTCTCCATCAATTATTCAAAGTCCTGCTTGACACCATTGCAGAACACGCTGTTCCTGGGATCCAAGCTCGATACTGTATCCTGCCTAGCATCGCCCTCGGAAGAGAGGGTAGCGACCATTCAGGGGAAGGTGCAGCGGCTGTTGTCAATTAAGACGGCCACGGTGAAGACCATCAAGTCGTTGCTTGGCATGATGTCGTCCTGCATCTACCTCATCCGGCTCTGCAGGTTACAGATGCAACCTTTTCAGGAGTTCCTGGATGCTCACTGGGTGCAAGTCTCCGGAAACTTCACGGACAAGATCACTCTGGATGACAAATTCTGTCGGGTGATAAGGTGTTAGGGGGTCCGCTCCAACATCACTCATGGCACAGGGTGTCCGAACCTTTCATTCCAGGAGAAGGTCACGGCAGACGCTTCTCTGGAAGGCTGGGGACACCACATCGGATGTCTTCACGCCAGAGGCCTGTAGCTGCCGGAGGAGAAGGACTCCATATCAAAATCCTGGAGCTGCGGACAGTGTTGTGGGCCCTCAAGTTGTTCCTTCCGTCCCTGAAGTGCGAAGTGGTGAGGATTTTCAGAGACAACACTACCATGATGTTCTACGTCCGGAAACAAGGGGGCACTCGCTCCCGGCACTCTCCAAACAAGCGCATGAACTGTGGAGCTGGGCCGTCGGACAAGAAATGTTCCTCGTTCCCCTTCACCTAGCGGGAGTCAAGAACACCATTGCAGACTCCCTCAGCAGGGAGTTGCGCTCCTGCCACAAGTGGGAACTTCAGCAGTACCAAGTGAACCACATCTTCACCAAGTGAGGCAGGCCCCAGATCAACCTGTTTGCAACAGTAGCAAACTCCAAATGCCAGAGGTTCGCCTAAAGATTCCATTGGCCGCGAAGCATGGGGCACGCGTTCTTTTTCCCGTGGGAAGAGATGTTCCTGTACGCGTTTCCTCTGTTGCCTCTCCTGCTACTGTCATGGTCATCGGGCCAAGAGCGCAAACATTCAAGGGCCACATACACAGGAGCCCCGGATGGACACAGTCCTGGCGCATTTGGGGCCAGACTCATGAATAACAATAACCAAGAACATTTATTTGGGACAATAATGCTTTTATTTTGGGGCATAGCACCTCATTTTGGGTGCAAGGTGCATTTAACATGGGAACTTTCATCACTAAAGCAGCCCCACGTGCACTCTTGGGTGTGGCTGCTGCTGCTATTGGGTTGCCTTGCACGTACTGACTCTCTGGGAGTGGCGTGGTATTCCAGGCAAGCCAGGCCTAGTGGGCATGCCCACGATCATAGCTATATAAGCTGCTTTCATCCTTGAGGCAGATCCCTTGCGTTATTCTGCACTTCCATGCAGCATAATGCTCACCGCCGCCTGGGATTAAACTTACCTTTTGGAAATCCTGCTTCCAGCTTTCATACATACCAACTGGGGAACCTGCTCTCACCTTTGCGCGTCTTCGGTGATCCTGACATTCTTCTCCAAAGCTTCCGGGACTCTGGCATCTTCTTGACCCTGCAGTTCATCTTCGAACCCATCGACAAGCGCCCCTGCCAGAATTAGCAGGACGGAGAGCTTACCATCAATAATTAACAGGTGATCCCTATGGGCCGGTATATGCCCACAGAAATCGCACCTTGGGTAGAAGGGTTTGAGAGGCACAATAATCACTGATCAGTGCAATCACATTTTCTCACATCCACGCAGGAGCAGTGTCACCAATTACTGCCGCTCACAACTTATCCGCAGAGGGAAAGACCGGACGGGGTGATCTAACTCCTGGGAGGGCTGCAACCGTGCCCCAACGCATCCGCAGAGACCAGGTGAGTGTAACAGAACGCGAAGCCTCTACGACTCCCTGCCTGGGCGTTATGGAGACTTCAGAGACAGACCTATTGGCCCAATTACTAGGGGAATCACGGGCTGAAGTACATGCTTCAAGGCAGGAAACCAGTGCATTAAGGAGGGATCTTATTGTAACTCGAGAAAGAACCAACGATTTGGCAAGACAGATGCTACAGGCACATGCAGGGCAAGGTCCCTTGCCGGGCATAGCCCATTCTGCCATGCCAAATTCTTCCACACCACAGCAATCAACACCGGTTCAGGTGGTCCTTCCAGAAGCTGTGCCTTTGGCCCTGCCCGAACGCTTCATCGGGCGATCCAAACAAATTTGCCATATTCATGGACCAATGTTGCCTTCATTTCTTATGCAGACCAGGAGCCTTTCCTAACGATCAAGCCAAAGTTGAATTCGTACTCGCATATCTAGGACGCAACGTGGCAGACTGGTCAATACCATTGGTCACTCAAGATGATCCTTTGCTTCGGAACTTTGGGGATTTTCAGCATGAGAGGGAGAAATTGTTTGCCCCACATACTCAAGGTCAAGCTCTGGACAACAAATTGTCACTCAGACAGAGGAATCAAGATCTATTAACCTACATTGCAACCTTCAATTGTCTCATAGCTCAGACCAACTGGCCAGAAGAAAAGAGATCTACGCTCTTTGCGTGGAGAACCTAAGGATGTATTGGCTCAAGTTGTGAACCCACCCGAGGGGTGTGCAGACTATATAGAACTGACGGTGCAACTGGATGATAGGTTACAGAATAGGAAAATGGATCGAGCCAGAACAGAGGTAAGGTCAGTTTATGTGCGACCCTGTGAGAACCAGACCAAACCACACGAACAGTCGGAACCAATGCAAATTGTTGTTTACAGAGTCCTCTTACTAAGGCGGAAAGAGAGAAAAGAAGGCAGCAACATCTCTGCTTATATTGTGGTAAAGCAGGCCACTTCCTCCGTGAATGCCCGGTAAAACCACCCAAGAAAATAGTTGGAGCAAAGGATAAAAACAACGAAGAAAGAAGTACAGTGCTCGGGGAAACTACAATGCCCGGCAAGCGTAGGGGTCCACTTGTCGAGCGAGAAAAAGGAATCCGTGCAGACCTTACATCTAGTCCTTCCGGTACTTCTGGTGAATCACAAGCAACTGTCAAAGATACATGCCTTGGAGTCGTACATTGACTGTGGAGCTGTGGGTAACTACATTGACCAAGATCTGGCTATCCAAATAGGCCTTCCTCTCCAACAAAAGCAGAAATCGGAAAACATCACGGCAGTGGATGGTTATCAGCTATCATCCGGCTCGGTGACACAATACACCGAGAACGTCAAGCTTCTGTTGCAGGACAGGCATCAAGAGGACATTACCTGCGATCTCATCGGTGCTCCTCAGTTCTAGATGAATTGGAAATGCCTTGACTGGAGACCCATAATCCTAGGATGGACTGGCGAAAACTAGTTCTGACCTTTCCTCAAGAATGTGCCGACACTTGTTACAACAAAGACATTGTCAACCTGAAACCAAAGAAAGGAATCGTGTTGGGCCTCACTGGCTCTTTACCACTTGAATACATGGATTACCAGGATGTCTTCCAAAAAGAGCAAGCCAACGTTTTGCCCCCGCACAGACCCTACAATTGCCAAATAGAACTCGTACCCGGAGCCCAGATTCCCTGCAGCCGGATTTACGCTCTAACAGAACAGGAAAATCAACATCTTAGAACTTACCTGGATCAGTATCTGGCAAACGGTTTTATCCGTTCATCCAAGCCCCCTGCTTCATCGCCCCTCTTCTTCGTGCCTAAAAAGGAGGGGGACTTAAGAACCTGTATTGACTACAGAGCAATCAATCAGATCACAGTAAAAAAACGTTACCCCTTACCACTTATACCAGAACTCCTGGATCAGGTGAAACACGCTCAGATTTACACAAAGCTGGATTTACGAGGGGTATACCATCTTGTGAGAGTCAAAAAAGGAGACGAGTGGAGGACAGCCTTTCACACGAAATATGGCCTCTTCGAATACCAGGTCATGCCCTTAGGGTTACATAATGCCCCGCGGCGTTCCAATTCTTTATGAATGACGGGCTCCGTGAACTATTGGACATTTGCACACTTGTCTACATAGATGACATTCTTATCTACTCAAATTCCAAGGAAGAACATGTTGGTCATGTCCAGGCAGTTCTAGAGAAGCTTCGACAACACCAGTTGTATGCCAAGCTGGAAAAATATTTCTTCCATGTCACTGAGGTCGAATTTCTCGGTTTCATGCTCACACCACAGGGCGTACATATGGACACGTGAAAGGTGGACGCAATCCTCCAATGGCCTTCACCAACATCCACGAAAGGAGTACAAAGTATGCTGAGATTCTCTCATTTCTATCGTCGATTTATAACTGGGTTCTCACAAGTCGTACACCCAATTACTTTGCTGCTGAGAAAGAACAAGAAATTCCATTGGTCCACAGAAGCTGAAGAAGCCTTTCGGAAGCTGAAACTAGCATTTACCACAGCACCAGTTCTTCGACACCCTCGACCAGATCTGCCATACGTGGTTGAAACAGATGCTTCAAATGTAGCAATGGGAGCGGTATTGTCCCAACGGGACCCAGAAACAGGACAGTTACAGCCTGTTGCATTCTGGTCTCGCAAGTTCTCTTCCCCCGAACAGAACTACGCAATTACGGATAAGGAATTACTGGCGATTAAAGCAGCATTCAAGGCATGGAGACATTGGACCTCATTACGAGTCCAGTGGTAACCGTGCTTGAAATTCCAGCAGGTTACCGCTGAACTCGTATTACCATTCCGCCTCTGTGATTCCCGGAATTACCGGCGCATTACGACCCCGGTGACCCGGGAATTCCGTAGGCGGAATTCGGTAAATCCCCATTCCCATTGAGTCCGATAGGACTCAATGGGAATGGGGAAGTGGAAACACTGGCACCATCTTGTGATGGTGCCGGTGTTTCCACGTCCGCCTGCAGGCGGGTGGTGTTAAACCCGCCAGGTCAGACCTGGCGGGAATGACACCTCCCGCCTGCAGTACTCGAGATCACCCGGCCCGGAAACAACAGTGGCGGCGGGTTTACCGCCACCGTTATTTCCAGACCGGGTCACTCGTAATGAGGCCCATTATCTTCTTGGAGCAAGACACATGGTCACCGTCATCACAGACCAGCGTAACTTACAATACTTGAAGACTGCCAAAGCACAACCCTCGCGTCAACTTCGTTGTGCTCTCTTTTTCACAGAATATGACTTTATTATCACCTATAGGCCTGGAGTACGGAATCAAAAGGCAGACGCACTATCACGCACGAGTGAAGAAAAAGTGGCTTTTACAACATCAGATCCTGTGGCCATCATTCCCGAAGGACGAATCCAAACCAAAATCGCTGCCACCAGGTGTGTAGATGACTTAAAAACCAGTTTGCAATCCCAGATGAATCAGTCAACACAACAGGAATGGCTTTTAAAGGAAGACCGGTACACCATCGAAAACAATGTACCATATTTTCAAGGACGCTTATATATCCAGGACAAGAAACTGCAAAACCAAATCATCACAAACTATCATGATTCATTAGTGGAAGGACATCCAGGAATAGCCAAAACTCAGGCTAAAATAAAGCAAAACTACTGATGGCCAACTTGGAGAAAAGACATTGCCCAGTTTATTGCAACATGTGGTGTCTGCGCACAACACAAGTCTCAGAAACAAAACCCTGCTGGCTTACTACGTCCCTTGATGGTACCACCAGCACCATGGCATACTCTGTCAATGGACTTTATTACGGATCTTCCTCCCTGCAATGGTTACAACACCATCTTAGTAATTGTGGATTTATTCTCCAAAATGGCCCCTTTCATCCCTCTGAAGGGACTCCCAACTGCATCGACTCTCGCTACAGTGTTTCTAGAACAAATTGTCCGATTTCATGGATTTCCATCAATATTAATATCGGATTGCGCAACTCAATTTGTTTCCGCCTTTTGGAGAAGGTGTTGTACAATGGCCAAAATTGACCTCTGGTTGTGTCACGACCTTATCACCAATGTATGTTAACGGGACCCGAAAAGTCCTATTTTGCCCCTCTCGGGTCCCTTGGAGTCAGTCCTGGCGCCGTTGGCATCGGACTTGCATGTCAGGGGTGGTTTTCGATGGGCAATGGACAAACATGGGTGCCCCCACAAGGACCAATTGGGAACTGCAACTAGCAGTCTAGCATCCAGGGCGGGGCCCGCCCTAAGGAACCTGGGATACCTGCTGGGTATTAAAACACGCCTGACTCGAGGCACGTGCTTCGCGTTATTCTGCTCTAGCAGCGTGACGTTCACCGGGTCCTGCTCAGCATCCTGGCCTGCACGGGCGAGAGAAGACAAAGAACCACAGTCATCCTTACCTGGCCAGCTTCAGCTTCCTTCCAACCAAAGTCTTCCAGTCGTCATCATCTTCCTCCAGCAACATCCCTGGACAGAAGGGCGTGAAAGAGACATCAAGTAAGCTTAATTACCCAGCCATCTGGAAGGCCATCGCCACCCGAACATCGTCCATCTTTGGGTTCCGGTTGATCCCATCTTTCTGGATTCTTCCACGATCTGCAAGAAACAACAGCACAGGTTAGCCAACTTAAGGACGCTCTAAGCGCTGCATATTGCGCATCCATCCTTACCTTCTTGAACTCTGCCTCCAGTATCCGCTCGCTACCCATCAGCATCTGCAAGATAAGTGGAGAAGGTTATTTGGTGCATCAACCAATAGAGACATTATTCTTGAAACAAAAGACTTACCAGAAAAGTGGAGTCGCAGCCGGTCTGGACTCCAGGCCCACGCCAGTGAAGTAACTCGGCGGAACGGTGCCACTGACAACGCGCCCCTGCCCAGCACGGCAGGACGTAGAGCGCATCTTCACAGAAATCAAGGTGAGAGAAGCCCCAAGGGGAATCGCAAGGGGAACACCGGGAGGTGGGTCGCGAGGGAAAGAATGGCAGCTAAATTCCACCTCCTGTCTTCTAGAACTGATCCCTTGCAGCACACACCCCAGAGAAGGTGCGAGTCCCTGAAGCATTCTGGGCCAGTTGAGGGGCGTCCCTGTGGAAACAAGGTGAGCGTTACAGGTTGTCCACAAGCCATCACCCTCAAACTGATGGTCAAACAGAAGAACTAATCAGACGTTAGAGCAGTATTTAAGGTGTATGTTACAACACTCCGAGGACTCCTGGAAAAACATACTCTGGATAGCTGAGTATGCAGACAACAACTATGTTCACACAAGTACTGGACAAACTCCATTCTATACTGTGCATGGAACACATCCACGGATATCAGTATTTGATCCACCCGATACTTTGGAAATGCCAGCAAAAAAACCTTGCTTAAAACCATCACTCAGGTTCTTGAGGAAGCGACAGAACATTTGACTAAGGCCAAAGAAAGACAAAAACTGTTTGCTGATCGGCACCGAAAAGAAGCTCCCGATTACCAGATTGGGGATAAAGTCTTGTTAGCATCCCGATACATACCGTTGAAAGGACCAACGGCCTTCCGCCCCAGATATTTGGGCCCCTATACTATTAAAGCAATAATCAACCCTGCCGTCATGAAATTAGAGTTACCCTCGCACATGAAGATTCACGCAATATTTCATGTTCTCTCCTCAAACCAATGAAACATGGATTAGCCCTCCACCAGAGCCCGAATTACTCTGGGGAACCGGAGTATGAAGTCAAATCCATCCTGGACTCCAAGGTGGTTCGGTCCAAATTGTATTACCTTTATAGATTGAAAGGGTTACTGACCTCAAGACCGAACATGGGAACCCAGTGAACACGTCCATGCTCCACGTTTCATCTCAATAATCCCACCGAAAAAGGACCGGGAGGAGGACCACCCTTGAGGGGGGCCTTGATAGGGAGTGATTTCATGGTCATCCAGCCAAGAACACAAACATTCAAGGGCCACATACACAGAAGCCCCGGATGGACACAGTCCAGGTGCCTTTGGCGCCAGGCTCATGAATAACAATAACCAAGAACATTTATTTGGGACAAGAATGCTTTTATTTTTGGACATTACACTTCATTGTGGGTGCAATGTGCATTTAACATGGGAACTTCCATCACTAAAGTAGCCCCACGTGTACTCTTGGGTGTGGCTGCTGCTGCAGTTGGGTTGTCTTGCACGTGTTGACTCTCTGGTAGTGGCAGGGTGTGGCAGGCAAGCCAGGTCTAGTGGGCGTGCCCATGATCACAGCTATATAAGCTGCTCTGATCCCTGAGGCAGACGCTTCACGTTATTCTGCACTTCCATGCAGCGTAGCGCTCACTGCCGCCTGGGATTAAACGTTTGGAATGCCTGCTTCCCGCTTTCATACTTACTAACCGAGCCCCCACAGCTCCTTTTGAACCGCATTTCCATCTATTGGGAAGAAAACAGAAAAGAAAAGGTTATTCAGGAATTAACAGCAATATTGAGAGCAATAATACCAAGACAGAAACCGAGAAGAGGCAAAGAGAAATCGGAAAGGGAAAGAGACAAGAGGAAAAGCATAGTCGCATCTGGACTGGACTATTTCTTACCAGGGACCAGTGAAGGAACTATATCCCATCGACAAGCGCCCCTGCCAGAAGTAGCAGGACAGAGAGCATACCATCAATAATAAACAGATGAGCCCTATGGCCCGGTACATGCCCACAGAAATCTCACCTTGGGTAGAAGGGTTTGAGAGGCACAATAATCACTGATCAGTAAACTCATGTTTTTTCATATCCATGCAGGAGCAGTGTCAACAATTACCACCGCTCACAACTTATCCGCAGAGGGAAAGACCGGATGGGGGTGATCTAACTCCTGGGAGGGCTGCAGCCGTGCCCCAACGCCTCCGAAGAGATCAGGTGAACGTAACCGGTTCCCACCATTCCTCCTCGTCTTTGAAAAAGTCGAAGCAGAGGCACTGACCGTCGCCTTAGTCGTCATCGTCTTCAGACGATTACCCTAAAAGCTTTGCATGTCCCTCAAATAATTCGACACCAGCTGAAGGGGAAGCTTTCAGGGTCGAGATGTTAAAAATATTTGATGAGCAAAGCCATGCTCCGACCGTGCCTTCAGATGAAGCCGGAAAGGAGAGGTCTCGGTTGAAAACCTGCGTGCCCTCAAGCCCGGGTGAAAGACCTAATCCCCATCGGGAGCCTTCGAAGCCCCGGTCTGAGAAGACCAAGGATCATAAGAAACATGGTGATAAATCGAGGTCGTCGACACGGGCAGTGCCTTCGATGCCCGCCAGGCCCTTGACGCCTTTTAAGTTATCAATGTCGACATTGGCACCGAAGTCTTTGACACCGGCTGCGCCACGTTTGCCAGTCGCGTCATCGGCACCCAGTGTTCCTCATGCATCGACTTCGGCAAAGAAAACATTGACGACTTCGACAAAGTTGAAGCCTGTTGTTTCTAAACCAGACAAGGTTTATGTTCCACTCCCAGAAAAGGATTTTTTCAAGTCACTGACTTCTGTCTTTTTGAAGAGAAGGAACATTCCAATAATGAGGAAGCACCTTTTGGGTTACAATACGGGACATCCAATGTAGCAGAGAGCTTCATCTCTGAGGAGAGCAGAATGCAAGATTTATATGAAAACTTGCAAACAGTAAGTGGGGTTGACACCTCCCAGAGCTGGAATTGGGAAAGCCTGAACCAGGAGAACATGCTGACTCTTCCTATCGTCGGCTTATGTCTAAGGTTACTGAATATTTGGGTTGGAGTAGGCCCTCTTTACCCTATGAACAAGACGACCTAATGGACATTCTGGACAAGGGTCCTCGGACTGATCCCATTTTGCACTTCAAAAAAGGGTGGCTAGGATCTGGGAGACTCCAGAGTCAAATCCGGCAGTCAACAAGAACCTCACCAAAAAATACCACCCCTCCAGTGGAGACCCCCGACTACCTGTCGAAACACCCTACTTTGGAGAGTCTGGTGGTGCTGACAGCTACGGCTACTTTGAAACAGGCATCGTACCCTACCATCCCTACTGACGGGGAGGATAAGCTTGTAGATGGATGGGCGAGGAAGGTATTTTCCGCAGGGAGCATGCAACTGAAATCTGCCAACTCCAATTGTGCCCTCGCAAAGTTTTCATTTACTCTGTGGGACTGTATCTCCATGGCGGCAGAGCACATTCCCAAAGGGGAAGAAAGGGACGGCTTCTTAGCTATTATTAGGGATGGCAAAGAAGCCGTCCCTTCGATCAGAGTTGGATTCTGCAGATAGCATCAGCAGATCCATGGCTACCAGCACTGTCATGCGCAGATTTGCGTGGTTGAGAAAGTCCGGTTTTGAAATGGATGTGCAGTCTAGGCATCTCAACATGCTTTTTGACGGGTCTCATCGTTTTGGCAACAAGGCTGATGAGAGCCTTGAGCAGTTGCTGACCTCAAAGGCAGCGGCCAAATCTTTAGGTGCCGCTATTGGGCAAGCTCAGCCTCTTTGTCTTAGTGGGCAACCGTGTAGGGGTAGATCTTTTTCGCTACTACTCCTCAGTTGGAAGGGTGAGAGGAATGCCCAGTCAAAGGGGCCAAAGGAGGTTTCCTCGGGGTGGATGAGGTAGAGGTGCAAAGCTAGCTCAAGCAGCAGCCTCCTTAAAATCGGCCTCTGCAACAGCCACCTGTTTACCAGTGGGAGGGAGACTGTCTCAGCATCTGCAAGAATGGCGAGAAATTACTTCGGATGCTTGAGCTTTGGAAACCATAGCCCACGGTTATTGCCTTCCTTTTATGAGAAGACCTCAGAACAATCCACCGGGGAACCACTCTGAGGATTCTGGATCCGCTCCTTGTGCATGAGATTTTAACCCTGCTAGAGAAAGGTGCTTTAGAACCAGTACCTATAGCAGAGAGGAACAAGGGATGGTACTCCCCATATTTTTTTATTCCCAAAAAGGACAGAGGGCTGAGACCCACCTTGGACTTGAGATACTTGAACAAGTTCCTCAGAAAGGACAAGTTCAAGATGGTCACACTTTCTCAGATCCTTCGGGACTTCCAATTATAGGTTTGGTTGGTGCCATTGGACCTTCAGTATACTTATTTGCATGTGCCAATCCATCTCAAGGACAGGAAATACCTGAGGTTTGCGGTTCTCATTTTCAGTTTCGAGTTCTGCCATTCGGGCCCGAGGGTTTTCACCAAACTGATGGCGTTAGTGGCAGCAAGCCTCAGGAGAGGGGGGATACACGTCTATCCCTACCTGTATGATTGGCTGATGAGAGAGCATTCTCCTGAACAAGTCCTGGATCATGTCAACATTACCTGCCACTCTCTTCACAGACTGGGCTTCTACCTCAATTACAAAAAGTCCCATATGACACCTTCCCAAAACCTCCACTACATTGTAGCTGTACTAGATACATCCTTAGGAAAGAGCTTGCCACCCGAGGTGAGGGCTCAAGACATTCGTCAGATGGTGACCAAATTTCAGAATGCCCACAGTCTACCAGCCTTCGATTTTCTGAGGTTGGTCGTCCTCATGGCATCCTGCATTTTTCTGGTGCCAGAGGCAAGTCTGAGCATGAGATCCCTTCAATGGGCTCTAAGTACTCAATGGTCCCAATTCTCAGGAAAGATGTTGGACCGACTTCAGATTCCAACCAGGGTCTCGCAGTATCTCCTGTGGTGGGCCTGCGAGGAAAATGTTCGGAATGGGGAACCTTTTTGGCAACCATGGATGGAGATAACCGTAGTGACGGACACCTCTCTCACGGGGTGGGGAGCCCATGCCAACGATCTGACAATCAGTGGTCGTTGTTCTCCATCGGAGACCAAACTACACATCAATCTTTTGGAGCTGAGGGCAATCAGACTAGCGCTGAAGGTCTTCCTGCCCTATGTCCGGGGAAAGAATGTCCTAATAATGAAGGACAACACAGTGGCCATGCACTACCTGAACAAGAGAAGTGGTGTAGGGTCGCTACCACTGTGCAGAGAGGCAATGCACCTCTGGTACTGGGCAATTCAAGAAGGAATCTCCCTATCGGCAATTCACCTAGCTGCAGAGGAGAACACTGCAGCGGACGCTCTGAGCAAGCAGAGCACAGTCTCCCACGAATGGGAACTATCTCAGGAAGTCCTTCAAGAGATCTTCACCCTTTGGGGAACCCCTCAAGTGGATCTGTTCGCAAACCAGTGTCAACCGGAAGTGCGAACTGTACTGCTCCAGGGAATTTCCTCCAAGAGGAGCTCTAGGAGACGCGTTTGTGGCGGACTGGGATTTTCCACTCCTGTATGCGTTTCCTCTGGTCCCTGTCATTCCTCATATAATCAGGAGGTTGAGAAGGTTCGGGTAACACATGATCCTAGTTGTCCCGGATTGGGTCAGGAGGACATGGTACCGGGACTTTCTGGACATGTCCATCTGTCCTCCGATTGGTCTTCCACAAAGAGAGGACCTTCTGTCGTGAGAGGAGGGCCAGGTTCTCCATCCAGAGGTCAAAACTCTCATCCTTCACGCTTGGTTTCTGAAAGGCTGAGAAACCAGGATTGGGATCTCCCAGATGACGTGATAGAGGTGTCGCTTTTGGCCAGAAGGCCAGCAACAACATCTTCGTACCGTTGCTGTTGGAATAAGTTTTGCAACTGGTGCAAAGAAAAGAATGTTGATCCTTTTCTGTGTAAAAGTATGGTTGTCCTTTCTTTCTGTCATTGGCTAATTTGGGCCTTCAGAAAGGTACAATCAAAGGATATTTGGCAGCACTATCAATCTTTAAGTGCTCTTCTGAGGAATGCTCCTACTTCAAGATACCACTGGTGACTCAATTCCTAAAAGGGCTCACTAATGTGTTCCCTCCCTCTCCCTTCCAGGGTCCACTTTGGGAACTCAATCTGGTTTTGAAATTCCTAATGTGTGCTCCTTTTGAACCTCTTCACACATGTCCGCTAAGGTTAACCTTTAAGACAATACTATTGATAGCTTTGACATCAGCCCGCAGAGTGAGCAATTTGCAGGCACTTTCATGCAAGCCACCCTTTGTTTTGGTGAAAAAAAGAGATTAATTACACCTTTACAAATATCTCAAAGCAGCCCTCATTAATGCACGGTCCATACCTTATTTTCAGAAAAAAACAGTGGCATCCACCATTGTGCACCACGAGGACCTTTGCGCACTCCATGATCGCCGCCCATGCCTCCTGCACCCTCCCATCCTTTGCTTGTGACCAGAAGCCTCGTGATTGGTAGCTAGCACCAACAACTAGCCAATCACCTCTCGCCGGCAGGCGAGCGCCGGCCCACAAACGAAGGCACAAGGAAAAAAGGCACCTGACTGAGCTGACCGAGCGTGCCGGGCTGCAGGCTGCTCCAGGTCCAAGCTCTTCTGTCGTGCCTCTGCCTTATCTTCCTTCCCAGGACTGCTGCCAGTACCGTGAGACACTCCACTAACAATATTAAAAGTTTAAATCTGTAGCATCCAACTATGAGCCCCACCCACGTATACCAGCGGATCGCCTCATGACAATGCAGCCTGGCGCAATACTTGCACTGCCCTACCTACTTCCATTAGCCCACTTGTGTCCCGTGTTATGCACGGATGGATCGCACTGATTAATTAACCATGTATACTGCCGTTCCAATTGCTATATCGCACAATCTAGCCTTATACACCACACTTTATCTCTGCATTGCTATACTTATTCAATGTTTCTGTTAAATTCATTTAATATCGAGATGCACATTAGCATTTAGTCTGCCTGCAAGGTTCTAAGCAAGCCCTGCTATTGTTGCCACGTCCAGCATATAGGTGCACAGTCGCATTTAGATTATTGTGATGTGTTCAGTAAGCCCTGCTATTGTTTCCATGTCCAGCACATAGGTGCACAGTCGCATTTAGATTATTGTGATGTGTTCAGTAAGCCCTGCTATTGTTGCCATGTCCAGCACATAGGTGCACAGTCGCATTTAGATTATTGTGATGTGTTCAGTAAGCCCTACTATTGTTGCCACGTCCAGCACATAGGTGCACAGTCTCATTTAGACTATTGTGTTGTGTTCAGTAAGCCCTGCCATTGCTATTACTTTTCATTACATAACTGTTTAGTACCCTTAGCTCACTGGAATTCTGTTAAGCTAACGTTTCTGTCACTGCCCAGATCTGCACCTCTAGCTCGCCCAATTAAGTAGCAGTAGCCTTCGGCATTATAACTTGCCCAGACCCACTCCACAGGTGTGACCCTCCAGGTACACTACAGCTAGCCAGTACCCATCCCTCCTTGCTTAACTAAACCATGCCAGGTTGTGGCCTCTCCAGAGCAGCTTGCCCCCGCCATCACCCCATCCCCTGCCCCACGCCTTTCCTGCCTCTCACTAAACCGTTTCCCCAACATCATCATCTGATCAATGGTCTAGCAGACTACATAGGCATCCAAAAGCCACAAAGAGCCAACACACCCTACTCAGCTACTATTAATAAATTACCTTTAATGACTACGCCGGTCACGGACCCTCACCACTTTCTGTTCTCCGAGTAGGGACCTCCTCAAAGTTAAGCAAACCAAACAAATCCCTCTACTAGGTCCGATAAGAACCCAAAGACTCAGATCCCGATTCATAAAGCATCCTTGAGCAAATGCCTTCTCCAGTCCTGCCAACATAGGAAGCACACCTCCACTAATGACCCAATATAAACACCCCAAAAGGACCACCACAACCAAACAACAATCCACTACTACTGAGACCACCAATACTTACCCATCTCCTCCAGTCCAAAAGCCATCTCCTCCTATATACCTCAAAGTAGCCCTCATTAGTGCACGGTCCATACCTGTTCACGCCACAGAAATACATGACTATATCACCAAGCAACAACTTGACTTACTTATAGTGACGGAAACTTGGCTCCACCAAGCTTTCGGACCCTCTCTCTCTATTGCCATTCCTCCAGATTACACCATTCTTAGGACGGACAGAACGAAATCAGTAGGTGGGGGCGTAGCTATTATTGCTAAAACCCACCTCAAAATAAGAACCTGCCCTATTGAGAACCCAGACGGCTACGAGGTCCTGCTAGCTAAACTAGCTACAAACCATAAGACTACTATAAACATAATAACTATCTATAGAGCACCCGGGGCGTGGCTTGGAAGCCATGTGAAAGGACGTGCCTGTACGGGAGCTCCCGCTGATCCGTACATAATCCGACTGAAACCGCGCAAGGACCGCTGTGATTTGGCGGAAAGTGGGAAGACTGTGAACATGAAGTCCGGCTGCACGCGAGGACACATTTTTACAAGGGTTCGTGGTGCGCACGTGTACTTAAGAGCCGAATGAAGCACTGGTGGCGAAATCTCAACGGACGACAAAATGGCCGCCGCCGCTTGACGAGAGGACAAAGGAGCGGTAGATTGGGACCACAGCATACGTGCGCCCTCTCAGCGGAACGAAGAGGGCAGCGCGACCCTGCCTATCTGGGGGGAGCGCCGTACAACAGCGGTGCCTGAGGCGGTCGGGCGAGCTGGGACTCTCAACTGAGTCGTGGTGTATGGGCACGGTACCTCCCTGGCCTGGACCGGAGCGCGGCCAGAAGGACGCTCCTGACTGGAGATATGTCGAACAAACCTCTGAGGGCGAAGAATAAACAGCCTACGCTCGACGAATACGCCAAGACGTCGCCCGGCCTGGAAGGTGCCAGGAGCAAGGATAAGACTCAGACCAAGGAGATGGCCGCCGGGGGTGCGAACCAGGAGGTCCTCGCTGCGATCGCGGACCTGAAAGCGACGTGGGAGACCAAGCTCCAACTTGCTGTGGTCGAATTGAAGACTGCGTTGGAACTACAGGTCGGGGCGGTGCAGGAGGACGTGAACCTCCTGAGGCAGGATGTACGAGCCCTGGCTGAGCGCACGGAAACTCTGGAAAAGGAGATGGGCCCTACTGTGGCGGACTGCACTGCATATAAGCGCGATATCCACGCCCTGGTACAGCGGGTGGGTAACTTGGAAAGTAGGGCTGAAGAGGCGGAAGGACGCGCTCGGAGAAATAACGTTCGCATCGTGGGCCTGCCGGAGGGGGCTGAAGGCCAGAATCCCACGGAGTTTATTGAGAACTTGCTGCTGCAGGAGATCACTGGGGGAGCCCTGTCGCAGGGGTTTGCGGTGGAGAGGGCGCATAGGGCCTTGAACAGAAGACCACCGCCGGGGAACCCACCCAGGCCTGTGATCGCCAAGATCCTTAACTATCGGGATCGAGAAAGGATCCTTGAGCACTTTCGTAAGGGGGGCACCATACAGCGAGGAGAGGCGACCATTACTGCCTACCCCGATTACACCCTGCAAGTGCAGCGTAGTCGCATGAACTTTGGAGCGGCCAAGAGGCGATTGCGGGCAGCGGGGTACAAGTATATGTTGCTTTACCCGGCCAGATTGAAGATATTCTTCAAGACTAAGACACTGTTTTTAGACACTCCGGAGGCGGCCATGGAATGGCTCGATGCACAAAATTGTCCTCAAGAGCCAGATGAGCGGATGGCAGATGGAACGGGAAGAGATAAGTGACGCTGCGGGCCCGGTTGGGCTCTGAATATTGGGACTGGAATATAGTCGGTGGGACTTTGTTATGGTAGTGTATGCGTTAGGACTTTGAAACATGGTCCGTGTGCGCGGATACAGAAGTGTGGGAGGGGAGCCTCCGGGGGCTGTTCTTTGTACCCCAGCTTGAGTTTAGGTTAGTCACGGTGTGTGGGGTGACACCCTGTCGGGTTCTCTACTTGGGTTCCAGAGAGAACCGAACACAGGGATGCCTGAGATCCAGGGATGGAGCTGGGCAGTTGGTTGGGTTAGGGGGGTGGGGTGGGTCAGTTTTTATATGAGCCTGGGTGAGAAACTGGGGATGGGGGCCCTTGCGGTAGGGGGGAGGCGAGTGGACCTGGGTGAGGGATGGGAGCTATTGATGCATCATGGGGGACCTTAGGATACTAACGTGGAACGTTAGAGGGCTTAACAGCTACCTTAAGCGTAACAAGGTCATGTTGTACCTAAAAAGACAAAAGATAGACATCGCCTTGTTACAGGAGACACATCTGACACGGGACAAATTGGAACTGGTGGGGAGAAAGTGGAGAGGAACAGTAGTTGGATCTACGTATTCTGCCTATGCTAGAGGTGTGCTGATTTGGGTTGCACCACATGTCCCGTTTAAGCTACTTGGGGAGGTTGTGGAGTCCGATGGGAGGCTGGTCATGGTAAGGGGGCTTGTGGAAAATAAAGTAGTGTGCATTATAAATACTTATGCTCCCAACCGTGACACGGCGACATACTTTAGGACACTGACCACTAGACTGGGTGAAGGGATGGGGGGTCCAGTGATTTGGGGAGGGGACTTTAACTGTGTACTAAACCCCAAAGAGGACAGGTCGGATGACAGGGTGGACAGGCCCAGCCCAGCGGCTAGGGTACTGCAGGCGCTGCTGGTAGACCTTGGCCTGGCAGACGTGTGGAGGACGAGACACCCTGGCGTGAGGCAATATTCGCATTACTCGGCCGCGCACCAGTTACACACAAGGCTAGATTACTTTTTTGCAACGCCGGACGTTGTCGTGGAGTGTGACCAGATAGACTACAGGGCGAGAGTTCTTTCGGACCACTCGCCCCTGGTTATGCGTTGGCAGCTTTGTCCCCCACGTGCGCGAATTCCAACATGGCGCCTTAGGGCGGAAGCGCTCAGGGACCCAGTCTTCAGAGAGGAAGTGAGGGAGGAGATAGTTGCTTACTTTGAGGCGAACACAGGCAGCGTCAAGTCGGCGGGTACTTTGTGGGAGGCCTTTAAGCTTGTAATGAGGGGGGTTGCCATTGCTAAATCCAAGGGATTAATGGGAGGAGTCCTGGCGGATCTGTGTAGAGCCGAGATTGAGTTGGAGAGAGAACTGTGGGAGGGGGGGACGGACATGGAGGAGGTCATTAATCTGCAACAGAGGTGCGCAGAACAGTGGGACAGGCTTTATAATCTGAATTACAGGAAGTACATTGAGAGGTTGCATGCCGGGGGAGACAAGACAGGCAGGCTTCTTGCTTGGCTGTATAAGAACGAGACCCCAAGAACCCCGATCCGATCAGTTATCACTGAAAAGGGAGTGGAGGAGGACACCCAGGAAGGGGTGAATGGAGCATTCGCGGAATATTATCAAGCATTATATGAGGATCGAGAGGGGGGAAGCCGGGAGGAGATAGAGGTAGTACTTGAAGATATAGGCCTGCCCAAGATAAGTGACGAAGAGCGAGAGGAGATGGATGCTCCGATCACTCTTGAGGAGCTGCAGGAGATTGTGCGGCAGCTACCCACTTGCAAGGCCCCAGGTGCGGACGGGTTCCCCAGTGAGTTTTATAAAGCGTATGGGGAGGAAGTGCTCCCGCCCATGCTGGAGATGTTTAATGAAGCGTTCGAGGTGGGGCGGCTGCCAGAATCACTCAGGGAGGCGATTATAGTACCGCTCCTCAAACCCAATAAACCGGGGCATGATTGTGGCTCCTACCGGCCCCTGTCGATGCTGAACCAGGACAGCAAGATCCTGACAGCTGTCCTGGCGGCCAGAATGCAGAGGGTAATAGGCAAGCTGATCCATCCTGACCAGAGGGGCTATGTCCCGAACAGGAATATTACTCACAATCACAGACACCTTCACAGGGTGGTGGAATGGGGGGGCAGTTAGGACAGCGAAATGGCGATAGTGGCGCTGGACGCGGTTAAAGCGTTCGATTCTGTTCTATGGCCATGGCTGCTGGCAGCTTTGGGGCGGTTCGGGCTGGGACCATGCTACATGAGGTGGGCCGAGCTATTATATAGTGCGCCTCTGGCTAGGGTCCGTACGGGTGCAGTGGTGTCAGATAGATGGCAGTTAGGCAGAGGCACCAGGCAAGGGTGTCCTTGGTCCCCAATGTTGTACATACTGGCCCTCGAACCCTTAGCAGTTTACCTCCGGCAGCAGTATGATCCGGTGGGCATAGAGGTGGGAGGAGAGTGCCATCTCATATCCCTGTATGCAGACGATATGCTGTTATACCTGAAACATCCGGAAGAGAATTTGCAGTATATTTTGGAGGTATTGGAGAGGTATGCCTGGTTGTCCGGCATAGCGGTTAACCCTCAGAAATCCGTACTATTCCCGCTAGGCAGTTATGTGGGGATACCGGCAGAGAGGTTGCCAGTGCTGCGGATTCCGTGGGCAACGAGCTCCTTCCGGTACTTGGGCATTGACGTGTATCACACGACCGAGGAAGAACACGGGTATAATACTGAACTAGCTGTTGGAAAGATTGAGAGGTGCATGAGGTTCTGGGAAAGATTGCCTTTAGCTATGATGGGTCGTGGAGCTATGCTTAAAATGGTGGTGCTGCCCAGGCTCCTGCATTACTTTAATAACATCCCGTATATGATACCTAGGAAGTTTTTCGCTAAGTTACATAGCGTGTGTAGGAATTTCCTGTGGCACGGCACGCGCAACAGGGTCGCATTATGGAAATTGCAGAACTCTTACGAGAAAGGTGGCGTGAAGCTGCCGAACTTTGAGGCCTATTATATTGCGGCGCAACTGCAATATGTGGCCAGGTGGCTTTCAGATGAAGAGACCCCCGAACATAGGCTGCTGGGGAGAGACTGTTCCCCCTTCTATCTGCGGGAGGTGATTTGGGTGACTGGCTCATGGATGAGAGAGCGTCCTAAGATGCTAGCCCTTGGCAGGAATATATGGCGGCGGGCCTGTCGGATGATGGGTGACCCCTTGCCGTGTATGCCGCAGTTGCCTCTGATCGCCCTGGCAATCCGGACGTATTGGGAGTCAGTGGGACTGATCACTATGGGCGACATCTGGCAGGATGGGACCCTGATGGAGTTCAATGAACTGGAGGCAGGGTCGGGGCTACACAGGGGTCAATATGTGACATATCATAGGGTGGTCCGGAGCATGTGGCCCGAAACTACTTTGGCCGATGAACCGGATGCCACGCTGGAGACAATGTATGACGCATCAGAGGGTGGACACAAGGTCTCTAGGTTGTACGAAATGTTGATGACAAAGGTTGGGAAGGATTTGGGGCACCTGAGACTGGAGTGGGAAGCGGAGATGGGGGCCCCGATGTCGGATGGGATGTGGGAGCGCGCCCTGGGGTATCACAAAAAGGTATCGAGGAACGCCAGGTTCAAGCAGATACAGCTCTATATTACGCACAGGGCATACATGACCCCCCTTAGAATTTCCAGATTTCTGGGTAGTGGGCGCCAGGCGTGCCCCAAGTGTAACGAAGAGAATGCGGACATGATACATATGTTCTGGGCGTGCCCAGTGATTGCAACTTACTGGGGTGAAGTGGCGCGGAGGCTGGCAGGGAGGGGTATCACACTTAAGGTGGATTCGGCTTGGGCTTGTCTGCTGGGAGGGTATCCCAGGGCGCGTAAGCTTCGACATGTTGAGAAACTTAAAGATCTGGCCTATGTGCTTGCCAAACGTAGGATAGCCATGGAGTGGAAGAAATGTCATAAGCCGCGAGTGGAGGTCTGGTGGCGGGATCTCCAAAAATGGGCGGATGCCGAAACGATAGCGTGGCAAGATGGTAGTACAGCAGTGGATGAGGAAGAAATAGGCTCTCTCACGGCATGGAAGTTATTGTTAGCTGAGCTGTTTGGAGCGGGATCGGCCTCGGCTGGACTTGAGAGCGATGTGGCCCCACCGCACGGAACGGACACTGATGGTGGACACTCTACAGGCTCATAAGGGGGAGGGACGGGGATTGCAGTGCCTTACTTTTTGTTTGTTTGGTTTTGTTGTTTGAAGTGTTTTATTTATGTTTCGTTGTAATGTTGTTTGGTTGAGATAAAATAAAAATATATTTTAAAAAAAATATATATCTATAGAGCACCTAACGCTAAATCTCAGCCAGAATTAGACATACCACTATTGCTAACACCACTTATTAAACCAAACACAAAATGTTTAGTCCTAGGGGATATTAAACTAGGATTTAAGACCACAAAGCAGAAGCACTATACAGTGCACTCAAAGACATGGCATTCACACAACTCGTGAACACCCCTACCCACACAAAAGGGAGAATATTAGATTGGATACTACCACTCAATACCATAGTATCTATAGACTCCATTAACTCGGTACCCTGGTCAGACCATCACAGTATAAACTTCTCTATTCTGTGCAACAAACCAGACCTACCTAAAACGGTCATTGAGGAATCTTACGTAACAAGAAACATCCGCAAACTTTAGCACTTCACAGATTTCGGCTCCTGGTCAAGGAGAGCCAATACACACAGAGTCCATACAAATGTCTACACACCAAAGAGATGGACTGGTCTCTGTGCATAGAGTGTGTGCTTCAAATTAAGGGGCTCAAATAAAGGCCTATACTACTATTGGCACCTTTTTTTTAAACTCTTTTTATTGAATTTACAACAAAACAGCCAGAATAACTAATCACAAATCCCCCCCAAAGCACATCTGCTCAGTCTTCAGTCCCACCCTACCATGGACCACTCCACGAAGTTCATTGCAGATCCCACAGTCTTAAACGTTGCGGATGCCAAACCACCCGAAAATCATCCTTAAGGAAAGCTAGGATCTCTCCCCGGTCATTAGCAAAATTGTGGACGTTGTCATTCATGGCGTATGTTGCCCATTCGAGTGCAATAATCTCCCATATTTTACGGAGCCAATCCTGCATCCTGGGAATCTCTGCGCTCTTCCACCTTTCTGCTACCAACATTATGGCTACCAATGTCAGGAATACTCTAGCCTTCTCACGTGCCCTGGGTTCCCCACCTGCTGGGCCATCCCTCAACCCCAACAGAGTCTGCTCCGGCGTTTGGGTTTCCTCCTCCCCCACCCCCCGGGACCAAAGGCTTGCTCTTGTGCCCTCTGAATTTCTTGCCAAAAAGGACCAATTATCGGGCATCTCCACCAAATGTGATCTGCCGTGCCAATCATCCCACAGTCCCTCCAGCAGACCCTAGGGACCTCCGGGTATAACCTGTGCAGACGGGCCGGTGTATAGTGCCAGCCGAACAGAATCTTATACCAAGCTTCTTGCAGCTGAGAAGCTCTAGCCAACTTGGAAATCATTCTCCACAACCTTTCCCACTCCTCTCTGCCCAGTTCTCTCCCCAGTACCTCCTCCCATCTCCTCATATAGGGCCATTGCTGCCTAACAGTTGCGTTGCCCAATATCTTGTAAAGGTTCGAAATTAGCCCCTTGGAGCCATCATTTGACAGTAGGAGTTTTTCAAATGGCGTAGCCTCCTTATTTACTGTTTCCTTGATGCCAGGGTTCATGACCCAATGTCTCAATTGCGCATATCAGAGCCTCTCTCCCTCTTGTACCCCGAATTCCCTTTTACAGTCCACAAAGGATAGTATTTCCCCCACCCCCCTAAACAGGTCTCCCAACTTCCTGCATCCCCTATTCTGCCATTGTATAAAGGCCCCCCCTCTCCATCCTTGGAGTGAATTCCCCATTGTTGAAAAGGGGCGGGAAGGGAATGTCGTTAACCCCTTGGTTCGCACCAGCTTATCCCAATTGTCCGCTACCAACTTCGTCACTGAGCTCATATATAAATGTGTTGGTCTACTATATTTAGGTAGCCACAGAACCTCCGTCAGAGCACGATGCGCAACAGCCCTGTCCATTTTCACCTACAACTTATTTTGACCCGTTTCCCCTTCCTGGAGCCACTCTCTAATCACTCTCAGCTGCGTAGCCTCATAATACTGCTGGATGTTCGGTAGCGCCAGCCCCCCCTCACGTTTGGGTGCCTCCAGCAAGTGCCTACTAATCCTAGCTCTTTTCCCTTCCCAAAGAAATTCGTTAGAGTTCTCAACTCCCTAAAGAAATTTGCTGGCACCTCCTGGGGAATTGCTTGGAAAACGTATAGCAGCCTTGGAAGAGTGACCATTTTCACTGCCGCTAGCCGACCCAACCATGAGACCCTAAGGGTCCTCCAACTATGGAAATCCTGCTTAATGTCCTTTAACAATTGTGGGTAGTTGGCCCCCATACCAACCCTCAAGTTTCGCCATACTTTTCACCCCCAAATACCTGATTCCCCCTGAGCTCCATACAAAGGGGGTGCATGCCCTTAGAGCTTCCCATTCCCTATCCTTCAAAGTGAGACTTAATATTTCTGATTTATCAATGTTCACCTTTAGGCCCGACGCTTCTCCAAACCTTTCCAATATGACATTACACTCCTTAATAGATTCGAGAGGTGTCATCAGAGTTAGAAGCATGTCGTCCGCAAAGGCCGCTACTTTGTGCTGTTCCTCCCCAAACGGGATGCCCCTCACTCCATCCGCCTCCCTTATTGCCTGCAAAAGGGGCTCTAAGTATAATGCGTACAGCATCGGGGAGAGCGGACAGCTTTGCTTCGTCCCTCTGCTCAACCTAAACGAGCTAGAAAGGATACCATTCACCACCACTCTCGCCATTGGTGTCTGGTAGTTTGCACGCACCATTGTCAGAAATTCTCCCTCCAAGTCCATCTGCTGCAGTACCTGAAAGAGAAAGGACCACTCCACGCGGTCAAATGCCTTTTCCGCGTCCAACGCTAGTAGGACTGCAGGAGTGTCAGTTTTGTGGGCCTTTTCCACCAGGTGTCCCACTCGCCGGATATTGTCCGCCGTCTGCCTGCCCCGGATGAACCCTGTCTGATCTGGAGAGACCAGATCGGGAAGACACCCCTCTAACCTGTTTGCCAGAACCTTTGTGTAGATCTTGGCATCGACATTAATTAGCGCTATAGGCTGATACGACGTCCTCAGCTCTGGGTCCTTATTAGGCTTTAGAATTAGGGTTAGCTTAGCTTCCTCCATGGACGGGGCCACCCTTCCAGTTGATCTAAAAGAGTTGAAGAGGGATGTCATGTGTGGGATGAGAATGCTTAGAAATGTTTTATAGAAGGCAGCGGAATAGCCATCCGGGCCTGGGGCCTTATTTGTCGGCAAGTTCCCTACGACTCTTCTTACTTCGTCCTGAGATTTACCAGTTAAGAACCCCTTGTTCTTCCTTTCCTATCTTATGCAGTTGTACCCCCTTCAGAAAATCCACTTGTCTATCAAGCTGAGGGTCTTGGGATGTATAAAGGGATTCACAGAATTCTGCTAGGGCTTCCTGAATATCCCCGGAGCGCGTGATCCGCTCCCATGTTGTCCCTTTCAAGGCTGTAATCGCATTCTTTGAGGTTGCATCTTGTTAGAAGCCCTTCTGCCCTGTTTGCTTTGGCATAGAATTTCTGACGCACCGATAGTAACGCTCCATCTGCCTTTGTAGTGCGAAGGATCTCCAGCTGCCCTATCGCCCTTCTATACTCCCTCATAGCTCTCCTAGATGGGGTGGAACCAGCCTTTTGCCTAGCTTCCTCGACCTCTTCTTCAAGCTGTCTCCCCATCTCTCTCTTTTGTTTCAGCCTCTGTGCTGACGCTGCTATGAGCTCCCCCCGGAGTGTAGCTTTAAAGGCGTCCCACCTTGTGTCTTCCCCCGTAGCCCCTTTAACATTGTCCAAGAAGTAGTTTTGTATTTTCCCTTTCATTTCCTCTCTAATGACTGGATCTCTAAGTAAAGACTTCTGATATTTCCAGCACCACACCCCTCTGTCCTTACGTCCCATTTCAATGTGGACGGCTACAGTTTTATGATCCGCAATCCCTATGGGGCCCGTTTGTACATCCCAAATTTGCCCCACCAACCCCGCTGATACCCAAATATAGTAAATCCTCGACTGGGACCCATGCACTCCCGACAGCCAGGTGAAACCTTCCTCCTCCCCCTTCAGCTCCCGCCAGACATCCCGTAAGCCCACTCTGCCTATTCTGTCTCTTAAATTCATGGACCTCAATGCCCCTCCCCTTCCGGCAGAGCCCCCAGACCTATCATGCCCTCTATCCCAGGTTATATTGACATCCCCCATCAGGATGATGTGCCCCCGTGCTTTCTCTTTCAGTAACGACCGTACTCGCCGTAAAAACTGTTCCTGTCCAGTATTAGGGGCGTACACTACGGCTATGGTGTAAGGGATATCCAAGTATGTGCCTTTGGTTATCAGATACCTCTCTTCCTTATCCCTTAAGATTTCAGTGACTCTATAGTCCAACATGTTTTTTATCGTCAAAGCTACCCCCACAGTTTTATTCTGCCCAGAAGCGTGTAATATTAAGTCAAAACACCTCGGGCAGAGCCGACCTTGATCCTTACATAGTAGATGCGTTTCCTGCAACCCCAGGACATCAGGCGCTTCCTTCCTAGTGAACAATTCCAATTTTTTCCACTTGAGAGGGGAGTTGAGCCCCCTAACATTGTGAGTCAGCCACTTGAATGGCAAGGATAATGAAAAGCTCCCACCATAACCCCACCTTTGGGTGACCCCTCGGTCTCCTGAGCCTCTTGATGTGCCCCTCCCTCCCAGATTCCCACCCCTCCCTTCTGCCCCTTAAGTGCTTCCCTCCCCTCACCTATTATTACCTCTGGCATCCACGCCGTTCTTGATCCAAAACGGTTTCTCCCCCCTCCACCCCTTACTGTACCAAAGTATCCTTTTGAGGCCCACCACCCCTTTCATGCCTGCGATATTAGGTCCCCCCTGCGCCCCCATCTCCTTATCTCCATTCTTCCCCTTTGGGGTCAGCTCACCCCCCTTTTGCCCCCTTCTTCTCTTGTCCCCTACAGTGGACCACTCCCACGGCCTCAGTCGGGATCTGGGATCATTTGTTTGGGAGTTGCTCCCTGCAGGATTACCTTTGAGGTCGATTTGCAGCAAGTCCACTCCTTCCTGCGTCGTTGTAATGCGCTTTTGGATTCCTTCCCATTCAAACACCAGGCCAAACGGAAAGGTCCAGTTATAACGAATGCCCTTTTCATTGAGCACCTTTAGGACGGGCCCCATCTGCTTCCTCTTTACCAGCGTGCTGCTTGCCAGATCCTGGTACAGAGCTATTTGCTGACCCTTATATAAGATGGGTTCCCGCTTCCTTGCCATCCGGAGGACAGCCTCTTTCTGCGCGTACCTGGTGATGGCAGCCAACACATCCCGCGGTCTGGCTGCAGCACCCTTGGATAACCTTCCCACCCTGTGTACTCGGTCCAGTTCTATCTTGTCCGGTAGCTCTTCACCCAGAATGCCCGCAAAGAAGGCCTGTATTTCCTCTTTCAGATCTTTATCTTTGACGGTTTCCGGCAACAATTTCACCCTAATATTGATTCTATGGGATCTGTTTTCCCGGTCTTCCATTTTGGCTTCCAAGTTCCGGGTGGCCACATCCAGCCTCTCGATGGCTTCACTTTTGGCGGTCATGTCCTTATTCACATCCTGGAGGCCCTTCTCCAGGAGATCCGTCCTTTCCCCCAGCTGTCTCAAGTCCTGCCTGATCTCCTCCAGGGCCTCGTTCAGGTCTGACCGCATAAGTTGAAAGTACTCTTGGAATTTTTTGGCCAAATTAGCCTGCAGGTTGTGCACTTCCCCCAAGAAGTCCTGTTTCGACATTAGGGCTGACCCCTCCGCATTGTCTGGGGCGGCGCGCCCCGTCGCCTCACCTTGACTTACTTTCAATCCTTCCCCATTATCTTGTGGGGGCCACAGAGAATGGAGAGTGCCCACCATGTCACTTGCAGCTAGGGGTGCCTTCCCCCTTTGGCCTTCATTTTCGTGGTCATGACTCCTTGTGGGACAAGCCTTTCCCACCCGTCATCCTCTCCTTGGCAGACTCCCCCAGGAGTATCTCTCGCCAGATCCCCTCTTGCCGGGCGTGCCCCTCACAGATGCCGGTGCCAGGCAGATCTTCACTCTCCTTACTCCCTCCTAGTCGAGCTACACGAAGGGTCTCACAGAGGGAAGAGTCTCGATGGCCAGCCCCCATTGGGACCTCCCCTGGCTGGCTCCTCCAGGGGGTTCCCCCCCCTCTCCTCCTCTTCCTTCCCAAGTCCTTGCCGCAGGGTATTCTGAGAGCAGGCTGGACCCCCAGTCCCCTCAGGGCCCTTGCCTCTCACCTCGTGCCTGTGGGCTCAGCAGACCCCCTCGGAGCCCAACCACTGTCCACTGGGTGCCACGCATACAGGCCGGCCCCTCCCAGGCCCCTCAGGGCCTTCGCCTCTTGCAGTGTGTCTCCAGGCCCAGGCAGCTAACAGCCCCACAAGGAAGGCTCAGGGGCCCTGCACTCACCGCCTGCCAGTGCAGTCCTCCTCTTGGCACCACGTGGACCAAATCGACCCCCGGGGGGGCGGCCCACGCTTGTCTGGAGGTCTCTTCCGAAGCCCCCCACCCACCCGGGGGGATGCACCGCCTCTCACCTCCGAGCGGCAGCCGGTGTAGTGGAGCCCCGAACCCCTCACAGCTGGCTGGGGCTCGCCGTCGGATGCTCCCGGCTCCTCCTCCTGTAGATACGGCGGGACGTCCTCGGGCACTACTAGCCCGCAACTGCTTTCCGCCGACAGCTTCCAAGTCACCAGGGTCCGCGGAACTCTCCCCAGGCACGCAGCACAGCCGGGGGGCCATGATCCTCCTTCTTCCCCACTCGCGCCGCGTCTCCCCAAACTGCGATGGACCCTGCTGCCGGCACAGCACACGTGTTCGCCAGGTCCTCCGCCTCCCGTGCCACTCGTTGGAGGTCCGCTCCTGGCCCGTAAGCGGGGTGGTGGACACCTAATGCCTACGGGGTCGGAGGAGCGCCGTCGGTACGTCTACACAGTACCGGCGGCCATCTTGAATCCCCTATTGGCACCTTTTAACTGCTGGGTGATCCAACGGTGGGATGAGGGGTGGTTTTTGGCAGCAGTGGCAGGTGGCATGCAACCCCAATCAAGAATCCCCCCCCCCCGAAGCAGCAGGAACGGTTGCCCTTCGACCAAGTTTGTCCACGGACAACCACGCTCAGCACTTTTTCAGCACTGACTACAAATGCCTGCCCGGTTCTGAGTTCAGTTCAGAGGGGGACTATGACTATGTGCACCCATCCCTTCAATCAGTGAACAATAAGTCCAATACTCTGCGTCCTGCTCAAAGGGGGGTGTCCCCAATAATTTAGTGACTTCAAAGCTCACAGTGACACTCCTATAATTGGAACCGGGTAGATGAAGATATGGCAAATACCCTCTGTAAGATCAAGTTCCAAAACGCAGATGCCAACAGATACTTTGTGGCAGGAGTCGGAGGATTTCGTACAAAGATCTCTGAGGTTAAAGTGTCAAAATCCCGAAGAGGAACAATCTCCCCTTCTTCATCCAAAGGAAACACATGCTAAGAAGACAAACGCCCAAGTGGCTCTCCACAGCCTTACAAGGTTCAGGGACAGATATGTAGAACTGTGAATGCGCAGCATGCACACAAAAGCCAGGCTCCAGCAGGTCCAGCCAATAGTCACCTGCACTTCAATGAGGGCAACGGTTATCTGTTTGCCAAATCCGTAACTACTTCGTTCCAGCCTTCTGGGGTTCAAAGGCTCCAAGGCCCGCAGTCACCCCTTAGAAAGAATTTTTACAATTGCATGTAAGGGGGACAGTGAGTGGGCAGTGTAAGTACAGAAACCAGAGTCCCCATTTGGGACTAGGTCTTCCCACGTGGCGGACCTTATAAGAGGCTTAAGGCAGTTCAGAGGCACATCTAGGTTCAAATTACTCCTGTTACAATGAGCATATAGACATTGATCTTGATAGACACCACGATGGTCCCAGCAGGAGAGACCTGCTGATAATCCGGAAAGTCACCAAACCACAGTTCGATCACCGCATTTTTGATGGAACGTTCATACGTGGCAGCAGTTTAAGATAGTTTGTGAGCCAGAAGCAACAGGCGTCATGGGGTGGTGGAGGTGTAAGGGATATGTGCCAATAAGATCAGCCCTGTAAAGCAGAAACAACATGGTGCGCAACTGCGACGCAGGGAGATTATTTTTTTTTGAATGGGCGCACACGTCAAAAAGAGGAGGTAGGAGCAGGTGTAAACAAGATGGACTGAGAAGTAGCGGGCCCGCGCCAGGTAATGCCTCAACACTGCAACCAACGCAGAGAAGAGGAGGGAGACAGACGAGTAAGGCTTCGAACAAAAAGTAATCTCACGTTTGATACGAAAGCACAGCAAGTCCGATCCACAAGCTTTCAGGCGTGCTTGGTCTTACCAGGGGCTTCAGGTGCTGCAAAGTGGAGTCTCACGACATCCGCGTCTCCGCTCACCTAACACACTGCTGGGCACACCGCGCTTGCACTCCGCGCATGCGCAGTGTGTATATAGGCTGTAAGTCCGGCAAGCAAAATGGTAGAAGGACTCAAGGCAGGATACAGTCTCAACGTGAAACGGCACAAAATTCTCAACCCCTTCCACCTCAGTAACACCTAACACACTGCTGGGCACACTGCCCATTACCGTTTTCCACAAGGACAGGGTTGTTCTGAAGGTCAAACCCTCCTTTTAACCAAAAGTTGTTTCAGACTTTTATTTGAGTCTGAAAATTGTTCTGCCTTCCTTCTATCCTCAACCTCATCCTGGTAAGGAAGAGGAAAGACTCCATAGGTTGGACCCTGGGAGAGCGCTAAGCTTTTACATCTCCAAAATGTCCAAATTGTGAGTTGATGACCAACTTTTTATCGGTTACACAGGACACAAACTAGGTCGGGTTGTTTCCAAACAGACTGTGTCTAGGTGGATAACCCTCACAATATCCGAATACTACAGACTAGCAGGTAAATACCCTCCTGAAGCTTTGAGAGCTCATTCCACCAGGGGCATGGCTACTCCTTCAGCCCTTCAAAGGGGTGTTTTTCAATTAGAAATAACTGTGAGGCTGCTATGTGGACTTCCATCCATACATTTTCTAAACACTACTGTCTGGACATGTCCCATTCTCAGGATGGTATATTTGGCAAAGCAGTACTTTAGCCAATTATGCTAATCTGTTGACGCGGCGTAAAGTGCAGCTAGTACCTTCCCACAGTAGTGTGAATGCAGAATTCTGCACTATTCCTACAGGAACTCTGGGTGGAGAGTGCGTAGATGTTAGATCAACGCTCCCCCCCAAAAGTTCTGGAGAATGTGCCGAGTATAGCTGGCCGTACAGTTGGGTCAGAGGCTCACAGTACGATTGGTACTACGGAGGAAGGTCCAATCTTGACCTCAGAGATGCCATTGATCATGGGCTGGGAATGTAAGTCAACTTTTAATGGGAAAACAAGCCTTAATCGATCGGCTACACTAAAGGCCTTTCAGGCCACACCAGCCCTGAGTTCTATTAGATCCGTTGACATCGATTGGGTCCGCCTATCCTCTAATAACCAGGATGTTATCAGGATGTTATATGCGGGTATCACTCACATATCATTATGAAACTGATTTGGTCTCAAAGATGGGATTTTGAATTGCTTGGACTGATCCCATTCATATTTTGCACAGAGGCACAAGCAAACACTTTTGTGGAGCAACCTCCACCTAGGCCTGTGTTACCCACAGGGTGTCACACCCGCCTGTGTCTCTGCAGGAGCGATGGACGAGCCTCTCTTGACCCAAAATCTTCACTTCCCCTGTTTCACCCGGAGGAATACCTTGATCTTTAGTAGGGTGTGCACTCCATCCTGCATTTGCAGGGGCACGATTAACTCATGTGATTGGTGCCAATGTCTTTAGGCTGAGTTCAGATGCCAAATGCTGTTTTATGCCTTCACACCGAGGCAGAGAGTTCAAGGCGCCAGTTTCTTCACTGGCTAGAAAGTCCTTCCCAAAAGTGAACGTTGCGCGGAGAATGTTGATTGTCCAAAATTGTCCGTATTGTCTTTGTTTGCCAGTATTTTTGTGGGTGAGTAGCGCTGCGTGTAGAAGCTAGCTGCTGGTAGGTTTGCGCAGCGCCTTCAATTCGAGCGTGTCTGGTAATGTCTCTCACTTTCCCTTGCAGGAGAAATGATGTGGTATTAGCGCCTCGAGTCCGGGTTCAGCGCCACTGGAGACTTGGTGGTTTTGCACCGCGTAGAGAGAGAGAGAGCACAGTGAAATAAGTGTCCAGGTTATTGGAGCGAGCGCAATGAATAATGTCTCTTCTTTCTTACAGAGGTTTGTGCACTCGTGCAACTAACCGGGATTCCAGCGTCGCGGGACGATTCGGTGAGTATATGCAGCGTTACTGATGTGCGCGTGTTAACGCTGTTCTTTGTTCTTACAGGTGCCGGTGTAGAAGTCCCCTTTTGACTGGAGATAGCTTCGGCGTGGAGTAAGAACCAGTTAAGCTGAAGCTGAATGATCCGGAGTGGGTAAGCAGAAGTATGATTGATCCGGAGCAGGTAAGCAGAAACGGGATGATTCGGAACAGGTAAGCAGATACTGGCTGATCTGGAGCACGGCAAGTGTGTTGCTGATACAGCTCACAGTAAGCAACACGAAGCGCTGGAAGAATCTTGGGTGTGGCTTATATAGCCAGCCACACCCAAACACTAGAGAGCTCATGAGTTATCATGCACTTCCTGTTTCACAACAGGAAGTGGTAACCAGGAAGTTACTACAAACACTAGGAAGGATTGAAAGGAGGGATTTGTTATGGGTTCTTTGTGTGCCTATGCAAGGCCTGCCAAGCCTCCACCCAGCTTGCCCCAACTACCTGCCTGATACCCATGACACAGGGCGGGCACCGAGGAATGATTCTGCTCCACTCAGTGAGGAGCTATTTAGGCAATTTATGACCTTTGCTGCAGCTTTTGCTGGTGCAAAGGGTTCCCAGACTCGGGTGCCTAATCATTTTGAAGAATATTAGAGTAAGGGACCGGGGAAGACACTTATGTCGTGGAACGTATGTGGTCTGAATAATTTTAGATTATGGACCAAACACCTTGACGAGGAGTCTCGGCTGGAGATCATTTTAATCAAATAAACTATGCATTTGGGGCAATTTGAGGTTGATGGTTACCAAACATATGTTCAGCCTGCAACGAAGGGAGAACTGGGGCGACCATTGGGTGGTCTAGCTGTAATGATAGACAAAGCAAGCAGAATCTCCTCAGTATTAGTTCTAGCAGCATATTCCATCTTAGCAGTTCGTATTAGTTTCCTTGGCAACTCCATGAGGGAGATCCTGGTTATATGTCTTTACTGGAATAAAGCGTCACATCATATCTTGTATCCAACCAACTAGATAAAATCCTCGAGGATGCCTTTTCTTATGATCCTGGCATCAAGGTCATTGCGGGGGGAGATTTTAATGCAACCTGTACAGAGGTGGTTGATGTACTCAGTCCTCCATATTACCATGTAGGTACGACCTAAAGATTTAATGGGAAGAGAACGGTAGATTACTTTCTTGCATGGGACATTCAGTTCGTTCCTTCGAACACAGGGTTGTTTGCTCATACTTGGTCACGTGAGCCATATCGTTCACAGATTGATTACTTCTTTGTTTCTACCGCACTCCTGGGTAACATCGACAATTTGCTTGCATGTGATCTTGTTCTGGGTGATCACCTAGCTTTGAATCTAACCCTGAATGAGTGCATAAGGCGTTTTACATGTAGCCCTGCGCTAAGTTTAGTTGTATCTGATCGCCCCTCAATTTCAGTGAGGTGGGATTTCAAACTATGCCATAGGATGGTGTCCCATCTAAGGGACGACCCTCTGATCCTTTTCCCCAATGATCGATTAGGAGTAGGTTGTTTACAGGCTGAACGCCAAAACAACACAAGGATTTTGGGACACGTAAAGCAGTTGGCCCTATTACAGAAAGATAGAAAGGTAGTGCCTAGTCATCGCCACTGCTACATCACCTCAGTGGTGAACCTATGCAAAGCAAAAAGGAAAGAATTACGAGCTTTGGGTTCAGAGAAACTTGATTGGTATATCTATAAACAACTGAAACTAAGAATTAACCAACAGTATCGTAATAGGACAAAGATGTTGAAATGCGAACTGATGTTGGGTGACAATCAGAGGATGTTCCATCATCTATTAAATAATGATACCAGACAGGTGTGGTGTATGTTGAGAGACATGGCTGAACCAGGTGAGCCCATGAAGGAAGCCGCGGTTGCGGCAGCTATGTGGGTTACATTTATACAGAATAAATACGCACTACCAATTAGATTTGCTAGTACCCTGTTTGTGATTTTCAAACCCTGATGCTGAGAAATTCTCTGTGGTTGGTAGATGACATCATCAGGGCTATACGGATGATTAAGAGCTCCTGAGCGCCTGGACCGGACGGATTCCACCATGTTTGATAAAGGCTGACCCGGTCTTGTGGGGCAATATATTTCAAACTAAGTATGACAGTATTTATCATACAGGAGTCATCCCTCCGTCGTGGTATGCTGCCATCATCATCCCTATTCATAAAAAAGGGAGTTGGGATGACCCTAACAATTTCAGGTCCATCGCCCTGATGGATGCATCTGCCAAAATCTTTACCTATCTGCTACTTGAGACACTTCAGCATTACATTGCTCTACATATTATGTTACCACAATCCCAAATAGGCTTTCGCAAATATATGGGATGTCTGCTAAATGCAACCATTGTGGCCCATGTGTATGCACCAACCAAAACCTCACGTACCGGTCCAACCTATGTGGCTGCATTGGACCTTACATCTGCATTTGATACGGTCATACATACAGTCCTATGGGAGAAGATGATCGCTTTGGGCATTCCGATTTATTTAGTGGCCATGATTGCTCTTCTCCACGAAAATACAAATTATAGGATTAGGTTGACAAAGGAGGGGGCCATGACCGACTCCATACCAACTGAAATAGGCCTCAAGCAGGGATCTAACCTGGCCGCTATTCCTTTTAATCTTTATTTAGCGGACCTGGAGACAACCTGGTGCGACGCAGTCATATTCCTGGTTAAGATGGGCCGGTTGGCAATAAATTGGTTGGGTTTTGCAGATGATTTATTGTTCATGGATCGCACACCCTTTGGCCTGCAGGCAAAACTTTTATCATTCCAACATAATGCCCTTAAGAACAATCTTCAGGTCAATCCAGCGAAGTCCTTCATAATCGTATTTGCAGATGGTAAGAGATCACAGCTAAATTCACATGGTCACTAAATGAGGTGGTAATACCTAAGGTTCAATCAGTAAGATACTTGGGATACCAGCTTGCATCCGTCTACTCTGTGGCCATGTGGAAGGAGGTTATTAATACAAAAGTGTAACAACTGACATCCCAAATGTAGATAATTTATCATCGCTATAGTAAATTCTCACTGCTGCCTTGCATACAGTTCTATCTATTAAAGGTAGAACCCATCATCTTGTACGCTCTAGACATCTGCACATTTGACGTGGAGGAGTTTCGGGATTGTGTACAGGGCATATTATGGAAAAAGGTCCTTGGGGTAGCAATGTCTATCCCCAATATTGTGATCTGTCACGAATTAGGTATCCTGCCGCTGTGGGTTAAATGGCATTGGCGATTGATGAATGGCTATATTAAAATGTTGATGCCACCCAAACAGTCCCTATATGTAGATTTGGCTGAGCTGCTAAAATCATAAGATTTAAAACCAAAATGGAACAAATCTTGAATAATACCATGATTGCAAAAGACAAACTAGTGCTTGATATACCAGCTTGTAAAAGGAAATTCCAAACCTTTTATTGGTGTCTCATGCTGGATAAAATAGATAAGAGCAAGGCCTTTTATGAGTATGCAAAATTTACTAGAAAATTGGGTGAACGTACACGTTATCTAGAGATTTTTGCATGCAGTGTAGCTCGAAAGCTCTACCTACGCTTCAAACTGAATCAACTAATGACCAATGAAAGACTCCAATATTGTGGTGACAATGAGGCTGGTATCGTAACTGGGAGATGTCATTTCTGTACCCAATCTAGTGAGCTGGACACTCTTAAACATCTAACAATGACGTGCCCATTTTTTGCATCACAACGGATGGTGATATTGGGCTCATTTTTGTATACATATTCTACCACATGGAAACAGTCTCTGTGGGAGAGATGTATGTGGGAGACTAGCCAACTCCTGGGCATCATTGATGAAGCTTTGATTAGTAAAACAAAAGGGGACATGGATGAGATTTAATCGCCCTAACATTGGGGAGGAGAACTGCTACCTCAGGGCCTGACTTTCAGGAGTTAGTGTTTCTGTAACTCAAAAGTGAAAATTGATGATGAACTATCTCTTTATTACCTGATACTTATAATTTATCACTGTTTAATGAATTTGAATCTCAAAGCCATGGCCAAGGTGTAATATGATTAGAATACAGAAGTTTATGTACTGAAGACTAGAACATGATTGTGTTATATGTATCGGTAATCTCTTCCGTTTAGTGTAAGAATATTTGCTTGGGTCTGAGACAAAGCTGAGGTGACACTTTAAAAGAATATTAATGTCGTTTTCTTTCTTTTTTAAATTGATGAAATGTTTTATGATGTGACTTTTAGAACTATATGAATTGAAATAGATTGAATTAAGACATGAATATTTATTTGCTTTATATAAAGGAACATTTTTTGTAAAGGTTTTGTTAAACCATAAACAATAAAAAAAAGCAGTACTTTGCTCTGCCCTCAAATGTTTAAATTCTAATTCTACACCCTCCTCCAATCATAACACTGCTTTGGAAGTCTGTCAAAGATGAGGAATACGTGGGAGGAACATCCAGTCGAAAGAACGTTACCAGGGGTAAGTAACTTGTTCTTCTCTGCTCTTCCAGAACCATCAAGGACCACATTATCACACTCTCTCCAGCCTTGGCCGATTGCTGCTATCACTCTTTCGCTACTGGATCTTTCCCCTCTCCTCAAGCGCAGCCTTGTGCACCCCCTCCTAAAAAAAGCCTTCTGCCGATCCTACCTGTCCGGCAAACTATTGCCCGATTTCCATCACTCCTTTCCTGGGCAAACTCCTGGAAAAGCTGGCCATCTCCCAGCTTACTCTCCGCACTGAATCTGTTGGTTGTCTCCACAACCATCAGTCTGGCTTCAGAGCAGCCAGAGGCACGGAAACTACTCTTCTGAACACCCGTGAAGATCTGCTCTCTTATCTTGACTCCAGCTCTCCCTCTGTCCTCATCCTTCTATGACCTTTCCTCTGCCTTTGACACTGTCAATCACGCCACCCAGATTAGTCGAGTCTGTGAGAACCTGGGCATCACAGAACAGGCCCTGGCGTGGTTGACCTCCTTCCTCCTGGACTGTCCCTCCCAGGTCCAACTTGGTTCCTTTCTCTCCACCACCACTCTCCCCACTTGTGGTGTCCCTCAGAGTGCTCTATCCTCTCACCCTGGCTCTTCAATGTCTATCTGGCCCCATTGGCCTACTTGATCTACACCTTCTACTCTAAATTTCAGCGTTGTGCAGATGACACTCGGCTCTCTTTCAGGCTCCCCTCAGCCTCCTCTCCTCCCTCGCTCATTCCCGTCTATCCATGATTCCGGACTGGTGCGCCGCCAATGATCTCTGCCTTAATGCCAGTAAGATCACATTGGGACCCCTGCTCCCACTTTCCCTCCCTCACTCTGGCCGCCATGCTTGGACCCTCTACCTTAGCTTTCCTCTGAGGCACAATACCTTGCTGTCATCTTTGACTACACTCTCTCCTTCTCTCCTCACATCACAGACTTTGTCAAGAAGGCCCACTGCCAGCTGCACCTCCTCAGAAGTATTCTACGTTTTCTCACTTTCCCCCATAAACTCACTGTCTCCAGAGCCTTTGTTCTCTCCAGACTGGACTACCGCAACAGCCTCTTTCTCAATCTGCCTACCTTTACTCTTCGCCCTCTACAACTAATCCAGAACAGGACTGCAAAACTTATTCTTGGCCTCAACGCCAGGGACTATATCTCTCCAGCCCTGAAATCTCTCCATTGGCTCCCGGTGGCTGCAAGGGTCAAGTTCAAGGCCCTCCTCTGCATCGTCCACAAGGCTTTCTGGGGCTGCGGCCCGCACTACATCCAACTCTCTCTTCCGAAATACCTTCCTTCTATAGCCCTTAGCTCAGCTACCTCCAACTCTCTCATGGTCAGACGCTTCTCCAAGCAGAGCGTGGAGGGTAGATCTCTCTCCTCAACAGGTGCCTCCCTCTGGAATGGCCTCCCTGTCCCGCTCAGACTTGAGCCAGACCAACTAAAGTTCCAGAAGCAGCTGAAGACCTTCCTTTTCTCCTCTGCCTTCTCTCTCTCTTCCTTGCTACCTTACCTTTTCTGCTGCGCTGACTGGTTGCTTGGTACCCTCTGAGTTCACCAGGTAGCATGCTCCTCCAATCCAATGAGCCCAATATCACCACCCAGTCTTCCCCGCACTGCCTCCGGGCAGTGGTGGAAATGGAAAAAATGTGGTGGGGGATCCCACAACACAAGGGCCGGGGTGGGGGAGGAGTTTGGGGTTGCGGTGCCCGAGGGGGCGTGGTCTAGGGGGGAGGGGCTCGTAGTGGACATCCAGCAATGCTAGAATCTGTTAAAAAAAAACGCCCGCGACTGGCAGCATTGCCTTTTACCACAGCTTTGGCACTGGTGTGTAATGCACAATGCTCGCTATGTACAGTGCCAAAGCCGCGGTAAAAGGCAATACTGCCGTCGCGTGCGGTTTTCTTTTTTTGTTTTTTAAACTATTTCAGTGCGGTCATGTCTGGCTGACTCTGGGTAGATTCTGAGATCCGGTTCTGTATCTGGTGCTGGATCTCAGATCCGTCGAGAGTCGGACCAATGACCAGCACTGCCTCCGGACCTACCGCACACTTAGCGTCTGTAACTGTAAGCCCTACAGCCCCCCTGCCTCCAGCACTTACCCAGAGCTGTGCTGCCCTGGCTGCACTACTCTGAGCTTGCTGCCCTGTTGCACTTCCCCATTCCCTCTCCCGTGCACTTCCCCCCACTCCCATCCCCCTGCAACTTGCGTTGTTGCACTTGGACTGAATGACACAAGGCCTAGTAGAATCGTTTGTCTTGTCTTCGCACTGTCTTCCTTCCCTTGTCTTGTGGCGCCTAGAAACAATTGTGTACAGGCACGTTCATATCATATATATTACAGTGGGAAATATATGGCTGAAACTGGAGCTCACAGCCACCGTAGTGCTAGAATAAGAAAGAAACATTGTTTTCTCCTTTCTAAGGTTTGGTGAGGCTGTTCATGGATCAGTGGTGTCAGAGGTTCTGCCCTTGCCTGCTGCGTCATGCAGAAGTGTTGGTGTCTGCGTCACGTGGCCCATTCTATGTCAAGACGGAGGCGAGCATTAAGCTTTCTCTTCTCTTTAATTCACTCTCCAGCAGTTTCAACAATTACATCATAATTCGTGAAAATATTAAAACTTTTTTTTTTTCAATAAAAACTCAAGTCCCATCATCCTCTGCGGTTCTAGTCTCTAGTCTCTGTGCCTTAGCACTTCCTGTTCCTGTGTTCCTCCTCTTCTTTTCCTGCTCTCCAGATAAGTAACATTGTTTTTGTAGAGCTCCCTGAAGTTTGTGTATTTTATATGCAAGTTACCATAGGTTAATGCTATTTAATGAGGAAGTGTTATGAGTTTTCATTGTAGGACCAGAGTGCAGCGCGTAGCGTGACAGCTTAGATTTGTTGAGGGGATTTGGCGGCCCCGTGCCGCATTACTCGACACATAAGGGGCCTGCCGATCCCTTCAGTGCAGAATGCAGCGCTCGTCAGCGCATTCGAGGCTAGCGGCCCCCACCTTTGAGGGGGCGGAGTCAGCGACGCGAGCGGGAAGTTTTCCCTTCCCGCTCGCGCTACAGAGGAAATCTAGCCCCCACCTTTGTGGGGGCGGAGCGCGAGCACCCGGAAGCTCGCGGTCGGAGAGGGGGAGAGCCCCTCCTTTCCGTGAGAGTGCACAATCACGTGTGCAAATGAGCCCATGAGAGCGTGAGCGCTCGGCTCCTGAGGGCCCCCACCCTTGGGGAGGAGGAGCAACACACACGACACGGTGAGATTCCAGATTTTGTAAAAATTTCACCGCGTTCGTGTCACAGAGCATTGATAAGCTTCAAGGATTTAATGTGAAGGGAGATTTATTGCGAAATAGCTGCAAAGCATATACTTTTCACTTTAAAGCAGAAAGCCCATATCTGAAAAACACTGCACAGCAGAAAAAGAACAGACAGGTGCAGCCTCATAGAGAGGAGCAGTGGACGTGCACCTACACCTGAAAAGGTATTGGAAGGCACCTATACAGCACAATAATGTCCAACTTTGAGTGGAGTGATGAGGAGGAGGCTACCTACCCAGAGGATTTAGCCTACACCTTTAAAGAAGTGCTGGGAGACTCGCTCACAGAGGCAGTAGCACAGGGTGTTAGACCCCTGCAAGACATGCTACATACCATAGAACTATACCTGAGTACTGCAGGTAAATTCACCGGAGACAGCACGTCCACCAGGGTCGCTGCAAAGGACCCCAAGGGGTGTATCAAGGCCCGGAAGAGCAAGGACTCTTCTGACCCCCCGGGCCAAACTGAGGGGACGAGTACTGAGGCCCCGGAGGCTGTAGACGCTTTTAGCAAGCTAAGAGAAGCGTTCATAAAGAGAACACAGGTGCCGAGCCTCAAGACCCCCTACCCAGGGGATGATAATATGGGCAACATTGAGGGAGGTTTCCCCGAAGAGGAAACCCCAGAATCCCCTACCTCTTCACAAGAAGAGGCGGACAACGAAAGGGAGGAGAGCAGCCAACCTCCTCCGAGGAAAAGGCTCAGAAAGCTCAATAATTTAGAGGAAGATGAGACCTCCGATATGTTTAAACCCCGAGATGATCAGGAACCCGAGGTCATCTGAATGGGTTCCATCGCCAAGAGTGACGAAATACATGACGCAGAGATTGCGAAAGGCCCTAGAGAAAGAGGTCAGGCAAAGGATGAGGGCGGAGTGTCCGAAACCAGAGTTGCCAGGGAAGGTAGCAGAGGCTCCGGTGCTTGATCCGAAAATGTTATCTTTTGTCTCAAAAGCGAACAAAGACCCAAGAAAAGGGATCGATCGCTCTTGGAAGAGCTGTCAGGAGAAGCTCCTAGACATAGCAGGACCATTAGCAAAGATCATGGATCTGGCCGAACGTGCAAAGGACACGGGGGAAGAAGTGGATCCAGGAGTTCTAGCAAACGGGTCCCAGAGAGCAGTATGCCTGCTTGGCAACGCGAACTGCACAATTTCCTCAGAGCGCAGGAAAGGGCGCCTGCTGAAAATTGATCAGAAGTTAAGGCGATCTGTCGTCCTATGAAGCGGGCGAAGCCGCACAAGGCCTTCTATTCGGGGAAACCTTCGGAAAAGAAATGGGGAGGTTTGTTGGAACATACACATCCCTAGAAAAGGCCCAAGCATCCACGAAAAAGATTTTCCCGACACAAATTTTTGGAGGGACCGGTCGGTTTAGAGGCCGAGCGGCCGGTCACTACCAAGCATTCAGGAGGCCTCAAGGAAACAGAAATTACTACTGGGAAAACAGGCAGCCAGACACATTCTTCCCACCAAGGGGTCGCTTCCCGAGAGGAAGACGTAGCAGAGGACAAGGGAGAGGACACAATTCCTCCACAGGTGAGAGCCCCAAATTATCCACCAGTTGGGGGGAGAACAGCTTTATTCTGGGAGAACTGGCTAGCGCTTTCCAGCGATGCATGGGTATTGCAGACAGCGAAGGTCATGCTCATAGACTTTATAGAGACCCCCAATCAGAGTCAAGCGCCTCGCCCTCTAGCAAAAACACGAAAAGAGATAGATCTTCTGCACTCAGAACTGATGCAGCTAGTACAAAAACTGGTGATAGAGCCTTGCGTGACCCCTCCCGCTTTTGTAAGCAACATGTTCTTGGTCCATCGAAAGGACAAAGTGAGACTCGTAATAAATCTAAAAGACATGAACAGATGGGTAACGTACAACCATTTCAAAATGGAAGGAACTCACCATCTCAGAGACCCACTCCGACAAGACGATTGGTTAGTGAGGATAGACCTCAAAGATGCTTATTTGACAATACCAGTTCGAAAAGATTTTCGCCCATTCCTAGCATTCTACTGGGGCGAGCAATTATGGCAATTTGCCACCATGCCGCTCAGCCTGGCATCAGGACCTTGGGCCTTCACAAAAATTATGAAACCAGTAGCAGCAGCGATCAGGGAGAAGGGGATTCGCATGATTATTTATCTAGACGATATCCTACTGATGGCCAACTGCAGGGAGACGCTCCACTTCCAGACCGAATGGGTAGTGAAGCTCCTGACATCACTGGGATTCCTAGTGAATCGAGAAAAATCGGAAATGAAACCAGCCAAGAGATTGGAATTCCTAGGTTTCGTGATGAATACCAGAGCAGCGACACTAGAACTTCCAAACAGGAAAATAAGAGATATAAAAAGAGAGATAAAGACATGTCTCAGCAGAGCAGTTATATCACTACGCACAATAGCGCGAGTAGTGGGTCTCCTAGCAGCTTCCATACAAGCAATATTCCCGGGGCCATTACACTATCGTGCCCTCCAGAGATTAAAGATAAGACACCTTCTACAGGGTCTGCAATATCATCACCTAGTTCACATCGACCAGGATGCCAGAACAGAACTGGAATGGTGGCTAGCAAATATGGAAGCATGGAAAGGGAGAGCCATTTTCGGCGATCGTCCAGACCTGATCATAGAGTCGGACGCCAGCAGAGCAGGCTGGGGAGTTCGTTGCGGAGACCTTCAGACAGGAGGGAAGTGGAGCTCAGAAGAACTCAGACTTCACATCAACTGTCTAGAATTACTAGCAGGGTCATTTGCGATCAAGGCGTTTACGAAAGGGAAAGTTAACTCCTGTTTTCTGTTGAAAATGGACAACATTTCAGCAGTGAAATATATCAATCATCTAGGCGGGACGAGATCCAAACTCCTGGCGGAAATAGCCAAGGATTTCTGGCACTCCTGCCTGGAATCAGGGACTTCAGTGGTAGCAGAATACCTACTCGGATCACAGAACGTGATAGCAGACTGGAATTCAAGGTACCTCTCGGACGCCAGCGACTGGAAGCTGGACCGAGTAGTTTTTCGACAGCTGGAAGAACGCTGGTGGCCGGTCCATACAGATCTGTTTGCGTCCAGACTGAACGCACAGACGTAGAGGTTCTTCAGCTGGAGATTAGACCTAGCAGCAGCTGGAGTAGATGCCTTTCTGCAGAACTGGAGGGAGCAGATTCTATACGCCTTCCCACCGTTCTTAATGCTGAGCAGAGTGCTGGCGAAGTTTCGCAGAGAGGCGGCGAATCTGATACTAATAGCTCCGATTTGGAAATCACAAGTTTGGTTCCCAACTCTCATAGAATTGCTTGTAGACTATCCAAGAATATTACCACAAGGAATCAACCTGCTCACGGACCCAGTTGGGTCATTTCACCCTCTGAGAGTGAAGGGGACACTGCCATTGATGGCGTGCAGGATAGCAGGAGACGCTGGAACCTCCCAGGCATTTCGGCGCAGGCTGCAAGTCTCATCGCCGAGTCCTGGGCTCCCTTAACCAGAAGGAGCTGCAACGCAGCTTGGAATAAGTGGTCGTCATGGTGCAGAAGGAGAGATTTTCATCCCGTTTCTGCACCTTTAGTCGAAATACTGAACTTTCTGGCAGAACTGCTGCAGGACGGCAACGCATATAGAACCATAGGTGTCTACAGATCTGCAATCTCAGCAGGGCATGTACCACTGGATGGTACGCCAGTAGGGGAAAACATAGCTGTGATTAGACTTTTGAAAGGAATAAGATTCAGAAAGCCACCTCAGCCTAAGTACAAAGTATTATGGGACGTAGCAGTGGTACTTAAACTGCTATCAGATTGGCCCAGCAACAGGTATCTGTCGTTAGAACAACTATCAGGGAAACTAGCCATGTTACTGTGTATGGTATCGTGCAGGAGAGTCGCAGACGTGAAGGCTCTTGAAATAGATAGGAAAACATATGGACCGGAAGGAGTAACCTTCTAACTAGCAAAGAGAACTAAAACGGACTCATCTACAATCACATATCCATACATGCAGGACTATTCAAAATGGTGCGTGGCCTCATGTATTAAGGAATATGAGAGTAGGACAGCGGAAATGAGACCAGTAGGTACAACTCAACTGCTTATAGCGCGCAGAAAACCTCACAAAGGCGTAGCATCAGCCACAATAGCGAGATGGGTCAGAGATGTCATGAGCTCAGCGGGCATTGATGTATCTGCATTTGGAGCACACTCTGTCAGAGGAGCGATGGCGTCTAAAGCATTGGGACAAGGCGCGACCTTACAAGATATCGTGAAGGCAGCGGATTGGGCTAGTGATAAAACTTTTAAGACGTTTTATTTTAGACCAATCAACACGATAGCAGGTGCAGTAGCGAGAAGCTTTGAACAAGCTTAATGCTCGCCTCCGTCTTGACATAGAATGAAGATTCCCCCTGCTAATAGCGCAGGGAGCTCTTGATTCTATTAAAGACAAGGAGGCGAGCATTAAATTCCCGACCCAGATACACAGAAAACGGGATGAGTATTGTAAGGAAGGAATCAGGAATTCTGAATAACCATGATGACCGTTTTCTCCTCAAAATAGGGTGTGTATCCCCAGCCCTAACATATCTGTATTGTTTATTTCCTGACTCTAGGAGATGATCAAAAGAACGGATGACCGTATTCGAAGAGTTTGGATGGTTCCGATCAGATTGCAAGTTCCGAAGCAGGAGATCGAAATCTGCTGAAAGCAGGAAAATTGTAGTTGTGGGCCCGTTGGCCGGTTAAAGTTACAGAGGATTTCAGTTAAGCAGTCAAAGAAGAGGAGGAACACAGGAACAGGAAGGGCTAAGGCACAGAGACTAGAGACTAGAACCGCAGAGGATGATTGGACTTGAAGTTTTTATTGAAAAAAAAAAGTTTTAATATTTTCACGAATTATGATGTAATTGTTGAAACTGCTAGAGAGTGAATTAAAGAGAAGAGAAAGCTTAATGCTCGCCTCCTTGTCTTTAATAGAATCAAGAGCTCCCTGCGCTATTAGCAGGGGGAATCTTCATTGCTACAGAGGGAGAAAGCCAGGAACAAAGGGAGTGGGGCAAGGCGAAGCACACGCGTCAGAATACAGGCCATGCGAGAAAAAAGTGCGTACTTCACCCGTATAACAAAAAACAAATCACAATTTTTATAAGTGGGCTTTCAGAGAACTCTCCGCTCGTCTGCGAAGGGTCTGTCTTAGAACGTCTATGCACTGTGCTAGAAAGGTTTCGGCCTGTTTTTTTCCCCTTTGGTTGCCGTGTTATGCGACCTGCTTGTTGGTCCAAGAGGGCCGCAGGAAATACGGGCAGCGCACAAATGGAGGAGAGGAAAAGCACGGGCTGGACTACAGGTCAGGGTAGAAAAAAGCTGTGGATTGCGTGTACCTATAACGCACAAAAGCCCAATCAAAGTTTACATAAATGGTCTCTGAGGGAGCTCGCTGTGCGCATCTGCTCCGAAATGCTTTGCCCTGCCCTGACTGCCTTTGCACAGCCTTCCAACTAACATACCAAGGAAGGTGCATTCGGGGTCAGTGGGGCTTACATTTCAAGCTGCCCTTTCTCAGATCCAAGCATTCTTGTCTCCTGCAGCCCTAGTATGCAGTGTAGGGTAATGAATGAGTTTCCAGTTTTCTCCTTTCTCTGATCTGCCTACTCGCAGATGCTTGTTTTTGTTAGTACATAGGGTGCAATGTATCTATGAGAGAGAGAGACCGAGAAAGAAAAGCCGAGAATGAGAGAGAGAAGAGAGATTGAGATTTGTAATGTGAAGTAGTTAAATGCGACTTGTCCTCAAGAGGCCAGTGGTAGGAGTGCAGGATTTGTAGGGTTTTTTGGCCTTGTTGGCCTACTCCTATGTTACCCTGGCCAACCAACTCCCTTCCAAGATCGCCTTCCCCTTTAACCTACACATACAAATCCCCCACAGACGGCCCAACAGGCCTAGCAGTTAGAACATTAGCACTAATCCTACCACTACTAAGCTCTCCTCTAGACCGTAGTATATCAGATCTTGTGCTCTGCCACATGGACAACCTGCTCCCAAGTAGCTTTGCCAAACCCATAGAAAGCATACTGGCAAACGGGAACCCAGTATTTCTGACCTGCACCCTTCAACAACACAGGTTCCAGATCTGCCTCTCCCACTGTCTCACTAAGGAAACCAATCCTCCTTTTTCTTATGCAGCCACGTGCAGCAAGCAGGCCACCAGAAGTGGCAAAAGGACTCTATATTACAGTTTGTTTCTCTAATTAATGTTGGTGTAAATTACACTGCAACTCGATGGTTCATTATTAGCATGTGATTATTATACGATATAGCACACTCTATGAAATAATTAAGAAGCAGCTGTGGAAATATAATTGGTTATGAAATCAAAGCAATTGTTTTGCTGCTAAATGCAGAGAAAGAGGAACTAGGATGGCGAATGTGTAGGAAACTGCAAGAATCAGAAATTCACAGCTTTTTGATTTAATATGGGCATATATTTATGTATTAAAACGGTGTCAATGGGACTTTCACAGCGAATTCTTTGGGCTCGTTTTGACATTTGAAAAGGCATGAATTACTGTACAATTTTACAAGTACATGTTGTAGCAGAACACATAAAGACCACAAACGCGAGGTTATAAGAGCCTAAATAGGGTGATTCTTTCTCTTTTTTGTTGGTGATACAGCACCATAGATGTGCCCTAAAAGGTCGTCCTTTATCGTCATTCAAATGTGTCTCTGTGTATAATTGAAATTGTTTTAGTATTTATAGGGTCTCTGGTTAAACTTTCATTTGGTAATTCATTTAAAATTGCTTCATTGTGAAGCCAACGAACATAGGCATATTTAGAAGTATGCAAAGAATTAACCATGCATAGTTCATTTCGTTTCCCATTTATTGCATTTTGTGGAAAGAAGCAGTCTGGCTGGAGTGGCCTTTTAATTTCATTTTTTTTGTTTTGCGTTATTTTCACTGGCAGCCTCTGGGACTACTGTTCCATGGTGGCGCCTATGTTTCATCAAACTAGACAGGCCGTCTACCTGGATTCTAGCCCAGCTGAACTGTTATAACTAATAAACGTGATCCTCCCTGTCACGAAATCCTAGACCTTTGGTCACAGGGTTCCCAGGGGATTTCAAAGAAAGCTGCATTCAAGCTCGAACGGGCGCCTCACTATTTTCTGACTGTTGCTCCGTGGTCTCACCTTATACCCCAGGGCTAGCGTAGCACATAATCAGTGAGACCTCTTTGCCTCTTTTGTACTTAAGGTCAGAGATTCTTTTTCGATAAAAACAACCAGAAAGCCAGGTAAAAGCACATATACAGAAAAAACGGAGGTTGTCAGCGTTTGATTGTTACTGCTTACAAAAGACTGACAGCAATTACCGAACAAAACGAGAAGACAGATGCTGTTTCCCTGCTGTTTGGGACAATGGCGTTAACCTGTTCTCTAGACACGCTTTGCTGCTAGCAATGCGATTATGTATATATAATCTCACAGGAAAAGCGAAAGTATGCCATGCCTATGACTCCTTCGTAGCCTTTAGTTTTAATGTAGATTATATTGGAGCTGCACCTTTATCAGCAGCGAATAAATCGATCTTAATAAAACGTTACCCACTAGAAAGATATCCCTCGTGATATTTCTCAGTTGTGCACTTAGGATCAGAAAAATGCGATAAGCAGAAAACTAAATTGCGTGTACACTATTTCCGACTAGTGAGAACAGGCACTTATTTTTTTCATTATGAACAGGTTGCAGATAAACTAAGTCATATGATTTTCAGATTCAGATTTTAAAAAATGTTCTCTTTTTATTAAGATGTTGAGCAGCATAAAAAACACAAAAAATACCAGCATAATACATTCAGCATTACAAATCATATGCTATAGGTACGACTGCCGACAACTAAGTATTTCCATCCTGTGGGGCCCAACATTAGCCGTACTATAATGAACATTAACAACCCTCCCCTCCACCAACATTTCCTCCCCAGTACTTGTGTACCCCCTTCGTGCACCGCATGAGCAAGGTGATGCATACATAGGCCAGTACTTCGACAAATGTCATTAACCATCAATCATCCCTCTTTATTAATATATGTGGCTGCAGGGCCCTGCCATTAGTGTGATGGGCGTGGGGTGCTCTGAAGTCTGCCTCCATCATATTGGCCGCTGGCATAAGTAAATGGGTGTTGAAGGGCTTGATTGCTTAGAGCACATTGTACGTTAAATCGCCAAACGTGTCCTCAAGAGGTTGAGATAGTGATTTTTTAATATTAGCTTGTTCTAGCTCACAGTTCTTTGCTAGTAGGCCCAACCATTTTTTCTGATAAGGTGCTGTGCATTACTTCCATCCTCTCAAAATGACCTTTCTAGCAGAGAATAGGACATGTACAAACTGGCGCGTTAAAGAGCCCTCATGCCATTCCTCACTAATGAGGCCAAAAATCATTGCTGTCTGTGTCAAGGGAACATCAGTTTCTCATTTTGGCTAAGCGACACAGTACAAAACTCCAAAATGGTTGGATAATTGGTCTCGTCCAAAGGATATGTCAACAGAGCCCACCGCACCACACATTCACCAGCGAAGAGGAGATTGGGAAAGACCCATGGAATGCAATGTAGAGGGTGTGTAGTATGCCCTGTGTATAATCTTGTACTGCATCTGCCTTTGCAGGACACGCTTCTAAGCGTGTTAAAGACATCATACATGTCCTCTGCGCAGAGTGGCGTGTCTAGGTCGTCAGCCCACATTTCTGCCTGCGTAACATTTCTATAGTGTTCTACGGTACACACAACTCATAAAACGTCCGGAGCCTGGGGAACTCTGATGTTTTGAGCCCGCCTTCTGCCTCACATACCATTGGTTCGCTGTCCATGGATTCTGCCGTAGTAAATTTAGACACAATCGAGTGTATGAAGAGGTACACCAGCCAGTCTGGGGCCGCCAGACTCCATATTGCCTTGGCGGACGTGAACTGCAGAATCGGCTGCTCATCGCAAAGATCCATTACGCTCACGTGGCACCAATGAGTGTTTTGTCAACTATGCTTCTGTGTAGCGGACCCAAAGATTGGTAGAGCTCTCGGGCTAATCCACGGTGGGATTTGCTATACTTTTGACCCAGTTAGGGCAGGCATATGGTGCCACTGCGCCAGGGTGGGGCCTATAATGGGATGAGTCTTCAGCCAGCGTGGGAGCTGGCTGGGTGGAAATGCTAGTATTTACTGTGGTGTAAACAGGCTCAGCATCCGCAACTGTATCTCTCACCAGCTGGTCGTGTCAGAGGAATTTAGACAACGTTTGGCCGGGAAACCTGGGCAACCAAATAGATACTTCACGATTGGAGGGCTAAACCCCCATTAGCTTTAGAGGCCTGGAGAATGGACTTATTTAGGCGCACCTTCTTGCCCTGACCGTTCCCACTGCTTTATACAGGTCAGCGTACCACCACCGAGGAGGCGTCAGAATCATGGTGGCCAGATAAATGAGTTTGGGCATCGAATTAATTTTCTATTGCATTAGTCCTCCAAGTAGGATATCCCCCTTTTTGGAGGACGGGGGCCTGCCTCTCCAGCATACTGCAAAAGCAGTGTCTGTAGATGCCTCCTCTCAGACGGGTTTGGACCCATATAATAACAATGTGAAAAAGACCTATCGCCACCACTAACCATCGTTTGACCATGACCTTACTGGCAACAGCGGAACACCGACTTGTGCCTCCAGTTAATCACGTTGAGTGCAATGTTATTCTTTTGGCACAAGCATGTGCAACTCCTGAGGTGGGAAATTCTGCTCCCCTGGCCTGTGGGGCCATTGGCCTTCTGGATTCAGCAGTGCTGGCGTCTCCAGGTTTCCAGTGAAACATTGGTACTCCTACTATCGCACAGTCCTTGGGAGCGGGTACCCCCCTTTCCCTTGAGTAAACTAGATCATTTGTTGCCCTCTGTTTATCGTCCTGAAACTCTAAAACAGGTCTCAGCTAACCCCACTAGTTTGCTAATGCCACAGGCTCATGAAAGTAGATATCTTCCTTTATTTAATAGCCATGTCACCTTGCAGCATAATGTTTGGCCTCCCCAGAACTTGGCTTATTGACACCTTAAGGTCCCGGCTTGCGCTTGGAGGGGAGTGTTCCATCCACCGATTGCTGCAGGGATTTGGACCTACTAGGGAAACTTCAGTTGCCCTCTATGTTGCAGGGAAACAGAGCGAATTTGAGCGGCTTGGAGCATACCAACCCCAAACCGTATAGCATTTTGCAGCAGCCCCGGGGGAGTGTTAGCAACTGGGGCCGGATACCTATGAATCAAGTCGCCTCGCAGCAAGAATCGACCCTCGGTAAACCTGAGAACCTGCTAAAATTATGGAGCTTATTGGGCCCCGATATCCCGATTTGCTTAAATAGAAGCAATATATTGCTGATCTTTGAGGAGATTCGAGCCCTGGGCCTTCTGACGTCTACTGATCTATTGATCGGGTCGCATTCCCGGACAGAAACCACCCCGAAAACACCATAATCCATTTGAATTCTAACCTGGTAAAGGACTTAGTTCTTTCAAGAAGGTCTTGTCTACAAGCCCTTGGCTTTGACATTTCTGATGTGAGTGATTCCGATGAGGGAGTGTGGGAGATGTGGGGCTGGGGGGCTCCGAATCATGGTTCATCCATCCTGGGAGGGGCCCGAACAGTTGTGAAAGCTGACACTCAGACGGTATCAATATCGATTGGCCAGCACTGGGGTCCACCCTTTAGAGAAAAACAGCCCCATAGCCAGCTTCAATGTGCCCCCCTAATGAAAGGGTAATGTATCTATGTATTAAATCGTGTAAGATTAGGGGGAGTCACCATTTGTTTACCAACCCTGCACCAGTGGGTGCCTTAACCCCTTAACTGCCATGGGTATTTTCCCCCCAGTGCCAAGGCCTTTTTTGTTGATTTCGGTTTGTTGCCATTCAATCCTAGTTTACTGTAGGCGGGGTGAGAGAAAATAACCAAAAAGGGAGAAAATGTTGGGTTTTTTCAAAAAATGCAAATAAAATGATGTACAAAGAAGCCTGTGGTTTTTTCCTTGTAAGTACTAGGAAGAAATGGTTTGCTGTGCTGAATTCCCAGTTTTCCTGGCTTTCAGGAAGAGGTTGATTGGAAACCGGAAAAATATATTTTGACATGGTTATCAGCCGTTTTGTGAGAGGTAGGCGATATTGGCTTTTTTTCCAATAGGACATGCGTGGACGGAATGGAAGAAAAGAGTTGGAAAGATAAATGGAAGGACAGAAAGGCATACATTTCTGGAAAGTAGACAAAAAGTTTAGGAAGGGATGATTTGCGCAGGCCGGGGAACAACTATGTGGGGGAAAATGCCATAGTTTGGGGAAAAAGCTGACTGAAAAAAGGGTATGTGGTGGACACGGTTGGCCCGGTACGGCAATGGCTTCTATGAATTTTGAGAAAAACAATGCTCCGCTGCATTCCGCCGACGCTTGCAGTTAGGAAATCAAACATTTTTTGTAATGTTTCACAAAAAAAAACAATACCACAAGCCAAAAACTGAGCCATGCTACATAGGAGTTTTATGCTTACGGCCTAAACGGATGTACTTAGCATGTGTAAATAAGGAAAACAAATGTGGTGAGGAAGGATAGGCGTACATTTTTTGAAAGAGCACAGGCAGACCTTTTGACGGGTAGGTGACTTGTGCAGGTTACAAAAGTGTATAGTGCCTAAAGCAGTGACTAAATGTAGGTCACATTTGGGAAATGAAAGGGTTGTGTGACAAAGGGCAGCAGCAAATGGGTCGAAATGTTATAAAAACCATGGAAACACAACAAATGTAGTGCCTTGCTGAATTTCCACAGGTGTCCTGACGAAAACATTGCCTCACATGTGTGGGTCTATCTACCTGGCCGTAAAGGAAAAAGCCTAAAACATGGGTAACCCCAAGCTTTTCGGCACAGCAGATTTTCAGAAATGTTGCTCATGCGGTCAACCTACAGATTTGGGCCGAGGGTGTCGAAGCCACCAAGGAAAACAGGGAACACCATGCATTTCTGAAAAGAGGACACCCGTGGGAATCCACAGAGGTCTGACCTGCGCAAAAGCGGCCCAGAATGTATTACGTAGAACCCCCAGCAAAAACCGAAATGTGGCAACAAAACAAAGAGACAATTTTTGCACATTCCACTCTGCTCACCCACCAAAACACGCTGCCAGCACCACATGGCCTACCTTCCCGCGTTCTCACAGGTGTGCCGTCGAAAACAGTACCTCACGTGCACTTACCTGGGTGCAAAGGGAAAAGGCTAAACTACTGGTAACTCCCAACGGGTTTGGGGAGACAACCTACAGATTTGGGCCTAGTGTGTTGAAGCCACCAAGGAAAACAGGGAACCACATGCATTTCAGAAAAGAAGACACCCGTGGGAATCCACAGATGTCTGACTTGCGCGAATCGCCCAAGAATGTATTACCCACAAGCCCTGGCAAACACCCACATGGGAGACGGGTGCCCAAGGCCAGGGACATTACCCCCGACTTTGCTGGAGCTCTGCCTGGCCTGCGTTACAGCTTCTCCCTCCAGGAAAGGACGGGGAATGTCCCAGGCCTCCCGGGAACCACCGCTGGGCTTGAGGACGTTCAACCCACACTGAGAGTCAGCCGCCCAAGGCCAGGGATATGACCCCCTACAACCGTAAACCACCAGAGAATTTTGTAATGGAAAGGGGGGTGGCCCTCCCCCCCACCCAAAATGGAGGGGGGTCATCTCATGCAGCCTTCCCTGGGGGCAGATAAGGGGGCATCTCATGCAGCCCTCCCTGGGGTCAGATGCCCACAGGGAGGGTTGCATAAGGTTCCCCCATCCACTTGGGGTGGGGGGATAGAGGGCCACCCTCATTTCATTGGAAATTCAACTGGTGGTCTAGTGGGCTCTGCCCACCCCACAAACCACCCATTCTTTTCTTTCTATTTTTTTTAATGTTTGGCCTCTTCCGTAGGGACAGATAGGTACCCATCTGCCCCACGGGTCCCTAACCTGCAGGCCTCATCCTATGGGGGGGCTTGCCCACACTTTCCTGGTGGCCCTCTCCCTCCCCACCCCCCAATGGATGGGGGAGGGCTCCTCATGTAGCCCTCCCTGGGTGCAGATGGCCCTTCCTAGTGGATGAATACTACCCCGAGGGAGGGCTACATGAGGTGCCCTCCCATCCACTTGGGGTGGGGGGGGGGGGGCCACGCCCTTTCCATAAAAATGTCTCTGGTGGTCTAGTGGGGGGGGCACTCCCCCAGAACCAACCTTTTTTTCTTTTTGTGGTTTGGGCCCTTCCCTAGGGGTAGATGGGAACCCATCTTCCCCAGTGGGGCCCCTAACCTGCAGGCCCCATACTTTGATGGGCCTGCCACACACTCCTGGTGGCCCTCCCCCCAAATGGATGGGGGGCACCTCATGTAGTCCTCCCCGGGGGCAGATAGGGACAGAAATCTGCCCCCAGGCAGGACTACATGAGGTGCCCCACCATCCACTTAGGGGGTGGGAGGGAGGACCCACCCCCCTTCATGGAAAAAAAATACCTTGTGGCTAGTGGCCCCCGACCCAAATCTCCATTACCTTTCATTATTTATTATTATTATTTTTGTTTTGTTTATTGTTCTAGTTGAATATCAACTTTTTCAATGTATCATATATCAGTTACATTTATGGTTACAGTCATACAGTATTCTCAGTATTTCATGTTTGTTACACTCAGATGTTGTGACAATTAGTTGTCCATTCCAAATCATTCTTCAGATAATACAATAATGGTCGATATTAATACATTAACGCAATTATAATTGCTGTGCTATTACTAGAGTTTAACAAAACTAAGTAATTAATAGGCATGATTAACTATGGCTATCATTAAATATAACTTAAGATTCTAGTAAAAATTAGTTTTCTAGAGTTCACAATAGTTGGGCTAAATGAAGAGGCTGGACAATCTCAATATATTCGATAGTTTCTGTATCGAGTTGTTAAACTAAAGCAATATAAAATAGATCAACAAAGTTGAGTTTTCAATTGAAACAGTGAGAATGGTAAAAGTAACACAAACTCATAAATATGCTGTTATAATAGACTTTCCTAAATATGCTTTCTTAGATATTATTTGAAAGATTTAAGGTGAGTAAAAAATGAACTGTAGCAATGTCCATTGGAACTTTCAAAGTGTTGAATATATATATCCACATTATCTCCTGATCCATTAGTCTAAAATCTTTTAAATGCTTAAAATAATAATTATTTCTCTGTTGGGCTAGGGCTGTACATTCTGTTAGTAGATGTCGTATGGTCTCTTGATGTTGAACGAGATTACAGAATCTACATGTTACAATTGGAGTTGAGTCTTGATTGTATTTGGCAGTGACTAATCTTGTTGGCCAAAGATTAAGTCTCATTCTTAGAAGAGCTTGTGTATATTTTATGTTTGGAAATATTTTTAGATATACAGGTATTTCACCAAGAGATTTCGTAAAAAAGGCCCCAGCTTTAAATGAAGAGTATGAATTCCATTTTTGCCACGTTGTTGCCCAATCCCACTAGCTTTTGCTTTGCTTTATCAGGGTTTGTGAGTAGTAAGTGTATGGAGATGTTTGCTTCTTGAAGTGTATAGTTACATTGTTGTTCCCATGTTTTAAAAGGGGAACTCATGTGAGATGAGAGTAAAGCTGACATTACTGGTAGCAGCGTTCAGCCTTCTGCTTTCGATAATAATACTTTTCTATAAACTGCAATCATTTGCCAAGCAACCATAGATGCAAGATAGTTTAGTCCCAATTCAAACTGAGTGATTGCTATTGGTGTGGATGATGGTAAACTCAGAATTTATTTCCAATATATGCCCTCGAGAAGCACCCAATTCGGAGGATTTGTCAAAAGCATTGTTTGAGCTCCATATGTGATTGTCGGAACAACTTTTTGCTTGTATTAAATTCTCGATGGCATGTAAGAGAATTTGCTATATTTATTCTGAATGGCTTGACCTTGCGCTGTTAGGGCTTGCATGTTTGACCTTAATTCTAGTTTATATGGGAGATCGGAGATATGAGTATTCATGTTTATTTCTAGGTATTTATAATGTTGAACTTGTATTAATGATTTTTGACCAAGCTTCCAATTGAATTTGGTTTTATTCAGATGCATGTTGTGATTAAATATCATCGTCCTCGATTTCTCTGCGTTGATGGTTAGATGTTTACTTATGGCATACGCATCTAGAGCTGCTAGTTTTCAATGGAGGCCAATTGGTGTCCTATCAAGGTTCACCAAATTGTCGGCATAGAGGAAATAGGAAATGTGTTTGAGTCCTAGTTTTGGGGGAAATGTTCGTACCGAGTCAAGTGAGTTACTGATATCTCGAATATAAAAGGATTGATTCAAATATTCATCCTTGTTTTAGGCCAGTGTTTGTGCACATTTTTTCAAAGAACATTTTTTTTGCTTGAGTTTGACTTGCAAAGATGTGTCAGTATAAAATTGTTTAATAAAATATAAAACAATATGTCTGCCAACCACTATTGAACAATTTGTTCCAAAGAATATGTTGTGGGATGGAATTGAAGCTTGTTTAAAATCAATATAAGCTACAAATACCGGTTGTTTAGTTAAAATTGTTTGTTTTTTAATCACAGCAAGAATAAACAAGTTTAAAAATGTACCTACGCTCTTGATAAAACCAGACTGATGAGGATCTAAAAGTTTATTATTATTAAGCCAATTTGTAAAATCTTTTAAAAGGAGACGCCCAAAGATCTTTCCCGGAACGACAAGGAGCGCAGTTGGCCTATAGTTGTTAGGGTCTTGTCGATTTCCTTTTTTTTTTTTAAATCGGAATAAGTATTGCTTGTTTCCAAGAATCAGGAATTCGAGCTGTCTGTAGTATCTATGTAAATATTAGCATCAACATTTTTGCCAATTTTTGTGGGTGAGCTTTAAGGGTTGCGTTAGATAGTGACTCGGGCCCGGGGGCTCGAGATGAGCTGAGTTTTAAATTGAAATCAAGATGTCCACGTCATCAAAAATGAATTGGTGACAGTCAGGAATGAATTGTTCTAGGAGTTGAATTATGTCTTCGGCAGTATTGAGAATGGTAGTGAAGTGATCGAGCCAAATTTCGTTACTAATTGGATTTATTAATAAGGTATTTGTGGCAGATCCATCTTGTAAATTCAAAAGTTTCCACATTTGGCCAGAGAATTTAGTAGTCATGGCTTTGAGCATGCATTCTGCGTTATTTTGTTGCAATTTAGCTTAGATTTGTTTTAATTGATTATTGTAGTTCGTTTTAAGGATTCGTCTTTGTTGTTGTGCTGTACAAGGAGACAGCCTTCTCATTTCTTGTCGATATTTTGTTCTTAATTGTCGAATTTCCAGATTGTCTTTATGAGTGAAAACTGGTCTACTATGTAGCGAAGTGACTTCGCTAATCAGGCACATGTGGTGTATATATGACATTTTAATATCCAAATTTATCATCTGCTGGACTGGATAATGCTGTGATTAGGACATCTAAATTGCATGGTGACAATATGATGTGATTTCTACCTGAATTCAACTCTAGAAAAGTATGAGTTGGAGGTTGTGTCAGTATTTCATGAGGGTACCATTGGGCGACTAGGATGTTATGATAGCTTCCTTTATTTGGTGTGATTTGAAACTGCTGAATGCGGTTGATTACATGTGCAGATAAAAAAGTGTAATCTATAATTGATAGTGAGAGGCCACTTGACCACGTGTGAACTGGATGAACATCTCCCATCATGTTACCATTGAGCATGGTGGGGTTACGAGCTTTCATGAGCATTGACCATTTATCAGCTCTGGTTGGGACTGATTGCATATTTATGTTTAAGCAATTAGTATTTAAATCACCTGTTATGATAATTGTCTTTATTGCTATGTCATCCAAAATTTGATCTAGCATTGTCTCTACATTGTCTCTACATGAGTGAGAAATACATCTTCATTAATTGTTTTTGGATTCCAGTAGAGATTCAAGATGGCTGCAGATGGAAATAACGGATTATGAGGATTGTTTGAGGAGATCTTTGCTAATTGAATACCAAGGGTAGGTGTGGCCCAAGATTGCATGTGTAGTTTGATTGTATTTTGACTGCAGTCAGTTGACCAACACATGGGCGACCTTTCAGAGATTTTTTCGCCGGAACATGAGTTATTTGAAAATCCAGCCAAGTAGGCTCACTTGTCATCCATGTTTCCTGGAGAGCAATTATGTCATATTATCTACTTGGTTTGTTAATAGGTGCTTAAAACCTTTTGCATTTCAGGTGGCTAATGAACACTGATGGGATTCTACTAGATGGCTAATCTAATGAATGTGGTTAGCTTTAGGTTGCATTGCTTTAGATAGCCAGGTCCATTTGGAAGTAGGAGTTAACATTGTCCTGATTGCTCCTAAGGATTTCGCACTATGAGAAGTACAAGGGCAAGAGTACTGTGGAGGTGCTTGTGCCGAAGGCATTAACTCTTTAGGCTCGATTTTGTCTGGCTCGGGCTCTGATTGTAGTTGCAACAGAAATCCATGAGAATGCAATTTAGATCTCATATTCCAAAATAAGAGTTTCACAATGTTTGAAGGGGTGTCTAGGAGTACAGTGTCCCTATTTGGAGAATCAATATAGCTTATTGCTTTGATGTCATCAGAACCTATTGCTTCTAACCCAGGGATTAGTCAAAACACTGTTAGAAGGGAGGACCTATTTGGATACGGATCCCTTGGGCTTCTGTCTAACATGGTCAATACCAATGTATCGGTGTTTTGTGGGACTGATATACATATGTCTACTGTGGGTGCATCTACGTTCAAGTATATCTGGGGTGAGTTGGAAGTGACACGACTGGATGCAGGCTTTTTGATCATGTAAGTATGGAACAGCGGTTGAGCAAGCACTGTTTACCTCTGAAATCACAGGATTACCTCTTTTTTTGTGCTAAAGTTCTGAAGTTTGGATAATCTATATAATAATAATAATAATAATAATAATTAGGCACTTATATAGCGCTACGAACCCTCAGGTATCTGAGCGCTGCTTATTATTACCCACGGTGTGTGGTGCTCATTTATTGACCTCGGAAGGATGAAAGGCTGAGTTTGGCCCTGCCGGGATTCGAACCTGCGTTAGCAGGCTCTGCACGGATGTCAAAGCGAGCACTCTACTCGCTGTGCCACTTGACCGGCATATATAGATTGACACAGATTACTTGTCTATTGTTTATGATTTAGCTTTTGCGCGATGCAGACTCTGATGTATACTCTCCGTTTCAGAAAGTGTTGCGTTTGGATATACAGATGGATTCAGAAGTTCTTCGTTAATCAAATCAGGGTTCTCTGACACATTAGCAACCGGCATTTCATCTATATTGTTAACATTTGAAACTTGTGCGTTACCTTCAACAGTTTATTGGACAGAACATGACCGAGAAGCAACCCCATCAGCAGCGTTTTCTTCATGTAGGGAGTCATTCGGATGTTGGAAATGAAGATTCCCTCCTTGCTGGGGATTAGCAGACTTTTTTAAAGCATCAATAACATTTTTAGTTTTTTGTTTTACATTTTTTGGAGCCAATTTCGGTTGGTTCTTTAATTTTTGGGGAATTAGTTGCTGAGGTAAATTATTACGTTTTTTTTTCTTTTTTCTTTTTCTGCCGAATGTGGGTTGAAGAGATCATAGAGAGATGTCAAATTCTCCAGCATTGGATCTTTCATGGATTCACATGCTTGGAATATTCCCCGTCGACAGACTGGGAACCCTCGGTAAGCTTATAAAGCCGTTTCCATAGGAAAACGTTCGACACTTTTGTGTCCTATCTACGTCGTTTTGGGCCGCGCACGCACGCCCCGCTAGGACATAGTGGTATAAAAGCCCCGCCCCCGCGATTCCCTTCAGATTTCAACCATCCCCAAAGTGGGAACACCTTGTGTATTTTTTACTTGGTTAGGTTGTGCTGTTGCGGTTTTTCTCCTAATGTCGGGAAAAGCACTGTTCCGCCCGTGCGCTACGTGCGGACTTAAGAAGGTGTACGAGGGGGACGGACATATGGACTGCATTTACTGTCTGCACCCTCATCACTCGGCTGACAAGTGTGACATATGTAAGGGCTTCTCCCAGAAGACTCTTAAGGATCGGAGTCGCAGACTTGTCGCATGGTTGAACGACGGAGCGGGGGCATACCCGCCTTCGGAGATGGGCTCCACATGCAGCGCGGCCTCAGTGTCAAAATCTTCAGGGGCCCTGCGCCGCTCATTGTCGTCGGAACCCCAGGTAAAGAAATCGCGACCGGTGGACAAGGAATCGTCAGTAGGCCATTCCAGGGACTCTTCTTCGAAGAAGGCCTCTTCGTCCTCATCTTCAGCGAGGAAAGACAAAGAAAAATCTAAATCCTCCTCGGGCGATCGTCATAGATCGACCTTGAGTCGAGAGACAGAGAAACGCAGGTCGAGTTCAGAAAAGGCAGGAGCAACGCATAAGCCTGCACGACCACCACCGTCGTGGATGGTTGGGCAGTCGTCAACTACTTCTCTGCCGCTGACACAGTTGACTTCAACCGTTCCTGGATCGCAGGCGATGGCATCGACGACAGGGCCAGCTATTGCTTCGTCGACGGATATCCCGCAAGAGGCCTGGCGTCCAGAAGTCTACGACCCAATTTTGCCGGACACACTTCTACAGCAAGAGGCCTTGTCGGTGTCCTCGGGAGACAAGGGTGAGAGGATATCTGCCCCTGCAGACTTGGGGTTACAAGTTACCACACCTCTCTCCGGGAGCATTCCGGGTTCTGCCCCCCTGCTCAATCTGCAATCAATTTTGTCATTGGAGGTCTTGTCCACGCTGCAAACGCTGCTGAGGACACTGGATGACAGACTGCCTCGAACAACTCCAGCCAGGTCGGTCGTCGACGACCCGGGCCCGTCTCGCTGCCCACCTCCTTCAACCCCCACGGCAGGGCCCCCGGAAGCAAATCTCTCGGCCCCACGTCACGAGGAAGGGGAACTGTTGGATTCGGAATCAGGCAGCAGAGCGTCATCGGTGGTCTCCCTTTCCCCCTCCAGGGATCCGACCTGGGAGTCCGATGCAGAATTGGAAACCCCGAGGAGCCCGGCTCAGCCGTCTCCCCCAGACGATATCGGGTCATTTCACAACATAATGGCCAGGGCTTGCACGGAATTCGGGCTGGCCCAAGAAGAAGAAAAGAAGGACTGTTTTCTTTTCGACCACATGGGAAAAAGGAGAAGGTCGGTGTTTTCAGTGCCCATCCTGGATTATGTGTGGAAGGAAGGTCTTCAAACCATGCGTCTCCCTTTCTCAGAGCCAGCGATGAAGGGTCGCCTAGAGAAAAAATTCAAAGCACCGGACTCTACTCCCAAGTGCCTTTCCTCACAACCAACACCTGACTCTGTGGTATCGGTGGCGAGAAAGGCAAGGGCTCAACACAAGTGTACGACCCCCCCGGAAAGTGGTGCTAGACGACAGGATGCTTTCGGCAAAAAAAGTCCTGTCGCTAGGTGCTACCACAGTGAAGGCGGACAATTCTCTCGCCATCGTTGCTATATACGACAGAGAGATGTGGCATCGGTTGGCGCCTATACTGGCACACCTTCCGGATGAACATCGAAAAGCAGCTATGTTGCTGGTCAGGGAAGGTGAGGAAGCTTCGAATCATGCCATAAACATCGCAGTAGACCTTGCGGAGTCGGGGTTTAAGCAGGTGAACAACGGCATAGTTCTCCGACGGCAGGCATGGCTAAAATGCACCAACTTCCGACCGGAGGTGCAGTACAAGGTACTGGATATGCCTTTTGAAGGAGACCTCCTCTTCGGCGAAAAGGTCGACGAAGCCCTGAAGGGCATGAAGGAGGACTCGAACACGTCACGTTCCTTGGGGGCCCTCCAGAGTGGTCGGAGTTTCCGGTCTTTTCGTCCCTTCAGAGGAGCATCAGGGAATTCAAGATTTTCAGCATTGAGGGACCGACCCTTCGGTAGGCCAGCATATTCCTCTCGGGGATAGAGGCGAGCTTCGCAAGCGGCTAAACGTCGCCTGGCCTACCAGGCCCCCAAGAAGAGAGCAGGTTACTCGTCGTCGAGGAGGATAAACAGAACAAGGACCAGTAATGACGGGCATCGGAACGTTCTGGGGGGCAGAGTATCATGTTACATCAACGAATGGGAGCTAATAATGACAGATCAATGGATGTTGGCCACAGTAAAATACGGACATTCCCTGCAATTCAAGAGCAACCCTCTGCATATTCCACCGGCGTGTGTAGCTCAATCCCATCTGAGTGTGTTGCTGCAGGAAGTAGCACTTATGCTACAAAAAGGGGCTATAGAACTGGTCCCGTCGTCACAAAGGGGTCAAGGGGTTTATTCACAATACTTTGTGGTGAAAAAGCCAAAAGGAAAGTGGCGTCCCATCCTAGACCTACGCGTGCTAAATAAGTCGTTGAAGAACATAAAGTTCAAGATGCTCACGCTCCAGGAGGTGATCAGGTTAGTTCAAGAAGGGGATTTTCTGGCATCTCTGGACCTGCAGGACGCGTACTTCCACATACCGATGTGTCGGCGTACCTAAGGTTTGTGGTAGGGCGGACTCACTACCAGTTCACAGTTCTTCCCTTTGGACTGAAATCTTCCTCCAGAACGTTCATGAAATGCTTGGCTCCGGTGGCAGCCTGGCTGAGAAGGCAAGGCCACCATGTATACCCGTATCCCGACGACTGGTTGGTGAGGGGGTCCTCCCCGGCGTCGATGCACAGGAGTCTACAGGACACCATGAGCCTCTTGCAACGGTTGGGGTTTGTGATAAACGTCGAAAAATCCTTGTTAACGCCGTCAAGAAGCTTGGTCTTTCTGGGTGCACAGTTCGAGACCCAGTTGGGGTTAGTCAGACCCTCCCTCGACAGGATCACCAGGCTCAGTCGATTAGCAAGTCAGTTGAAAATCAATTCCAGACTGTCGGTGAGAAAATATACATCAATCCTGGGAGATATGGCGTCTTGCATTCCTCTGGTGCCCAACTGCCGCCTTTTCATGAGGCCAGTGCAACAGTTTTTGGTGGACCGTTGGACGCAAGCTCAGGGCCTCTGGTCAGACTGGCTGACTGTCGATGACGACAAGCTCCTATTAACTCTTCGGTGGTGGAAGAGAGTTCAGAATATTTCCAAAGGAGTACCCCTACAGTAGCCGGAGTTCCGGTTCACCGCGGTGACGGACGCGTCCCTAACTGGCTGGAGAGCGCACATGGGCACTCTGCAGACGCAAGGCTGTTGGTCTCAGAAGGAATCTCTCCTGCACATCAACGTTCTGGAATTGAGAGCGGTCCGCTGGGCCCTGAGGGCGTTCCTGCCTCACATCAGGGGATCCACAGTGAGAGTTTTGACTGACAACACCACGGCAATGTTTTACTTAAGGAAGCAAGGCGGCACGCGATCCAGAACCCTCTCCATCGAGGCTCAGAAGGTGTGGCACTGGGCTCTAAAACACGATATATCCATCGTAGCTCCTCACCTTCCAGGAGTAAGGAACGAACAGGCGGACTCGCTCAGCAGAACTATGGACCAGATTCACAAGTGGGAAATAGACACCGAGCAATTGTCGAAGGTCTTCGAGAAATGGGGGCGGCCTCCGGTGGATCTCTTCGCCACGAAGGCGAACAAGAAGTGCGACATGTATGCCAGCAAGTGGCCACAGGAAGATTCGGTGGGAGAAGAGTTTTCCTTCCCGTGGACGGGCAAGTTCCTCTACGCCTTCCCTCCGTTTCCTCTGATACGGAGGACTCTGCAGTGGATACGCAGGTACAGGTGGCGAGTCATCCTTTTAACACTGTGCTGGCAGAGGCAACCATGGTTTTCCGACCTGCTTCACCTGTCAGTGGATCACCCGATAACGTTTCCGAAGGTGCCCAACCTCTTGTCCCGGGATGAAGGAACGGTGTGGCATCACAACCCGAGCAGTCTGAACCTCACAGCGTGGCTCCTGACTTTTCAGAATTTGGTGCCTTGAACATTCCCTCGGACTGTCAGAAGATATTACAGGCTGCGCGGGCCCCGTCCACCAACAAGTCCTACAGGTGTAAGTGGAGGAGATTCGGTACGTGGTGTCAAGGACAGGCAGGAGTGGAACCTCTGAGGGTTACTCCGGAACAACTTCTTCCGTATCTACTACATGTACTCCGGAACAACTTCTTCCGTATCTACTACATTTGGCGAAGAGTGGTTTGTCCTTTTCATCGCTAAAGGTTCACCTGGCGGCCATCTCTAGGTTCACAAGAGGGAGGAAATCAACGCCCTTGTTTAGCGTCAGGTTAGTGAAACACTTCATGAGAGGTTTATTCCGGACGTTTCCCCCGGTTAAGCGTTTTCCACCCACGTGGAGCCTTAACATGGTACTTGCAGGGTTAATGAAACCACCCTTTGAGCCAATGGCCACGTCGTCGATTAAGTTTTTATCATGGAAAGTGGCTTTTCTAATAGCCATAACATCAGCTAGTCCGATCTCAGAGTTGCAAGCATTGGTCATAGACCCTCCATATCTCAGGTTTTTCAAAGACAAAGTGATCTTGTCAACAAGTCCTCGTTTCATCCCGAAAGTTCCTACAACTTATCATAAACATTCATCCATTGTCCTGCCCACCTTCTTCGCGACTCCCTCATCGGCTGCGGAAAAGGTCTTGCATACCCTGGATGTCAAGAGAGCTCTAAAATTTTACCTTCACTGAACTCAACAACTTCGATCTACGCAGCAACTCTTCATTGCATATGGGCCTTCGGCAAAGGGGAAGGCACTTTCAAAACAAGGACTGGCCCGATGGGTCTCGTCGACGATTGCCTTCTGCCACTCAAAAGCGGGAAAACCGCTACAAGGACGTCCAAGAGCTCACTCGACCAGGACGACTTCGTCGTCGACGGCGTTGTGGGCGGGGGTTCCACTGAAAGACATTTGCAGGGCGGCAGCATGGTCGGAGCCCCATACATTTACCCGCCACTACTGCCTCGAACGACAGCATGCGGACGAGATACAAATGGGACGAGCAGTCTTGCGACATCTTTTTCAGTAAGGTAAGCCCTTTTCTTCGAGAAGGGTCTATGCTGGTTTGGATATGTATTTGTATATGCATATATATATATATATATATATATATATGTACGAATATACGCATAGAGGTAAACGCGTGTGTTTTATGTATGCTTTTTTGGCTTATATGAATATTACTCGGTGCAGTACTGTGGCATGTTGTTAATTTCGAATCTTATGTGATCATGATTCGCCCTTTGCAGGATGGGGTGGGTGCTGGATTGCATTCACACCTCCTCTATTCTTTCAAGTTCACTGCTGTGCATTCTATTCTAAGCATGTGAATCCATGAAAGAGCCAATGCTGGAGAAGGGATTAGTTTCTTACCTGTAACTCCATTTCTCCAGCATTGGTATCTTTCATGGATTCACATGCGCCCTCCGGCCTCCCCAAAATGCAATCATCTTGTAGTTCTTGTTTCACCCCGTTCCACTTTGGAGGGGTCGAGATCTGAAGGGAGCCGCGGGGGCGGGGCATTTATACCACTACGTCCTAGTGGGGCGTGCGTGCGCGGCCCAAAACGACGTAGATAGGACACAAGTGTCGAACGTTTTCCTATGGGAAACGGCTTTATAAGCTTACCGAGGGTTCCCAGTCTGTCGACGGGGAATATTCTAAGCATGTAAATCCATGAAAGATACCAATGCTAGAGAAATGGAGTTACAGGTAAGAAACTATTCCCTTCTTCTTTCTCCATAATTTCAGATGGATCTACTTCTGGCACAGAAGCTTTTTCTTCTTCTTCACCAAGCGAGGCAGAATGAGGTGAAGAAACAATAATTAAAGATGCTGCTGTAATGGAATTGCTCTTCAATGAAGTTGTTACTATTTCCAGTGGCATTTGAATTGGCGCTAGAGCTTGTCCGGTCATATTCGATTTGAGCACTTGGATGGTGTTGGAAAGTCAAACCACTTCTTGTGCAATCCAGTCCGTATTCTGCCACAGGAAATGCGTATGCTGGTTTTGTATTGTTATTTTCTGGTCTAGTGATTCAAAAAGTTTGGCTATGGCCGTAATACTTCCGCTAAGTGCCACGAGCGTTGTGTCTAGAGATATAGAAGAAGGATGGGGAATCCAAATGATGGGCGTGGGGTGGGTTTGACAAAGGATTCAGAAGAATCACTCTTTGATAGGATTGTGTGGATGTTATCCGTAGGATCTTCTGTAGCATAGAGGTCTGGTGAAATGGGAAGTCGAGAAGAGCTATCGGGGATGGCCTGCAGTAGCAGATTGAAAAAATTAGGGTGTGTAGTCAAAATTTCATTTGACGGTGCAGTGGTTGCTTATTGGGACAAGGCTTTATTAGTCCTTCACTCGTGGATATGCTCTACATTAGTTGAACCAGTCGAAGTTGCTGTGCTAGTAGAGCAGATGGGGGAGTTTGAATGTACTACTTGCGAGTACAAAGGAGGAATGGAGTACGACTCTGGCATGTGGATCATTACAGCGGCAGAGATGTTATCTATGATGTTAATATCTACTGGAGTGGAGAAGATGTCATCACTTTCGCCTTCATTTGTTGTTGTGGTGCAAGTTTGAATTATGACATCTGAGATATCCGGTATGGCAGGATTTACCTGCATCATTGTAGACAAGTGTTTTTTTTAATTTGGATGTGCCGCATGAAGATTGTAATCGCAATATTTAATTTGACATATTTATTTATTATCCCCTGGGGCAGATGATAACCCAAAGGTGTGGCCCCATGCTTTGGGTGCTCAGGGGTCGCTTACCTAGTAAGCAGCTCCCTCTCCCCCACCTCACAAACAGATTCTGGTGGTCTAGTGGCATTGCTGGCCACGGATCGAGTGCCCTGCGCCTGGTCCGCAACCAGCAATGCTTTCAAAAAAGGTGTTGTTGGAAAGGGGAGAGTCCCCTCTTTCCAACAACACCTCCCTCGATCTCCGGCTTTCAATAAAGCTGGAGATCGAGGGAGAGGGAGAAGGGCTCTTACCTTCCCTCTTCATTGCGGCAACCGAAAAAATGGCTGCCGCAGTGAATTTACTTTCAGTTTCTCGCCGGCGTGCATTACACACGCCGATGTGAAACTGAAGGTAATCCAACCCCCGGGCCATGAGGAGGGACCTCCCCCTCACGTAGCCCAGGGGTTGGACTACTGTTTTGTGCGATCCACGCTTTGCAGGGATCTCACAAAACAAAGTGCCTAAAAGGACAAGCTATCTCGTCCTTGTCAACAGGGAGGGAATGCCAAGGACGTGATACCTCGTCCTTGGCACTTAAGTAGTTAAAATAGGCTAATTGTATCCTATTACAGGAGACTTGGTTGATGGAGGCTCCTGTACTTGATGGATTCCAGGTCTTCTCTCAATCAGCCAAGGCAAGTAAGGGAGGCTGGGTGTTTGGTGGGCTTATAACTGCTGTGTCCCAGAATGACTGGAGTGACAACAGCATTCTAAGTACAGAATTCAACCTGCTTTTGAATACCAGGGAACGCTCTGTGTTTTATAATTTAAAACAATTCATCATGCAGTGTGAATCGTTGGTCCGATCCAAATATTGTGATCTTGAATAGGGAGCTGGAAGGCACGATGCTAGAGACCACACTGGAGGCGAAAATGGAGGGGTTCAATGTGAAAAATGTTAATGTTTTCATGTTTGAACTGGTTAATTGTGTAAAAATTAAGAGTGGGTTTAGATCAGTGAAGCCACACAGGAACCCATATATTTTCAACAAGGCGATAGCAAAAGATAAATCTATCATCAGGAAGGAGGTCAGACAGTTAAAGACATCACTGGATCGGGTCATAAAACAGAAGGCCATTAAAAAAATCAAGCAAAGAGATAAAACGTTTTGTAAATCAAACGAGCCTCTGATGCAACGTGATGCCGAGGCTATGCTACAGCGTCTGGCTTCTTCCAATAGGATTAATAATCAATATCCTCTTATTAACACTGCTTTAATTAATGTGATTCCGGAACAACAGTGGATAAAGTACTTTAAGGACATATGGTATGCCCACTGGTAACACGGGTAACAAACCAACTTTTACTCTGCCAACATTTGACTATAATTGGTCTGTAGATAGAAGATATCTGCAATTTATTAACTAAATGTAAGAGGTCTAGAGCCCAAGGGCCAAATGGCCTTATTAATAATACCTTTAGGAGCGATCCTTGCAATTGGGCTAACATTCTGTTCCTGCTGGATTTCGTAAAGAACATTCAACCAACATAAATGGCCTAATACTGAAAACCCTTCAAGAATTGGCATGGTCAGAGCCTGATGGATGTACCTATGTGGCTTCAATAGATGTATCCTCAGCTTTTGACCGGGTAGATTGGAATAAACTGTGGTCCAAATTGGCAAAATGGGAGCTGCCTAATGGCCTACTGTGATGAGTAATGGGCATATACGGGAATTCTGGGGTTCAGATTCGATTGAACAATGAGGGTGATCCATCCAAGAGAATTAGTATCTTTCTGGGGCTGGGACTGTGTATTAGCCCCTTGGTTGTACATGTCAGATGCGTCTGAGTGGCTTGAGAAAGCTGGCATAATTACTCCTAAAGTGGGTCCGTATAAAATATCCTGGATGGCCTATGCGGACTTTGTTCTTCTTTTTGATAAATCTAAGGTTGGCCTTATGCTAAAGTGTTGATTAAGACATGCTCGAGTCTTACCTATCTGCGTTTCCACTTTAGCGCCCATTCAGGCCTAGAGAACATTCAGGAGATTTTGTGGCAAAAAGCCATCTTGTTACAGAACCAGGCAATTAAACTCCACCGTAAATATGTGTGCTTTTCTCTAAAACCCACACTGGTATTTTATGAGGATAAAATCGTTCCCATGCTTACCTATGGTCTTGAACTTTATGGGACGTCCATCTTTAAAGTTCTGGACCTTATAGAGGCAAGATTCTGTCATAGAGTATTAAGGTTTCCTAATGCGATCCCATTACCAGCCATCAGATTCGATCCGGATATAATCTCCTTAAAAGCCTCAGTCGAGTGGTGTATGCTTACTCCATTTGCAAAGCTGACTGCCCCATCCCCAGGTCCGGCATATGAAGTGATGAGCCAGGCACTTAGGAGTGCATCAAGTTCATCCTCCCCGCACTTCTTGGCTGGTTTTGGTAAAAGATGTGAAACACTTCTATGTGAATTATCTATGAATGTAGGCACACTTTTGGCTAACCACTTAAAGTTAAGAGTACATTGATGGATCATGATAGGATAGCTACAACCAAATTGTTCCATTCTTATCCATCAATGAACCATCTGGCTCATGAGCACAAAAAACGGGGGTCCCTTTCCACCATGTTTACTTTGTTTCCATCTCAAATCCATAGGGATATACTGATGAGATTCCAGTGGAATTTGCTCCCAAATATGGAGATCCAACTTAGCAGAAAGCTTATCTACACAAACAGTGGATGTAAATTCTGTAATGCACCTGAAGAAAGTAGGAAGCACTTGTTGCTTTACTGCCAAGCCCTATCTGAGCATGGAATGAAAATCGTGGCAAAATTCAAAACTTCTGAATTTATGTTACATAATGAAACATTTTGGTGGCGATGTTTAAATTTCAAGAATACTTCGGAACGTATTGTGATATCGCTTTTTATTAAGAGTATGAATTTGATTTAGTCCTTTTATCATGTAAATGAAATTACAGATGTAAATATATTCCCTAATGTTTTACTTATTGTTGGATGATATGTTGTCTTTTTTTTTTTGCTCTGATGTATTAATGTGAAGTATCATTTCTTCTTCTTTTGTTCTAATTGTAATTTTTTTAAAACTGTATACAATACAATTTTTTTTTTTTGCATTAGTCCTGACGCTGAGTGAGTGTGGGATTGCGTGCCATCTTTCCAGGTCGGCATGAATTTTCTGCAAAGTGTAAAGCTAGTTCAGATCAACATGGAAAGATGTGCGCTTGCATTGATCCCTAAATATTTAATATGCTGGGCTTGCAGCCGAAATGGTGCAATGCTGCCGGGGTCCCAGGGTATGTCTGGTCATTGTTTTAGGACCTTGGACTTGTACCAGTTACCACAATAGCCTGCAACTTATCTATATTCCAAAACGATAGCCTGGATTCTGGGCAGGTAGTCTGTGTAATTACTAATATACAACAAGTTATCATCTGCATAGAGGGAGACTCTATGCTCCACAGTTCCTTTCAGAATTCCCGACCGCCCTGGATCCATACTTAGCTTCAAAGTTAAAGGTTTGACGGCAAGCACATACAGTAGGAGTGGCAAAGGGCATCTCTGCCGCGTGCCAGTGTGCAGCGGGATGGGCTGCGAGGTGTGACCGTTGGTGACCACTGCGGTGTCAGGCGCATCGTAGAGCAAGTGTATCATGCGTAGGTTATCAGCAGAGTGGCAGTGAAGTGTGAAGCAAGTCTGGTCATGGTGGATCAGAGTCGGCATAAACCTCTCGAGGTGCTTTGCATGACACCTGGCAAGAATTTTTCATATCTGCCTTTATCAGAGATATCTGCCTACATGCGCTGCATTGCATTGGGTCTCACCTTTTTTTGTGAAAGAGGATTATACTGGCTGTAAGCTTGACCTGTCTCAACCACCTCTCTAAACATCTTACCCAGTTTGGGGGCGGTGACATCAGACTATCGCTTATTTATGTCTATTGGTAGGCTATCTGGGCCCAAAGATTTACCCAGGGCCAATCCTCTAATGGCGTTCGAGACCTCTTCATCTGTAATAGGCAAGTTACACATATCTAGGTCTTCTGGAGAAGTCTGGAGGGGCAGTGGCTGTAGAAATGTATGCACCAATTCCAGATCTCGGACTGGAGCCATGGCATACAAGTCCCTATAATAATCTGCAAATTCGCTATTAATAGTTTTGTCATGCCCAGCACATTCCCTGCGTTGCCCTTTATGGCATCAGTAACCTGTGTGTATTGTTTACCATGCAGCGCCAGTGCTAGTAGCCAGAGCGGACTGTCACCCTCTGTATACAGTGTGTGGGCCCACTTACTGAATGCTTTTTTGGCTCTCAGCACAGATAGTCATGCTTATTCCGACCTAGTGTGGGCAATGCGAGCATAGATAGTCGGATCACGCGTTGCCTTGTGTTTCCGTTCGTCCAACAAGGTTTCAGCAAGCGACTTTTCCTGTGATTTCCATGTGTGTAGTTTGAATTCCCACGTTAAAATGCACTGTCCCCGTAGGTAAGCCTTAAAAGCATCCCAGCAGCTTAGCACGGGAAACTCATCAGAGACATTGTCTTTCCAGAATCCCTGTGCATCCTCTGGCATGTGTAGGACAAAGTCTTTATGGTGTGAAAAACAAGGGTTTTTCACTGCGTAGACCCCGGGGATCCCCTGCTCAGGTGGCCAGGGGAGGGGTATCGCTTTTGGATCCAGACCCTGGGGGTGGCCCAATGCAGGAGGATCACCTGGGTGAGGGGTCCTCTGGGAGTGGGGGAGGAGCGCCCGATAGAGTGACATGGTATCTCCCCTTTCCAAATGCCCCTGTCCCATCCTATATTATAGGATATTCCAACTTCCCATGACCCCCACCCCGTTCCTACACAAACACTGAACAGAGGGAGAGGTGGTCTGCGGCTGAAAGGATTACACTCATGCAATACATTTGACATGTCCCACTAATAAGATCAGGCAGGGCCAGGCACTTCATCTTAATTACAAACACCTGGTACCTATTAGTTCTCCCCACATGGTTAAAAGGTGGAACACCGAGACACACTCTGAGAAAGGTGATGCACGAGAATGAGCAGTTCTTCCAGGGCGACTGCGAACCAGGCGGAGCAGAACGGCAGGCTGAGGGACGGAACCGAGGTACGAAGAAACCTTGGACACCCCGGCAAGAGATTGTGACCTCCGAAGGGCCTTGACGGTTGTACACGTAAGCCCAGCCAGAGCGAAGAGACAAACCTCTTTTGTGTTTCAAGGATACCAGCCATCCTCCGGATGTCCGTGATTGTGTCAACTTGCTCAATCTGCCTCCAGTCAAAACAATCACTTTCGTTTCATTTGGGCCTTCTAGCTATGATGCCTATCCCTTCCAAACTGTGGCAAGTGATTTCTATGAATTTGTATTGTTTTATCTCCCCCTTCTTGTCATCATACCGCCATTATGGTCACGATCGACTATTTCACCAAGATGGCTCATTTCGTGCCTCTAACCGATGTTCCCTCCGCAGCTCGGATGGCCAGGATTTTTATTGAGACCATATTCGCACGACATGGATTACCCAATACACCTCTCAATACTGGCAAAAGATTTGCGCTCACCTAGACATTAAATGCGCATTAAGTTCAGGCTACCATCCCCAGACCAACGGGCAGACCGAGTGATTAAATCAGATCATGGAGGGGATATCTCTGATTTTTTATTTCTGCTGCTCAAGACAGTTGGGTGGACCTCCTACCGATGGCAGAGTTTGCCTATAATAATGCTCCTCATTCAGCTCTGCAGTCTATCCCTTTCTACAGTTCGTATGGATACCATCCTACCTATTTTCTGACCACTTTGCCTTCATCCTCAAGAATTCCAGATGCTTTACTCTCAGACATTCACCAAGGACATCAAGTGGCTCGAACCGCATTGCAGGATGCCCAGGATCATGTCAAACGATACGCTGACCGACGACGGTCCCCAGCACCTGTCCTGGCAGTTGGAGATCCTGCATGGTTGGCTTCCCTTTTCTTGCCACGCCATTTGGTTCCTTCCAAACTGTCCCCCTGATTCTTTGGCCCCTTCGAACTCCTTCAGCTGGTGGGTCCTGTCGCAGTCCGCCTAAGCCTTCCTCCTTCATGGTCCCAGATACATCCGGTCTTTAGCATTTCCCAGATCAAGCCAGACGTGCCTGACCACTTTCACCGTGGGGCTATGGCGCATCCTCCTCCTGTGGCTACTCCCATGGGTCCCTAGTACGAAGTCTCCGGTATCTGCGACTCGATAGACTTCAGAGGTCACCTCCAGTACCTGGTGGACTGGAAGAGTTATTCCCCTGCTGACAGGTCATGGGAACCTGCTTCGGGGGTACACGCCCCCACTTGGTCGGTCGGTTCCATCGGCTTCACCATGGGCAAACCAGGGTGTGCGTTCCTTGGGAAGGGGCAAACTGTCACATCTCCCTATCTACCCTGGTCCTGGTGGCATCGTAGAAGGCTTCGCTATACTGTAGCCCTTTCCCACACCAACATAGCGTCCAGACTGCAACACACCCCGGGGCAGCAGCATGACATTACAGCAGTTCACCTGACTCTGCCCCCTCTGCTGAAGGAAGCAAGCTATCAACATCCTGATGCTGCAAACCCTCGCGTCGCTACTCTTTCAGAAGACGCTTCGTAACTTAAGTCTATCCTAGTGCTGAATTCTTAACTCCTTGACTGATTACCTTGACGCTACCTTTGCTTCTCACCTAGCCACCACAATCCTTCTCTCTGTGTACACCTTGGTAGTCTCCTTGATGTTCTCGCAGAGCCACGGCAGCTCCGTACGCTCGAAAGCGAAGTCATGCCCCCATCTATGAACTTCTCCAGCATGGGGTCTGGCATGGATTCACATGCTCATGAATATTCCCCGTCGTCATGCCGGGAATCCTCGGTATAGAAAAAAATCAGTATCAGTTTCGTTTCTGATCTGTCTTTCTCAGTAGTAACCAATCACTGGTCTCTGGGTCATACTGCCCCCAGCCAATGACTGCCCTCTCCCTAAGCCCCGCCCCTGGCAGCCATCCTCATTTTTACCGCACGTTCAATGTTCCATCTCCACCGACCGTTGGGTGCTGGACGCCCTGGCCCTGGGGCACGCCCTCAAGTTCCAGAAGAAGTGCCCCCACATTCCTCCCGTGGCCAGGAAGTAAAATCACGTCCCTCAACTGCTGTTGGAAGTAAGGGCGATGCTCAGGAAAGGTGATCTCTTCGCGACGGCGGCGAACTCCAAGTGCCGGAGGTTCGCCAGCAGGTTCCCCCAACCGAGGAGCATGGGCGATGCTTTCTCGTTCCCCTGGGACGGCCTGTTCCTTTATGCGTTCCCACCGTTGCCGTTGCTATTCCGGCTCGTCAACCAGCTCAAGAGGTTCCGGTGCAGGGTGATCCTCGTCGCACCGGCGTGGCCGAGGCAGATCTGGTTCCCGGACCTTCTAGACTTGTCAGCGTCCACACCAGTCAAGCTGCCGGCGGACGCGGATCTTCTCTCCAGAGAAGGAGGCGCCATTCTTTATCACGAACCAGAGTCGCTGAACTTGCAGGCCTGGCTCCTGCAGCACTAGAGTTTGGAGGATACGACATCCTGGCCGACTGCAGAGAGGTTCTTGCAAAGGTCAGGGCAGCCTCAACTCTCAAGTGCTACGGACATAAATGGAAGAGGTTCTCTGTCTGGTGGCGTGCACAGAAGATTAACCCTCTACGGATTACGGCCCCTCAAGTATTGCCGTACCTACTGTCTTTGGCCAAGGCTGGCCTATTTCACACTTCCTTCAAGGTACATCTGGCTGCCTTCTCACGTTACACCAGAACTACAGGACGGGCGTCCTTGTGGTCTCATTGACTGGTGAAGGAATTTATGAAAGGACTGTTCCGATCATTCCCACCGGTGAAGGCCCCTGCCCCGGCGTGGGAGCTCAACGTGGTGCTAACTAGGCTCACGGGGGCCCCATTCGAGCCTATGCATTCAGTGCCGTTGAAGTTTCTGTCGTGGAAGACAGCATTCCTCGTGGCCATCACCTCTGCACGACGAGTGGGAGAGATCCAGGCCCTGTCTTGCAAGCCTCCATACTTGACTTTTCACGACACGAGGGTGGTGCTGAGGACGCACCCCTCCTTCATGCCCAAGGTGCCGTCGGACTTCCACCTCAACGAGCCCTTGGTGTTGTCAGTTTTCTTCCCGTCGCCTTCGCCGCCGGCTGAGAGGACTCTGCAGTTGCTGGATGTAGCTAGAGCGCTGAAGGTCTACATGGACCGCACGAAGAGTTTTCGGAAGACATCACATCTGTTTGTGAACTTTGGACCTGTGAATCAAGGGAAGGCTCTCTCGAAGACTTCCATTTCCAGATGGCTCTCCGGCTGCATCATGCACCGTCACCGGTTGGCAAACCGACCGTTGCCAGGCCGTCCGAGGGCCCATTCGACCAGAGCGATCGCTGCAACTACGGGGTTCCTGTCTGGTGTGCCCCTTCTCGACATCTGCAGGGCTGCTACATGGAGGTCGACGCACACCTTGACGAGATTCTACTGCGTCGACCAGGATTCCAGGGAGGAGTCCAGAGTCGGCCAGGCAGTGCTGCGCAACCTGTTCGCCTAAGGTGAGCCTGGTGAGGAGGTAAGAGTTGCTTAATGTTGAGTTGTTGATATTGAGCCTTTTGCCACCTCCCGTGGTTGTGCATGTGTATACTGCTATGTATTCTTATATTCATGAGCATGTGAATCCATGCCAGACCCCACGCTGGAGAAGGAACAAGTTACTTACCTGTAACTGTTGTTCTCCAGCATGGGTCTGGCATGGATTCACATGCGAACCCTCCCGCTTACCCCTCTGCGGCTCTTCACTTGGTCATACTGCCACTTCACGTGCTACCAAATCTGAGGATGGCTGCCAGGGGCGGGGCTTAGGGAGAGGGCAGTCATTGGCTGGGGGCAGTATGACCCAGAGACCAGTGATTGGTTACTACTGAGAAAGACGGATCAGAAATGAAACTGATACTGATTTTAGGATTCCCGGCCTGACGACAGGGAATATTCATGAGCATGTGAATCCATGCCAGACCCATGCTGGAGAACAACAGTTACAGGTAAGTAACTTGTTCCTCACCACGGTAGGCAGTCTTCCTCTGTTCTCGGGCACTCGCCATTCGAGTACCACTCTCAATCTTCACATATTTTCTCACCCAGCACGGAAGAATCACCCCGCTGGACGAACTTCTGCACTCACATAACATTCCAACAACATCCCTCTTATTCCTCCTGGACATCTTCTCAGTCCAAAGAACCTCCCGATCATGTAGTGAAGTTATGCGCACACCACACACTCTTCCCTTGTTTCTTTTGACCACTCTAACCTGTCTACTACTTTACAGTGCAAGCTTAGTGAATTCCATTCCGCAGCTCCTCCAGGACCTGATTCACGACAGTCTGAAGGTCTATCAGATTCCTTAAGAGTTACTGCTCCATAGCAATCTTCTAGCTGTCATTCACCCCTTACTTCTCATCAGACACTCCAGCCAGCTACGCGCCTCCCCCACGTCTAGAGGACACAGACGACTGCGCCCAGCCTGGTTCCAGACATCGCCCATCCTGGCTCCTGGCATCAGGTTTTTTTACCCCAGAGGGTTTCCCTGGGGTTCTGTTTCGCTCCGATCCGTATCATTGGGTCGGGAGAGACACGGCTACTAAGGGGATTACTCAGAGCCCACAGTCGCTGCTCTTTGATCCAGATAGTGTTTGGATGATATCAAATGGAACTGTCTGTGCATGCCCTTCCATATTACTCTGCTTCTGTGCCAACTCAGTGAATTTTTCCCTTTGACCTTGGAGATTATGAGCTGACGCTGTGTGTATTCAAGTAAATAGAATATGAGCGTACAAGGATGGTGGTGCGAGGATGAAGGATTTCTTGCAGGGCCAATGTGAAGGGCACGCTGGATGTTAAGTGAGATGTCCAGTGGGAAGTGAAGCAGGGCTGGCAGCATCTTCTAATGAAACGCAAAGGGTCAGATCCTTCACGCCCCTCTGGCAGGCCAGAGAAACGCAGATTGTTGCGCCTGCTTCTATTCTCCAACCTTTCATTATGTCTCTGGAGATCTTTAACCATTCTTTCCAGCAGCACCACCCTTGTAGAAACATCCTCAACAAAGCCAATCCTTTTCTGCATCTCAACCATTCTGCTTTGAAACCCCTTCCACCTATTATCAAGTTGCTGTAATTTCTGATTTGTAGTTTTGATGAAAGGTTGTGATGCTCTTTACTTATTTTATTTATTTATTTGTTTGTAAGGCGCTGAAAGCCGGGGCGCCACATAAAGACATAGACTTACACATAACATGTTGACTAAAAGGAACAGATCATGAGACGCTTGGACTGCCAAGGCACAGAAGAGGTTAAGTCCTACTCGGGGATGTCTGGTTCATTTGAATAGGAAGGTTTTTTATTGTTTCCGGAATCTGAGGAGGTTGGATTCTGCTCTCAAGTTCAATGACAATTTATTCCATTGCTGAGATGACGGGTTGGGGAAGGCTTTGCCTAACTCATTTGTTTTCCTATGAAGAGTGGTTGTGATAAGCCCTTGCGTGTCAGATCTGAGTGTGCGGGTTGGGGTGTAGCCCACGATTCTGGACTTCAGGGGACACCAGTGCTTTACCATATAGGCACTTACGTGTAAGTGTCATAGATTTAGAAATTACACGGTCTTCGACCCTAAGCCAGTGTAGATCCTTACGTGTGCAGGGGAGGATTGGTCCAAGAGACCCCCCTCCCCTGCAGCCTCTCCCCCTTGTGAAGTCCATGGCTCGTCAGGGGCTCCCCCTGCCACCAGGGCCCAGGTGGCGGGTGGACCACTGGCTGAAGACATTGACCAAACATGCTGTATTTAGCTAGGCCCTGGAAACCATTTTGTGAAATCAAAATGGCATGAGCCCTGTGCACCACAGCGCGGCCCCCACCCCTGGAGTGTCTCACTTGTCCCTGCGGCCACAGCTCCCTGGCAGACCCGCTGAGAGCCCGTTCCCACGGACAGACAGACATGAGCTAGTGCTAGATGCAAACACTGTAACATTTCACCTTCCGCAGTGTATCACTGTTCCTAGTATGACCCGGCCAGCAGGGCCAGGGTGGAAAAGAACTGTAAAATGGTCCCCTGACATAAGCAGAGCCCCCAAATACTAATGAACAAACTACCTGTGATGAAACTCTCCTCTCCATGACTTTTCTGACTAAAAATATGTAACCTCCATGAAGATGGCAGAATGTGTGTTTATATGGCATTCTGGTTGAAGTATCCACATCCTCGTAGCTATGCGCAAATGGTAAAAGTGTCCCGGGGTTCCCATGTTATATGTTTCGCCGAGAAGACTGCACCCCAAGGTCCCATGCCATAACTGAACTAATGCTGCTAGAGTGCAAAGGAAGACAAATTCAACCCCAATGGGAGCTCATGTGAATGGTGCACGAAAATGCACAATATGTATGTCCAAGCTCACCATGTGTCACTGCCATCAGTCTCATTAGCCAGTTGTTCCTGCGTGTTCCACCAACCTTACTACTACCTCGCTCTCCGCGCATGTATAGAAATGTAACAAAATGTTGTGGCTGTTAAATACTTAACATATAGGTAACGCATTTGAAATGGCCATGTAAAAGGCACTAACAATGTAGAAAACATAAGCTTTGAAAAGACTCAATGAGTATTGTCTATTATATGAATGTTCATGCCTCTTCCACTTAACCTGCAACGCACAAGGAAAACACGATTGTGGGCATATCCAAGGCCGTTCCCCCTTCCTCCCCATTGAAGCCTGCCAGACGGAAAGCAGAGGCCTGTGCTGCTCTGCTTCACCTCCCCCAATTCGGCTGGAGCCGCTTCAAACATTCACGTTCCCCCGCAGCTCCCAGGGCCGCGGCCTGCCACCTGAATAATTTACAACCCAGCAGTAAACCCCGGCCATAAACGCAGGCCCGAAGGCACCCTTTCTTAGGCTCCACGACCCACCGGCTCACCTTAGGTTAATGGCCCCTGTAAAATTAGGACACCCGATATTACAGCAACACTGTAGGAACACATTCATAATGACTTCTAACAGGAGATGATAATTCGGACAGCTCGTCCCTTACCCTGAGACCCAACCTCTCGACCTATGATACCCGGTCAACAGGACGATGGTAACCATGTATTGATGTATCACCAAAAGGCCCCACTCTAGGTGCATTCCTCCTGTGTTGCATTAACCTGTAGAGTAACCTATTGGAAGATTTACCGGGGAAGATAATATTGCAATATTGAATGAATGCAGTGTGCATGGCCTTAGGGCAGAAAGCCAGGAAAGACGTTCATCACTGACACTGGTCACGACTGGCACAACAACACCGTCCGGATGAGCCCAGCTGACCTGCCCGGCCCGGCCCACGTGGATAACCAGTGACGTCCACCAACCACGGCAAACCACATCATAGATGCACCTATAGTTAGTCGTCGCCACCCAATCCCCACGAACTTGTGCCCCCTATAGTGTGTAGGTTCTTGTGACGATTTTTGTAAATATAAACGCCTGTCTTTGCTATTGTCAGACAGAGCGCTCTCGGAGTTTGCAGAGTCCTTTGCATGCCCTATTTAGATAAAACTCCTGTTTATGCTCATCCGCACTTTGTCTTAGCCTTATTCCCATCTTGGGAGAGTCCATTATTGTCTCTCATTGTGGGGAGGATCGTGCTATCTGGGGGACGCTTGCCTTCACGTGCTTCACTGATATGGTCGGTTTTAGCCTTCCGCTTGATTATCCGAACAGCGTGGTTCTGTATATGCTGGAATTTTGTCAGGCATTGTTTACTGGCCCCTAGTAGTAGGGCATTGCCTTAGTCCAGTCTAGACAGGATGGTCGCTCTGGCAATGGTAGCACAGTTTGATTCACTAAGAACAGGTCCGATGGCTTTTAGCAGTCTTAAGTATTATGAGACATGTTTGCTGATGTAGGAGGCTTGAGCATCTGAGCTCAGGGAGGCTTCTGGAGTCATGCCCAGGGTTTTTACGCTAGTCACTACTTGGATGTTGGTCTCTTTTATCATGAAGGAATCGTAGCTGGATGATAGTTTAGCCTTGGCTTGTTTGGACCCGAAAACCATCAACTCAGTTTTTTCCCCGTTCAAACACATCCAGTTATGATCCATCCATTGTTCGATGAGGTTGTAGAGTTCATTTACCATTTTATTGTCTTTTACGTGGTCTCTACTCCGTTCCACTACTAGCGGAGTGTCGTCAGCATAGTTCGTGAAAAACGCATTGATGTTGTCTAAAACCTCACAGAGGAGACGTAGATATAAAGTGAAGAGAAGTGGCGAGAGACTGGCTCCCTGGGGGATGACACAGAAGATGTTAGACTTGCTTGAGAATTTGTCACCCCAATGAACTCTGGCAATTCGGTCTGCTAAGAATGACGATAGCCAGCCTATAGCTTCACTAGAGCAGCTGGCAATTTTCTCCAGTGCTTCCTGTAGTAGTTGGTGGTTTAGTAAATCGAACGCAGCACTAAGGTCTAGCAGAATCAGCAAACCAGTGTTGTCCCCGTCGATGATATTAGCATTTTTGTCTGTAAGTCCAGCATCACAGTTTCAGTGCTATGTGCAGCATGGAAACTTGATTGTTGGTGTTGTAATATTTCATTGGTCTCTACATAAGCTTGCAATTGAGCAGTTGAACCTTTGTCCATAACTTTTAGAATTGAAATTACTGTTAGTTACGGGTCTTAAGTTTCCTGGTTCCAGTTGGTCTAGGTTGAGGGTTTTGACCAGTGGGGTGATGGTCACCTTTTTTATATTCTTGGGTACCTTTTGGTCCCGGAAAGAAGTATTTACCATTCTAGTTAATACAGGTGCAAAAATGTCGCCATTTTCGGAGGCAGTATGTTTTCTGCACATGATAAAGGTTTCATCGATGCCAGGGTGTTGAAAACGAAATTTACCAAGATGATCTGTTTTCTTTTTCATGAGTGGTTGTTGGTATATAGCTTTGTTAAGTTGGGCGCTCGCTATTACTTCTCTTGCTTTAGTGATCTTATTACAGAATGCGGCTTGCTTGTTTTCACATTCTGCTTGGGACGGAACAAAAGCCGGAGTCAACAATTCAGGCTTGTCGATGGTTTTTAGTATCTCAAACAGTTTGCCTGGGGCATTGGAGGCTTTCTGAATTTGTGTATTAAAGTAATTCTTTTTAACTTCTACAAGGTTCTTTTTGTAGGACCTCTCGAGTTCCTTACAGCTGTCCTTGTTGCTAATGGTTGTTTTTTTTTAGCCATCTGGCTTCGAGCTGTCTTTTTTCCTTTTTTTGAGCCGCTAAATCTGAGGTATACCATTTCTGATGATTTGTATTATGTCTAACTAGTTTAGGGCGGAGGGGAGCTATTTGGTCGATGAGAGATGTGGTATGTTGTTCATATTTAGATATTTTCTCACAAGTATCGTCCTCGCTGATGTCTGCTAGGATGTTGTTGACACAGGACACAAGATGTGCCCTTTCAATTTTCTTGACATTTCCACATATCGTTTTCTTGGGTTCATTGGGAGTTTTCTCGAGAGGAATGGGCAAGGTCCGTGTAAAGGATATTTTGTTGTGGTCAGACCAGATACACAGAGTGGTCGTGTAGTTATTGGTGGTCAGATTGTTCGCGATGATCCAGTCTAGCTGGTGACCATTGTCCATTGTGGTTTCAGCATTTTTAACTTGGAAATCAAGATCGATTAGAGCCTTCTCTAGGTCTATCGCTTTTATATCGTTGGGATCGCCCCGCCAGCGATTGAGATTGCCTAGGACCAGTGTAGATGAGTTGGGACTTTTAAGTAGATTGAGCTGTCCAGTGAGCTCCTCGTTGAAGTCAGACGTAAGAGAAGGTGGTCTGTAGATGAGGACGAAATTCACACAATTAGTGTTGGTAGGGCAATGTTTCAAGTGAAGTGTTTTGCAGCCTTGGCATGTAAGGGTAGACGGAAACATAAGTAGTGAATCTTGCATTATCATTGCTACCCTACCCCCTTTACCTGTGTCTCTATTGGTGCTATCTATGGTGTAGCCTGTGGGGACCACGATGGTACAAGTGGGACCAATCGGGTCTTGTAACCATGTTTCAGTGAGACACATGATGTCAAGGTTCTCCTCCAATATGAAATCTTGCACGTTTTGTGCATGTTGGTTTAGTGAGCGCGTGTTAAGTAAACATACTTTTAAATTTATGTTGGATGTTGTTTCACTTCGGGTTGTAATACTCTTGCTTGTTTTACGTGTATGCGCCTGTTTCTGGAGAGGTTCATTTTTCAGGAGCGCGCAGTGTAGGGTATAGTGAGTGTGTGTTCTACCCCGTTCCATGACTTGCATAGCATGTCTTAACAGTAAGATACATAGCATGTCTTACCGTAAAATAGCCACAATAGCAGGGTCAGCAGGGGAGAGCGGTGGAGGCAAATCCCTTTTTGGTCTTTTAAGGTTGGTCGAGGGGTTGACACTTTGGTGATAGTAAGCGCTTTTTGATTGCCCTTACCAGTGGCCATGGTATCAGAAAGAGTGAGTTAAGTAGTCAAGCAATGAGCGAGGGCACCAGAAAAGCACAGGATAGTGTTAGTATTTCACAAAGTGTCCAGGAGCAGCATCAAAATACCCTCACATTGCCAAATTGGAGATAGACTAGTCTTTATCTTTCAAATTGATTACAAACCAGATGTGAAATTTCCTTGAAGAGGCTTGCACAGCAAGAAAGCACAGGGCAGCATGAGTATTTCTAAATGGTCAGGGAGCCACAACATAAATATCTGCAAAGGGCCAAATGGAAGATAAATTAGGCCTTTATATGTCGAATTGGCTACAGAAACAGGTGCCGTTTCCTTGTAGATACATACGCACCAAAAATGCACAGGACAGCATTCATAAATCAAAAATATCAAGGGATAACATCAAAAAGAAAAGGAAAATAATAAAATGCCCACAATAGCCATATTAAAGCTAATTTAGCCTTATAGTTTCAGATAGCAGCAGAAAATGAGTGTAATTCGCTTAGTTAAGCATGCAGTGGTGCCACTAGCTGAATGGAGCTGCCAAGGCCAGAGCCAGCCCGTCGCGTTACGAAGGACGCCGAATATTACCTCAGAGAGGACGGCCGTTAATGGAAGCAACAACAAATTAGCGTTCACAGCTGAGAAGACTCGCTAAAAGCACGCACCGGATGTGCGTACCCCCGAGCAGGAGTTGCACCCAATGAACGTTGATCCGGAGAAGAGGAGCTGGAGCGAACAGGAGGTGGTAAGTGGGGAAAGGCTCTTTATGAGGCGTTGGTGGGTCGGAGCGAAGCGCTGAGGTGGCCATTGTCCTCGGCACCAAACCACGCCCCTGTTAACTTATTTTCTACAAGGGCAGGTTTCCCCTTTGGACCAATTCTACATTTATGCCCAACGTACCATCCACTTTTCACGTCAACAAGCCCTTGGTTTTGCCAGTTTTCTTCAGCTCTCCCGCTACACCTGATGGACGCTCTCTCCACTCCCTTGATGTCATAAGGGAACTAGAGTAGTATGTTGATCAAACAAAGCCGTTTCGGAAATCATTGTAGCTGTTCATTGCATTTGGGACTGCTGCTAGTGAAAATGGCCTTTCAAAAGCTTCTCCTTCCATATGGCTTTCTGCTTGTATCTTTTTCTGCCATCAACTTGCTAAGTGCATGCTTCCAGCTCAGCTGTGGGCACATTCTATTAGAGCAGTCTTGTTTACCGCCTCTCTTCTAGCAGGAGTGCTGCTGTTGAGCATCTGCAGAGGGGCTTTGTGAAGGTCTACTGACACCTTCACCAAGTTTACTGCATCGAGAGAAATACTGTGGAAGAGTTCAGGGTTGAATAAGCTGTCCTTTGTAACCCGTTTTCCTAAGGCGAGCCTTCATTATCCTCCCGGCTTGCATGTAGGTGCTTTTTCATGCATTTTCTACTGATTTACAATCTATTCTAACATGTGAATCTATAAAAGGTCTAATGCTGGAGAAGGAATGTTACTTACCTGTAACTCCTGTTCTTCTGCATTGGCATCTTTCATAGATTCACATGCAGCTCTCCTGGTTGTGGAGCTAAAGGAGGCACTGCCTATTTATTGCCTGGAGGGTAAATGACCCAAAACAACACTAAGAGAACACTAAAGTGAATGCAGTTTTTTTTCTATGAAACTGCCTAATGATACTGAGGAGTCCCAGCCTGAAGACTTGAAGCATTATAAAATAATGTGAATTAGTAAAAGATACCAATGCTGGAGAATAGGAGTTGCAGGTAAGTAACTTATTCCTTACACTCAATTCCAAAGACACTGCTCGCAGAGACGAGTCTCACGTCATAGCTAAGGGTGCTTTGTGTGTCGGGCAGTATTACGGTATGTGATTGTTTCAGCGAAAAAACCCATTGAGAAATATAAGTGGTGGGAGGTGGAAAGTGCATATAAGAGGTGGGTCGGGGTCAGGAATAGAGAAACTAAATGCGAGAGTTTTTCATTGAAAAGTATTTGTAAAAAAACGAATGGGAAAAAAATCTGTCGATGAAATGACATCGAACCAGTATTACATTGATTATTACTAATATACAGGAAATTCAAAAACAAGACAGGGAACCGCGCTAACACACAGTAGGGGTTACCTACATTTGTATTTAAATGTCATGTAGCCAGAGGTACAGCATGATCAGGGGGTCTGCACCATTGTGTGTTACCTACATTTGTATTCAAATGTCATGTAACCAGAGGTACAGCATGATCATGGGGTCTGCACCATGTATCTTGTAGCAGTAGACACGCTCCCAGCTGCATTTGCTTTTCTTATTGGAGATATAGGACTAATAACGGCTGAAAAATCACCATACTCGAGAATAATCTTACTTCGATATTTTATATTGTTGTATGCAACAGGTGTGGTGGGTAGGGAGGCCACAGGGCTTCCTCTAGGTAGGGGAATAGACAGTAGGGTCTCTAAACAAAACCTTGTTCGATAACGGTTTAACAAAAATTGGGAGATCTGTGTTTCTAAAGGACGAAAGTCCTACACACACTCATATTTCTGAATCAGTGTTCTCCAGTATTGGATCTTTCATGGATTCACATGCTTAGAATATTCCCCCGTCGACAGACTGGGAACCCTCGGTAAGCTTATAAAGCCTTTTCCCCTAGGAAAACGTTTGACACTTGTGTCCTATCTACGTTGTTTTGGGCCACGCACGCACGCCCCACTAGGACGTAGTTATAAATGCCCCGCCCCTTCGGCTCCCTTCAGATTTCAACCGTCTCCAAAGTGGGAACACCTCATGTATTTTCTACTTGGTTAGGTTGTGCTGTTGCGGTTTTTCTCCTAATGTCGGGGAAAAGCACTGTTCCGCCCGTGCGCTACGTGCGGACTAAAGAAGGTGTACGAGGGGGACGGACATATGGACTGCATTTACTGTCTGCACCCTCATCACTCGGCTGACAAGTGAGAGATATGTAAGGGCTTCTCCCAGAAGACTCTTAAGGATCGGAGTCACAGACTTGTCGCATGGTTGAACGACGGAGCGGGGGCATACCCGCCTTCGGAAGTGGGCTCCACATGCAGCGCGGCCTCGGTGTCTAAATCTTCAGGGGCCCCGCGCCGCTCCTACTCATCGGAACCCCCGGTAAAGAAATCGTGATGGTGGACAAGGAATCGTCGGTAGGCCATTCCAGGGACTCTTCTTCGAAGAAGGCCTCTTCGTCCTCATCTTCAGCGAGAAAAGACAAAGAAAAATCTAAATCCTCCTCGGGCGATCGTCATAGATCGATCTTGAGTCGAGAGACAGAGAAATGCAGGTCGAGTTCAGAAAAGGCGGGAGCAACGCATAAGCCTGAGCGACCACCACCGTCGTCGACGGTTGGGCAGTCGTCAACTACTTCTCTGACGCAGTTGACATCAACCGTTCCTGGATTGCAGGCGACGACGTCAACGATGGGGCCGACTATCGCTTCGTCGACGGATATCCCGCAAGAGGCCTGGCGTCCAGAGGTCTACGACCCAATTTTGCCGGACACACTTCTATGGCAACAGGCCTTGTCGGTGTCCTCGGTAGACTAGGGTGAAAGGATAGCTGCCCTTGCAGAACTGGGGTTACAAGTTACCACACCTTTCTCAGGGAGCATTCCGGGTTCTGCCCCCCTGCTCAATCCGCAATCAGTTTTATCATTGGAGGTCTTGTCCACGCTGCAAACGCTGCTGAGGACACTGGATGACAGACTGCCTCGAACAACTCCGGCCAGGTCGGTCGTCGACGACCCGAGCCCGTCTCGCCGCCCACCACCTTCAGCCCCCGCGGCAGGGCCTCCGGAAGCAAATCTTTCGGCCCCACGCCGCGAGGAAGGGGAACTGTTGGATTCGGAATCAGGCAGCAGAGCATCGTCGGTGGTCTCCCTTTCCCCCTCCAGGGATCTGACCTGAGAGTCCAATGCAGAATTGGAAACCCCGAGGAGCCCGGCTCAGCCGTCTCCTCCAGATGATATCGGTCATTTCACAACATGATGGCCAGGGCTTGCACGGAATTCGGGCTGGCCCAAGAAGAAGAAAAGAAGGACTGTTTTCTTTTCGACCACATGGGAAAAAGGAGGAGGTCAGTGTTTTCAGTGCCCATCCAGGATCATGTGTGGAAGCAAGGTCTTCAAACCATGCGTCACCCTTTCTCAGAGCCAGCGATGAAGGGTCGCCTAGAGAAAAAATTCAAAGCCCCGGACCCTACTCCCAAGTGCCTTTCCTCACAACCAACACCTGACTCTGTGGTATCGGCGGCGAGAAAGGCAAGGGCTCAACACAAGTGTACGACCCCCACGGAAAGTGATGCTAGACGACAGAATGCTTTCGGCAAAAAAGTCCTGTCGGTAGGCGCTACCACAGTGAAGGCGGCCAATTCTCTCGCCATAGTTGCTAGATACGACAGGGAGATGTGGCATCGGTTGGCGCCTATACTGGAACACCTTCCGGATGAACATTGAAAAGCAGCTATGTTGCTGGTCAGGGAAGGTGAGGAGGCTTCAAATCATGCCACAAACATCGCAGTAGACCTTGCGGAGTCGGGGTTTTAGGCAGGTGAACAACGGTGTAGTTCTCCGACGACAGGCATGGTTAAAATGCACCAACTTCCGATCGGAGGTTCAGTACAAGGTACTGGATATGCCTTTTGAAGGAGACCTCCTCTTCGGCGAGAAGGTCGGCGAAGCCCTGAAGGGCATGAAGGAGGACTCGGACACGGCGCGTTCCTTGGGGGCCCTCCAGAGTGGTCGGAGTTTCCGGTCTTTTCGTCCCTTCAGAGGAGCATCGGGGAATTCCAGATTTTCAGCATCGAGGGACCGACCCTTCGGTAGGCCAGCATATTCCTCTCAGGGATACAGGTGAGCTTTGTAAGCAGCTAAAAGTCATCGGGACTACCAGGCCCCCAAGAAGAGAGCAGGTTACTCGTCGTCGACGAGGGATAAACAGAGCAAGGACCAGCAATGACGGGCATCGGAACGTTCTGGGGGGCAGAGTATCATGTTACATTAACGAATGCGAGCTAATAACAAATCAATGGGTGTTGGACACTGTAAAATACAGATATTCCCTGCAATTCAAGAGCAACCCTCCCCATATTAAACCATCCCAACCTCATCCTTCTTGGAGACTTCAACATATGGCTCGACATCCCCACCAACCCTATGACATACTCCCTGGTTGACGGTTTAGATGCAATTAATCTCCAACCCCACATAAACGGCCCAACTCACTATAAAGGACACACCCTTGATGCCATCTTTAGCTCCAACTCCCTGACCCATCTAATGCCGCCCACCCCTGTCACCTGGTCCGATCACTTCATTCTCTTGTTCGCCATCCACTCACCCGAACCCCTTCCCGTACTCACATCTGAACCTCCAAACATACGCAAATGCTGGAAGAAACTAATAATCATCCCGGACCTAGCCGAGGCACTCCTCCAGTCTCCACCACCTACCTGCTATCTCAACAACCAACTAACCCCTGAGGCCTTTGATTCATGGCTCAACGCATCTCTGATGCGGCTCACCCCCTCGTGCAAACCATCAACCCGCCGTGGCCTTTTCCCCAGATGGTTCACCCCTGAGCTGAAGACCACTAAACGACAATACAAATTCCTAGAACGCAAATGGCAGAAAGAGAAAACCCATGAGAGCAAGACCTCCTTAGCCTGACACCTGTATCGGTAAAAAAGCCGAAATCCGGAAAGCAAAAAAGGCCCACTACAACTCCCGAATCCTAAACTGCAAAAAACAAAGCAAAGAACTTCACAAAATTATCTCCGAATTCACCAATCCGGCTTGTAACACAACCATCCCGACCGCGTCACAATCACTGTGTGATTCTCTCTCCCTCCACTTTTACTCCACGGCTATCGAAAGGACAAAAACTCTAACCACCAAACTGGCTCTCTTACAGCCACCTGGCAATCCTCCGGCTATACCGGCCAGCCCATCAGCTGCGACCTCTACGCAACCAACGTTCGAATCCTTCAGTCCAATATCACCAGAACAATTTCTCAAACTCCTATCCGCCCGCAAACCATCTGGATCACCATTGGACCCCTGCCCAGCCACAACCCTAAAAGAAATCTTTGCCTCCACCTGCGCAGGAGAACACGCAAGATCTATCATAAATGCCTCCCTTTCCGCCGGTATCTTTCCAGACGCATTCAAATTGGTGCACGTCAAACCTCTAATTAAAAAACCTTCGCTCGACCCTCTCGAGCCCAAAAACTACCGCCCCATCTCAAACACCAAGTTCCTTGCCAAACTCATTGACCGAACCGCCTACTCCCAACTAAATGCCTTTGTTGAAGCCAACAATCTCTTGGACCCCGCCCAATCAGGATTCAGAACCCGTCATGGAACTAAAACCACCCTAACCTCAATCTGGGATGACCTTAAAATGACAGCTGACTCTGCGGGATGCGCCGCACTAATCCTTCTCGACCTATCGGCCGCCTTTGACACGATAAACCACTCAATCCTCCTGGACCGCCTCCACTCCCTAGGGATATGTGGAACCGCCCTTAAATGGATAGCTTCGTTCCTCAAAGACAGGCACCAAATAACAACACTCTCCGACTTTACCTCCCAAGCCCGACCAGTCGACGCAGGAGTCCCACAAGGAGCATGTCTATCCGCCCTCCTGTTCAATCTCTACCTGATCACCCTCCCACCAATAATTCGTTCACACAACATCCTGTGTTACAATTACGCCGACGACACTCAACTAATTCTAAAAATCCTGAACGCAAAACCCAACTCCCGACCTGATATTGCATCCTGCCTCCTGAACATAGAACGCTGGATGACCCAAAGCCACCTCTTGTTAAACCCATCCAAAACAGAAATCATGGTTTGCGGCAACTCTGATCTTCTATCGCACCCACTACCCTGGCCACCCGCCATGGGCAACTCACCGACACCCTCCAACACAGTGAAAAATCTTGGATGCACCCTTGACTCCGACCTAACACTCTCGCGCCAAGTCAACAATGTCTCAAAGTCCTGCCACTACCACCTCAAAAACCTTAGGCGCATCTTTCCATATCTCTCATTTCCCAACAGAGTTTCCGTGGTCCAATCAATCGTCATATCAAGACTGGACTACGGAAACCCCCTATACCTTGAAATTCATGCCTACCAACTGAATAAACTCCAAAGAGCACAAAACGCGGCGGCCAAAGTGCTACTCGCGCTCGACGAAGAGACCACGTATCCCCAGCCCTCAAGACACTGCACTGACTTCCAGTAGCCCGTAGAGTGGCCTTCAAAACCTTATGCCTCACCCATCGAGCACTACATAAAACTGGACCGCAATATCTTCAAGAAAAGTTAATACCTTATCACCCCACTCGCACCCTTAGATCAAGCTCAGCCGGCCTCCTAGTAATTCCCAAGACAAACTCAGTCAGGTTAGGCGGAGCATCATTCTCAGCCCTGGCCCCAACCCTATGGAACTCGCTCACTCCCCACATCCGCCTAACTAAGGACTTAACGGCATTCCGCAAACTACTAAAAACCTGGCTCTTTCCCTAAAACCAACCGGTTCCAAACCAGCAACATCAATCATCACAATAACACCGACCCAGCAAACCACAAAATAAATAAATAAAGTACAGCTAAACTAACCAGACTGTAACCTACAATGACAAACAGAACTAAAACGAGTAATGTAGATCTAAAACAGTGAAGTGGACAATAGGAATAAATCACTGGGAATGTAGAAAGTGCAGAGAGCGGATGAACGTGGAGAGCAGAAGAGTGTGTATGGCGTGATTGGACGAGTGGGGAGTACGAATGACTGTGATGAGTATAGATGAGTGTGGATGAGTGTGGAGGATGAATGCTGTTGGCGGATGAGTGTGGAGGGCAGTTGAGTGTGTAGGACGGTTGGTGATTGGACGAGTGGGGAGTATGAATGACTGTGATGAGTATAGATGAGTGTGGATGAGTGTGGAGGATGAATGCTGTTGGCGGATGAGTGTGGAGGGCAGTTGAGTGTGTAGGACGGTTGGGTGTAAAGAGTGGACGAATATGAAGAGCAAATGAATGTGGAAGACGGATGAATGTGGAGAGCTCATGAATGTACAGAGCGGTTGAGTGTAGAGAGCGGAGGAGCGTGGAGAGCGGATGAGCGTGGAGAGCAGATGAGCGTGGAGACCCGATAAGCGTGGAGAGCGGTTGACTGTGAAGAGCGGATGAGTGTGGAGGACGTGAGCGGATGAGTGGGGAGAGCGAATGAGTAAGGATGAGTGTGGATAAGTATAGATGAGTTGTGGATGAGTGTTAGAGGATGACTACTATTGGCGGATGAGTGTGGAGAGCGGATGAATTTGAAGAGCACATGAATGTGGAGGACGGAAGAGTGTGGAGAGCCGTCGAGTGTAGAGAGTAGTCGAGTGTGGAGAGCCGCTATGTGCAGAGAGCGGAGGCACGTGGAGAACGGAAGAGCGTGCTGAGCGGAGGAACGTGCAGAGTGAAGGAGCGTAGATAGCGGAGGCGCGTGGAGAGCAGAGAAGCATGAGAGCGACTGAGTGGGGAGAGCGACTGAGTGGGGAGAGCGGTTGAGTGTGCAGAGCGGTGGGGGAAGCGACTGAGTGGGGGGAGCGACTGAGTGGGGGGAACGGATGAGTGTGGAGAGCGGATGAGTGTGGAGGGCGGATGAGTGTCGAGGGCGGATGAGTGTCGAGGGCGGATGAGTGTCGAGGGCGGATGAGTGTCGAGGGCGGATGAGTGTCGAGGGCGGATGAGTGTCGGGGGCGGATGAGTGTTGAGGGCGGATGAGTGTCGAGGGCGGATGAGTGCGGAGGATGAGAGAGCTGAATAGGAGACGAATAAATGTAGATGAGTGTAGATGAGCGTGGAGGAGGAGCGCTGCTGGCGGACGAATGTGGAGCGCGGATGAGTGTGGAGGTTGGTTGAGAGTAAAGAGCGGACGAATATGAAGAGCAAATGAATGTGGAAGACAGATGAATGTGGAGAGCACATGTGTAGAGAGCTGAAGAGCGTCCAGAACAGAGGACCGTGCAGATCGGAGGAGCGAGGAGAGCAAAGGAGCATGGAGATCGAAGGAGCATGGAGAGCGAAGGAGCGTGGAGAGCGAAGGAGCGTGGAGAGCGAAGGAGCGTGGAGAGCGAAGGAGCGTGGAGAGCGGCTGAGAGTGGAGGGCGGCTGAGAGTGGAGGGCGGCTGAGAGTGGAGGGCGGCTGAGAGTGCGGAGAGCGGCTGGGTGTGCGGAGAGCGGCTGGGTGTGCGGAGAGCGGCTGGGTGTGCGGAGAGCGGCCGAGCGTGCGGAGAGCGGCCGAGCGTGCGGAGAGCGAACGAGGGTGCGGAGAGCGAACGAGGGTGCGGAGAGCGAACGAGGGTGCGGAGAGCGAACGAGGGTGCGGAGAGCGAACGAGGGTGCGGAGAGCGGACGAGTGTGGAGAGCGAACGAGTGTGTGGAGAGCGAACAAGTGTGTGGAGAGCGAACGAACATGTGGAGAGTGAACGAGTGTGTGGAGAGTGAACGAGTGTGCGGAGAGCGAACGAGGGTGCGGAGAGCGGACGAGTGTGGAGAGCGAACGAGTGTGTGGAGAGCGAACAAGTGTGTGGAGAGCGAACGAACATGTGGAGAGTGAACGAGTGTGTGGAGAGCGAACGAGTGTATGGAACGAATGAACGAACGTTGTGGAGCAGACGAACGCATGGAACAAATGAGTGTATGGGTGAATAGTGCATAGAGCGGATGTGAACCAAAACACATAGAACGGACCTGACCGCTCAGAATTGCGCGACGTGCATATTTTGTTTTGGAATGCAAGGAATCTTTGAAAGAGCATACTGCATATCACACCCCACGCTTACTCTCTCCTTACACCACCATTCAACTAGAACACAGAGATACTATGACACCATTCGGTATAACTGTTCTCATATCAACATCTGCCGCTCACCCCCCATCACTCTAAGTAAACATGGCTGGTCTCACACCCCCAGCCAGGCGTTTCTCCTCAGGCCTAACGCCGCCACACTCGGTCTGGATAATTCCAGCCAGACCGAACACATATCCCTGATCTCTCAACCACCACACCTACCGCTAAGAAGCAGCTACCACATGAATTCCGCACCAGCTGCACACATACCGGTGCGCACACGCACCTTTGGACTCTCTCTAATCTTTCCACTGACCCGAACTTCGGTTCCCAAGGGCGTTCAACCTACCGGCGCCTTCAGACCATACCAATGGTATATAAGGCGCTATACAAATGCAAAATAACAATAACAATATTCCACCGGCGTGTGTAGCTCAATCCCATCTGAGCGTGTTGCTGCAGGAAGTAGCACTTATGCTACAAAAAGGGGCTATAGAACTGGTATACATCAGTCCTGGGAGCTATGGCGTCCTGCATTCCTCTGGTGCCCAACTGCCACCTTTTCATGAGGTCAGTGCAATAGTTTTTGGCAGATCGTTGGACGCAGACTCAGGGCCTCTGGTCAGACAGGCTGACCGTCGATGATGACGAGCTCCTATCAACTCTTCGGTGGTGGAAGAGAGTTCAGAATATTTCCAAAGGAGTACCCCTACAGGAGCCAGAGTTCCGGTTCACCGTGGTGACGGACGCGTCCCTAACTGGCTGGGGAGCGCACATGGGCACTCTGCAGACACAAGACCGTTGGTCTCAGAAGGAATCTCTCTTGTACATCAACGTTCTGGAATTGAGAGCGGTCCGCTGGGCCCTGAGGGCGTTCCTGCCTCACATCAGGGGATCCACGGGGAGAGTTTTGACAGACAACACCACGGCAATGTTTTACTTAAGAAAGCAAGGCAGCACGCAATCCAGAACCCTCTCCATCGAGGCTCAGAAGGTGTGGCACTGGGCTCTAAAACACGATATCTCGATCGTAGTTCATCACCTTCCAGGAGTGAGGAACGAGCAGGCGGACTCGCTCAGCAGAAATATGGACCAGATTCACGAGTGGGAAATAGACACCGATCAATTGTCGGAGGTCTTTGAGAAATGGGGGCGACGTCCGCTGGATCTCTTCGCCACGAGGTGGCCTAGGAAGATTCGGTGGGAGAAGCATTTTCCTTCCCGTGGACGGGCAAGTTCCTCTACACCTTCCCTCCATTCCCTCTGATACGGAGAACTCTGCGGTGGATACGCAGGTACAGGTGCCGAGTCATCCTGATAGCGCCGTGTTGGCCGAGGCAACCATGGTTTTCCGACCTGCTTAATCTGTCAGCGGATCACCCGATAACGTTCCCGAAGGTGCCCAACCTCTTGTCCCAGGACGAAGGAACGGTGTGGCATCACAACCCGAGCAGCCTCAACCTCACAGCTTTGCTCCTGTCGTTTCAGAATTTGGTGGCTTGAACATTCCCTCGGATGATATTACAGGCTGCACGGGCCCCGTCCACCAACAAGTCCTACAGGTGTAAGTGGAGGAGATTCTGTACATGGTGCCATGGACAAGCAGGAGTGGAACCTCTGAGGGTTACTCCGGAACAGCTTCTCCCGTATCTACTACATTTGGCGAAGAGTGGTTTGTCTTTTTCATCACTAAAGGTTCACCTGGCGGCCATCTCTAGGTTCACAAGAGGGAGCAAATCAACGCCCTTGTTTAGCGACAGGTTAGTGAAACACTTCATGAGAGGTTTATTCCGGACGTTTCCCCCGGTTAAGCGTTTTCCACCGACGTGGAGCCTTAACATGGTACTTGCAGGGTTAATGAAACCACCCTTTGAGCCAATGGCCACGTCGTCGATGAAGTTTTTATCATGGAAAGTGGCTTTTCTAATAGCCATAACATCGGCTAGACGGATCTCAGAGTTGCAGGCATTGGTCATAGACCCTCCATATCTCAGATTTGTCAAAGACAAAGTGATCTTGTCAACACGTCCTCGTTTCATCCCGAAAGTTCCTACGACTTATCATAAACATTCATCCATTGTCCTGCCCACCTTCTTCGCGACTCCCTCATCAGCTGCGGAAAAGGTCTTGCATACCCTGGATGTCAAGAGCTCTAAAATGTTACCTTCAACAACTTCAAACTACGCAGCAACTCTTTGTTGCATATGGGCCTTCGGCAAAGGGGAAGGCAATTTCAAAACAAGGACTGGCCCGATGGGTCTCGTCAACGATTGCCTTCTGTTACTCAAAAGCGGGAAAACCGATACAAGGACGTCCGAGAGCTCACTCGACCAGGGCGACTTCGTCGTCGACGGCTTTGTGGGCGGGGGTTCCACTGAAAGACATTTGCAGGGCGGCAGCATGGTCAGTGCCCCATACATTCACCCGCCACTACTGCCTCGAACGACAGCATGCGGACGAGATACAAATGGGACAAGCAGTCTTGCGACATCTTTTTCAGTAAGGTAAGCCCTTTTTCTTCGAGAAGGGTCTATGCTGGTCTGGATATGTATTTGTATATGTATGAATACACGCATAGAGGTAAACGCGTGTGTTTTATGTATGCTTTTTTGGCTTATATGAATATTACTCGGTGCAGTACTGTGGCATGTTAACTTCGAATCTTATGTGATCATGATTCGCCTTTTGCAGGATGGGGTGGGTGCTGGATTGCATTTACACCTCCTCCATTGTTTCAAGTTCACTGCTGTGCATTCTATTCTAAGCATGTGAATCCATGAAAGATCCAATGCTGGAGAAGGGAATAGTTTCTTACCTGTAACTCCATTTCTCCAGCATTGGTATTTTTCATGGATTCACATGCGCCCTCCGGCCTCCCCAAAATGCAATCATCTTGTAGTTTTTGTTTCACCCCGTTCCACTTTGGAGGGGTCGAAATCTGAAGGGAGCCGCGGGGGCGGGGCATTTATACCTCTACGTCCTAGTGGGGCGTGCGTGCGCGGCCCAAAACGACATAGATGGGACACAAAAGTGTCAAACGTTTTCCTAGGGGAAAAGGCTTTATAAGCTTACCGAGGGCTCCCAGTCTGTCGACGGGGAATATTCTAAGCATGTGAATCCATGAAAGATACCAATGCTGGAGAAATGGAGTTGCAGGTAAGAAACTATTCCCTTGTGTTCCATGGGTCTGTTATACAGTCAACACTTGTTTCTTTGCAAGCAATGGGTAGATCACAATGCTGTGTTGGGCCTCCTGAGCGTCCTGCTACCAGGTACAACCACCCTGCTACTGGCAACATCCTGCTTTGCCAGAGCACCCTGCCCACCATCTGTGATGTTCTCCCTACATAAATCAGCTCCCTGGACCTACAACACCCATGTCTGTGCCTGAAAGTGTGGAAGCCATCTGGAACACTGTGACTGGCTCTTAGAGGGACATGTGAAACACTGCCTCCCGTATATAGTTTCCCCTGGGGGGCCAGCTTGGGTGTCTGTAGCCAATGGTTAAAAGTAGCAAAGGGCAGCTCTCTTTTGGGGCTGAGAAAGGGCTCAGGTCAGAACCCCTGCTCAAGCAAGGACTTCACCAAGATTACCTTTTTCCTGACTTCTGCTTTCATGAATAGGGATACTTCCACCCATTGACTATCAAGTCACTGTAGAGCTTCTGTTATCTCATAGGATCAAGGAACATTGCTGTTTTCGGCCTATTAAATGCCATTTGGTTATCTATATTCACATTCTAGCCCAACTCATAACTTACACCTGCTTCTTCTCAGGTAGCCACCCACTCTTGCACTTTCCACTCACCCACCTAACCTCCCTCTCTCATGGGCTGCACCCTTTATTCATTGTCTACACTTGCCTATTTCTTCTGCCCCCTTCTTGCATCTTCATTTTGCTCCATTCCTCTTTCTAGTCATTCTTCTCCTTCCCTTGCCTTATAGCCTTCAGCCTCAACTTGATATAACATCTGCACCAGTCTCCAGCCTGCCCATATTCCTCCTCAGCCCTCTGTACCTGTCAATTAAGACATGCCCATGCTCCCAGGAACTTTAACCTCATCTATCCCCTTCGCCGAACACCTGCTCCTCTTCTCCATCCACTAGCAATCTTTCACTTGGCTTCTGGAATGTACAGGCCCTCTGCAACCAGTCTTCTTACATCATTGACCACTTCTACTTTCATCGCCCTCAACTTTCACTTCTTGCTATCAAATAAACCTGGATCCTCTCATGAATCTGCTAGATTAGCACCTCTCCACAATGACTCTGTTACCTCCCCCTGGTCCTCTCAACTCCTTCTTCTCTGATCTGCCCCTTCTCCTAGAGTCACTTCCTACCAACATCCCCATTATCATGCTGCGGAACTTTAACCTTCCCAAGTCCTCTACAGCCACATGCCTTGAACTCCCTTCTATCTCAACACTCAATCTGCTCCTTCCATGACCAGCTTACAAACGCTGGTGGTAACTCCCTTGAACTTGTTTTTCTCTCTAATTCATTCTCCTCCTCTGACATCTGCAGTGACCCCCTCTTCCTCTCAGTCCCTCCGCCTTCAACTCCCCATTTCCCTCTTCAGTGGCTAAGACGAAATTCAGTCAGGACTCTCTTGTCCCTAACATTGATGTGAGGACCTCTCTCCTGTCCCTTTTCCCTATTCATGCCTCTTCCATTGACCATGCTTTCTCTGACTTTCACTATGCACTTATGACTCTATTTGACAAACACTATCTTGCTCCCACATTTTCCTGTCCCTATCCTCCGCCTTGGATCACCTCTGAAATTCAGACCCTTGAAACAAAAATACACTGTAACCTATGACGCTGACACAAATTACGAACACCTTCCCTATTCTAGCCTATACAAATTCCCTTGCTGCCCTAACCTCTGCACTAGACTGACAACCCCTCCTACTTCACAAACCTAATCTCTCTCTCCCTTCGCAGCCCTCCTCCTGTCTAGCACCTCTCCCCCACCTCTTCTAAGCGTGACTACTTCTCCCCTACCTCTCCTATCGAATTAGCACCAATCGTTCACAATACCAGCCCATCTTGCACTCCTAGCAACCCTTATACTCCCCAAATGATCAGCGTTTTTATTAAAGGTTTGTTTATGCTTTATTTACAAAATTAACAATATCAAAGACACATTAGAATGTGTTAGTTAGAATGAGTTAGTCCAAATGACAAACATACTCACATACATTATTAAATAAAATTTCCTATCATACACATATCTAAAAACCATGACTCAATTCATATTGGTTTAGTCCCTATAAACTAAAACTTCCTGTGCATATATAGCGTAAGTCTGGTAAACCGGTACAAAGATTTCCATTATGATGTGATCATTTTTTCGCATTTAGTCACCTAAATGTGACAAGCATCAAACAATGGATGCTAGAGGGGGTTTGTCGTCCTTATCTGCTAGCATTTCCTGTATGTATACAATCTATAACAAGTAAGCTATGGGTGCTGTTTAAAATCCTATGCCAAAAATGGTTAGTATGCCTATATACAAAGCTGTAAACCTATTTAACAAAATACTTCACCCTTATGCTTACCAAGTTAGTTCATTCTTCAAATAAATGTTTGAGGGTCTCAACCTTCCCCTTTACAAAAGTGGCAGCACCTAGCAGCAATCACCCAGTTGTTTTTGACACCTACAATTTCCCTAGTAGATATTAAACTAAATCTTAATCTCATGACGAGGCCTCTGTAGTGCCTATTTGGGAATAGTTTTAAATAGTTGGGCAGATAAATGCATTTTGTGATGTCATAATGCAAATGGGAGTATAATTTATACTTGTTTTTCTCCAGCATGGGGTCTGGCATGGATTCACATGCTCATGAATATTCCCCGTCGTCAGGCTGGGAATCCTCGGTACAGAAAAAAATCAGTATCAGTTTTGTTTCTGATCTGTCTTTCCTAATAGTAACCAATCACTAATCTCTGGGTCATACTGCCCACAGCCAATGACTGTCCTCTCCCTAAGCCCCGCCTCCGGCAGCCATCCTCAGATTTGGTAGCACGTAAAGTGGCAGTATGACCAAGTGAAGAGCCGCAGAGGGGTAGGCGGGAGGGTTCGCATGTGAATCCATGCCAGACCCATGCTGGAGAACAACAGTTACAGGTAAGTAACTTGTTCCTTCTCCAGCATGGGGTCTGGCATGGATTCACATGCTCATGAATATAAGATTACATAGCAGTACACACATGCACAACCACGGGAGGTGACAAAAGGCTCAACATTAAGCAATACATAAACTCAACATCAAAGGGGTAGTCCAGCTAAAAATTTTATTTAAAAAATAGATAGGCACATTAGTGCCGCAAAAGCCAGCACAGGCGGGCATCCATTTCACAAAATGGATGCGCCCATGTGCTTGCTTTTGCGAATTTTGAGCTTGAATGGCTCAAAATTTTACATAGGAAGTTTAAAAAAAAAAAGTGCTAATATTTTTTTTTTAATGTTGCCTATCTATTTTTTAAATACATTTTTTTAGCTGGACTACCCCTTTAAGCAACTCTTACCTCCTCACCAGGCCCTTCAGGCGAACAGGTTGCACAGCACTGCTTGGCCGACCCTGGACTCCTCCCTGGAATCCCGATCGACGCAGTAGAATTTCGTGAAGGTGTGCGTAGACCTCCACGTAGCAGCCCTGCAGATGTCCAGCAGAGGCACACCAGACAAGAACGCCGTGGTAGCAGCGATCGCTCTGGTCGAATGGGCTCTCGGACGGCAGGGCAATGGTCGGTTTGCCAACCGATGACAGTGCATGATGCAGCCGGAGAGCCATCTGGAAATGGAAGCCTTCGAGAGGGCTTTCCCTTGATTCACAGGTCTAAAAATCACAAAAAGCTGTAATGTCTTCCGAAAACTCTTCGTGCGGTCCACGTAGAACTTCAGCACTCTAGCTACATCCAGCGAGTGCAAAGTCCTCTCGGCCGGCGACGAAGGTGACGGGAAGAACACTGGTAACACCAAGGGCTCGTTGAGGTGGAAGTCCGACGGCACTTGGGCATGAAGGAGGGGTGCGTCCTGAGCACCACCCTCGTGTCATGAAAAGTCAAGTATGGAGGCTTGCAAGATGGGGCCTGAATCTCTCCCACGCGCCGTGCGGAGGTGATGGCCACAAGACAAGCTGTTTTCCACGATAGGAACTTCAACGGTGCCGTATGCATAGGCTCGAACGGGGTCCCCATGAGCCTAGTCAGCACCACGTTGAGCTCCCACGCCGGGGCTGGGGCCTTCACCGGCGGGAACGAGCGGAATAGTCCCTTCATAAATTCCTTCACCAGGCGATGAGACCACAAGGACACCCGTCCTGTTGTCCTGGTGTATCTGAAGATGGCAGTCAGATGTATCTTGATGGAGGCGTGAGCTAGTTCAGCCTTGGCCAACGACAGTAGGTACAGCAGTACTTGAGGGGCCGTAATCCGTAGAGGGTTAATCTTCTGTGCCCGGCACCAGACAGAGAACCTGTTCCATTTGTGTCTGTAACACTTGAGAGTTGAGGATGCCCTGGCCTTTGAAAGAACCTCTCTGCAGTCGGCCGGTATATCGTATCCCCCAAACTCTAGTGCTGCAGGAGCCAGGCCTGCAAGTTCAGCGACTTCAGGTCGTGATGAAGAATGGCGCCTCCTTCTCTGGAGAGAAGATCTGCATCCATGGGCAGTTTGACTGGTAGGGACGCAGATAAGTCCAGAAGGTCCGGGAACCAGATCTGTCTCGGCCTCGCCGGTGCGACGAGGATCATCCTGCACCGGGACCTCTTGAGCTGGTTGACGAGCCGGAGTAGCAGTGGCAACGGCGGGAAGGCATAGAGGAACCGGTTGTCCCAGGGGAATGAGAAAGCATCGCCCATGCTCCTCGGTTGGGGGTACCTGCTGGCGAACCTCTGGCACTTGGAGTTCGTTGCCGTCGCGAAGAGATCGACCTGGGGTCTGCCCCACAGCCTGAACAGTCGATCCACTTGATCCTGGCGTAGCTCCCACTCGTGGCACGAGCGCAGCCGCCTGCTGAGTGAGTCGGCAATGGTGTTCTTTATCCCTGCCAGATGAAAAGCTACCAGAAACATCCCCTGGTCGACGGGCAGTGCCACAGATCCTGGGATTCCTTGGACAGGGCTGGGGATCTGGTTCCACCCTGCTTCCTGATGTAGAACATTGTGGTGGTGTTGTCGGTGAAGATCCTCACCACCTTGCCCTTGAGGGACAGAAGAAAGGACCTCAGGGCCCAAAACACTACGCGGAGCTCCAAAATGTTGATATGAAGTTGTTTTTCCTCCGGGAGCCAAAGGCCTCTCGCGTTGAGATTTCCGGTATGCGCTCCCCACCCTTCCAGGGAGGCATCCGTTGTCACCGTTACCTGGTGAGCTGGGCTCTGAAAGTCTGCGCCCGCCGTCAGATGAGCGCGGGTGCGCCACCACCGGATCGCTCGTCGGAAGTGATCGTTGAGTGGTATCCTGTCCTCGAAGCTGCCCGTCGCCTGGATCCAGCGTGTGTCGAGGAACTCCTGCAGTGGACGCATCCGAAGTCTGCACAGGCGTACCAGATAGATGCAGGAGGACATCATCCCGAGAAGGGATTTGATGGATCTTACCCTGGCTACGTCCGTGGCTAGCAGGCATTGCACCTTGCCCGGGATGGCTTTCGTCCTTTCGTCGGATGGCGAGGCCAGCCGTGCCACTGTATCGAGCTTGGCTCCCAGAAACAGGGCGACTTGCGAAGGGACCAGGTGGGATTTGGGGACGTTGATGGAGAACCCAAGGTCCGTGATTAGCTGGATGGTCTTCGCTGTGTGTTCTACGGCAAGCTCCCTTGTCCTTGCTCGGATGAGCCAGTCGTCCAGGTAGGGATAGACATGGATCCCTTGCAGGCGTAGCCACGCCGCTACCGGTGCTAGGCAAATGTTGAATACCCTGGGTGCCGACTTTAATCCGAACGGGAGGTCCTTGAATTGGTAGTGCCGTCCTTGGACCGCGAACCTGAGGAACTTCCGGTGTCCTTTTAGAATGGGGATGTGGAAGTAGGCATCCTCCAAGTCCAACTACGACAGGAAATCGTCCTCCTCCAGCTGTCCCAGCATGAGCTGGAGGGTGACCATCTGGAACTTCTGATGTACTTGTTCAGTCGCCGCAGGTCCAGGATGGGACGCCAACCTCCTGTCTTCTTCTTTACGAGAAAGTATCTTAAGTAGACCCCGGACCCCCGAAGTCTCTTTGAGACGAGCTCGATGGCACCTTTCTTGAGCATCGCCCTTACCTCCAACAGCAGCTGGGGTACGTGGTTTTCCTTCCTAGCCACGGGTGGCACGCGAGGGCACTTCTTTAGAAAATCGAGGGCGTGCCTCTGGGCCAGGGTATCCAGCACCGAATGATCGGTGGAGATGGACTCCCACACGCTGATGAACTTTGCCAGCCGGCCTCCAACCGGGGTGCTTCGGTGGGGGCCTGACGCCACGGTCGGTTCAGTCCTGTTTCGAGGCCGCCTTGACCTCTCTGGCGATGACGACGGGAACCTCCCAGACTTGCCCCGTCCTCTATAGGCCTCCTGCGACGAGGAACAGGCCGCTTGACGGTAGGCAGAGGAGCCGCTGCCGGAACCTTTGGAGGCCTCTTGCTTGCCTCCGGTGTTCCGAAAGGACAGCCGTCGTTGCAGGAGAACTCCCAGGGCCCGGGCTGTCTCCGTGTCCGTTTTGATGACTTGCAGGGACTCATCGACTGTCTTCCCAAACAGGTTGTTCCCGTCGAAGGGCATGTCCAACACCTTGGCTTGTACGTCCTGGCAGAAATCCGTCGCCTTCAGCCATCCGCGCCGTCTGAGACAAACACCGTTGCCCAACTGGCGGAAACCGGTGTCAGCGATGTCCGTCGCCACCGTTATGGCATGGTCCGACGCCACCTTGCTTTCTTGCAGGATTTCCAGGGCTTCTGCCCTCTTGTCGTCCGGCAGGAAGTCCAACAAGGGAGCGATTTTAAGGGCGTTGGCCGCCTTAATCGTCGCCGCCAACGCCGTCGTGATGACTCGTCGTCCCATCGCGTCAAGCTTCTTTCCCTCGCCGTCCGGCGGTGAAGTCAATGCCGATGCCCCCCCCGCCTTCTTCCTGGCCGCCGCCGAGACGACTGAATCTAGGGTCGGCTGTGCTCTAAGGCATAGAGGGGCCGCGTCGGGGACCCGGTACTTCTTTTCATATCGGTCCCTTTTTGCCGGCGTCGTGGATGGGTTCTTGAGGAGGGAGAGCCCCTCGTCCCAGATGTCATCCAGTAGAGGTACCACGAGGACCGTCTTCCTCCTGGTCTCTCGACGTTGATAGAGGAACCCCTCCTTCTTCTTTTCTTCGGGGCAGAGCTGTAAAAGCTCGGATGCCCTGGAGATCATTGCATGGAAGGATCCAATCTCATTGGGCGGGGAAGCCCGGGAGGGGGGGACGACGGGAGGTCCACCCTGCCGTCGCCGCCCTCGTCGTCCGTGGCCGTGCCCGTGTCATCCCCGCGGACCGTGGACGGGAAGGAGGGTTGAGCAGGCCTCGAGGGCTGGAAGGGGTGCAGGAGGATGTGTTCTTCTCCTCTTGGGTGGTGGACTTCTCGACGGCCCTGCACCTGGCTCCTCCGTCGGGCCTGGTTCCGGCTCCCCCGTCGGGGGTAAAGACAATCTAGTCCTTATTTCAGAGCATAAGGATTGTATTGCCATCAAAATGGCCGCCGAGTTGTCCTGCGGCACTGGCTGCGACCGGCGCAACGGTTGGTCTGGGGTCCCGTCGGCGCCGCCGTCGCTTCCATCGTCCCCCTCGTCGGGATGCCTCTCGACAGGCTGGTCCTCCTCCATGCCCGCGTCGTGGCTCTCGGGGGCCTTCTACAAGTTCCTCCTCAGAGGTTGTGTCTGAATCCACGACAGCCACTGGCCCCCCTCTTTCCCCGCCGGGGCTTTCGTGGGGGTTCTTTCGATGGGCTTGAAAGATGCCTCCCTCCGAGGTGGCAGGGAGACTCTGGGCCCCGAGGCCGCTACCACAGGTGTAACCTCTGCAGGCTGCGCCAGGGTTGCCGCGACCTCCTCGATAGAGGCCTTGGCTGGGTGAATCAAGGCCTTAGTCACTGACTGCGTGCTTGTGGCCTTCACCTTGGGGGAGGGCTCTGTGCCTCGCTCCCCCTCAGCCGAAATCTTCGAGATCGACCGGGGTCTCTCTAGAAGCTTGGCCGGGTTCTCGGATTTCCTCTTGCCAGAGCGTTGGCTCATGGTCGATGGCGCCGGGGAGGATGCGCCCTGCCTGACAGCCGAGGAGCCCGACCATTCGGCGCTCCCGGTGCCCGCGGACTTGCGGTGCTTAGCCTTCTGTTGGGCCCTCGTCGCCGGGGCGCCCTCACAGGACTTAGAAGACCGCTCGGATTTCTTCTTTTTCTTCTCACCTGACGGGCTCTTTCCCTCCAGCCAGTTGGCGAGACGAAGATGGCGGTCCCTCATGGTCCGCTCCGACATGTTCCCGCAAAACGCACAGTCCTCCTCCACGTGCGTTTTGTCCTCGTGAAGACAGTAGAGGCATAAGGAATGCTCGTCTTTCTTGAACACGTTCTGCAGCTGGCATCCAGGGCAGGCCCTGCACAGCTTCCCGGGCGTCAAGCTCCCTTTCTCCTGGGCCATGTCCGGGGTAGGCCTCAAACTTCTGGAATACTCCAAAAGCGTTGTTCGATTGAAATCTTCACCCTTGAGGGGTGTTAGGCAGAAACCTGTGCAGTTCCCTCTGGGACCACTGCACAAGATTTAGGACTACAGGTGTTTGGCAGTAAACCCACTTGGTAGCAGTCTGTACCACACAGATTCACTTGGTAGCTGTGGCTGAGCAGTCAGACTTCCCTCAAGAAGAGTTAGGCAGTATACAGAGTATTCACAATAGGTCAAGAGCACACAATAGAACAAGTAAACACTGACCAGGGCTTGGTGTAAAAGAGATATAATTATTTATTTAAAACCACATCTAGAAAAACACACAGGCACTAATAGTAAGCAATTCAAAAACACGGTCACTAAAAGATATACAATCCCTTAAAAGATTATTAGACAAGTCTTAAGTAAAGCTCCACTTATTTTCAGACAGCGGTGAGCGCTTGACGTAGATGGCACTCTAATAGTTCGTTTTAAAAAGGGAGAGAAAAGCAGAGAAACAGATCCCAACACTTTTACAAGAACATAACAAGAGAGGCAGGCAAAGTAAAACCATGAATTCAGAGTCAGTAGGCTGGATCCACTTTAAGGGGATCGAAACAAAATGTGCCAAGGTCACACGGTTGCAATGCACAAAAGTCTTGTAATGATTCAAAAAGGAGTTGGACCAAAGAAAGGGACCAGTTAGAGGGTCAAGGCGGCCGGCCCAGTCCGGAAGGTTAAGGAGTTATTACCTTGTTACAAACTTTAGAAAGGGAGGCCTGGCGGACACGGTACCTTAAAGTGGTCAGAACGCTCCAGCGGGGGCAGTTGTTCCTGGCAGCGGATGCAAGTCGGTGCTTCGTCCGGGGGAAGAGAGGATCTCGTCGTGGAGGAAGACAGGAGTCCGTTGCACTGCCAGGGAAGAAACCAGCCGTGGAGTTTCTCAGGTACAAGGAGCGGTCCGGTGATTCGCGGTTCATTGGTGAGTGGTTATCCGGCTGCTGGGGTGCTTGGCACGGGCAGTTCGACCACAAACCGGGCTGGGGTGCGAAGAAAAGAAAGGTAAACTGGTTGTGCCCACCAGTCAGGGGAAGAAGCCTCTCCAGCCGGGAGATCTTCTCTGTCGTCGGGAAGTGGTGAGTCGGTTCCGCAGGGCTCCACCGGTGGTGTCGTCGTGGTAGGTCGACTCAGCTTCTCCCTCGTCGGATTCTCAGGTCCTGTGGCGACTTCTGAAGTTCCAGTCCCCAAAGCCCTGCTTTTATGCAGCATACCCCCATTCACTCAGCCTAGCTGTCACTCAAACATGCGAAGTGGTGAGCCGGCCGGCTCACCACTTGGGCCAATCACACCAGAGTGTGACTTGAGTTACCAAGGTAATTCAGTCCAGGGTGCCTAAACCCCTCCCACACCCCCTGTGGTACCCAGACAGAGTGGCACCACTTTTGGAGGCTTCTGTGGAGAAGCCCGCCAAAAAGTGGGACAAAGGGCTCGACCTGGGTTGGAGTCACAGAAGAGAACACAAACGCCATTTTAGAATCGAGTCTTGGCAAAAAATACCAACCGGAGAATTAATATTAATTAAATAAACCGGCGGTATGTTCGAGGCTATAAGAATTAAATAATTAAAGTTGGTAGCCTCAAACAATTGGAAAATCCCATAGGGAAATATTTGCGGTCGAATATAAAAAGTAGTTTCCACTGCCACCAGCCAAAACTCGATCAGGGGGGACGGAGACGCGCCCCCTCGACTAACAGACCACGGGGCAATCGAATTACCACGACCAGTACATCCACAATATGATGGTTTGTACTGGTTTCTGTAAATTATTTGGGACTAGTAAAGCCAATGGTGACTTTACATGCCCTGGGAGACAGTAGTCAGTCCCAGGGTATGGAGTCTATGGTGGGGGGTCACTATGACACCCCTGTGTTACTGCACGGAGGGTGCTGTGTAACACACATAATAAAAACACATGAGACCCTATGGAGTAAAGGACCCCATAGCCCATAAAACACATTAACAGTCAAAGGAACACCATAAATCATGTCCAAGAGTGGGAGAAAAAGAGTCTCACTCTTGGCAGGAGGAAAAAAACAAACTCCAGAAATCCAGCAAAGCTGCTGGGGGACTCACTAGGTAGGAAATTCAGCCTAAAGAGAGAATTCTCCCTAACAAGGGCCGTAGAAACTTCCGAAACGGGTCCCCGTTTATCGGATGTAACGACGGTGGAGCTTGAGGCTCAATTTAATTGAAAAATTACAAATTTGCTTTGAAAAAGCGCGAAAACGCAGTAAAGCTCGAGAGCTACAGCTCGAGGACTCCCAACACTTGAACGTGCGGTAAAAATCTGAGGATGGCTGCTGGAGGCGGGGCGTAGGGAGAGGGCAGTCATTGGATATGGGCAGTATGACCCAGAGATCAGTGATTGGTTACTACTAGGAAAGACAGATCAGAAACGAAACTGATACTGATTTTTTTCTGTACCGAGGATTCCCAGCCTGACAACGGGGAATATTCATGAGCATGTGAATCCATGCCAGACCCATGTTGGAGAACAACAGTTACAGGTAAGTAACTTGTTCCTTCTCATCAATTGTTTTGGTACAGTCGAGTAACCAATACTGTTCTTTTATTTGTATTTTGTATTTTATTTATTTGTATAGCGCTCCAGACCCGAAGGCAACCGGGCGCGTATCTTAGAACAATGGTACATATATGGAAATGGTTACAGTTACAATCATACAGAAAAACAAGTTAAGTAAAGTACATAGCAGTGCAAAAAAGGCAAAGAGGTTGTGGTCAAGTAGTAAGGCGACACGAGTCAGGTGGCATATAAAGGCATTTAGTCAAGCGTGGCGGATAGCCAGAGCTTAGCTTTTTGTTTGAATAGAGTTGGAGAAGGTAAGGATCTGATGGTGAGTGGCAGTGAGTTCCAGAGTTTAGCGGCTAGAACTGGGAAGCTTACACCTCCGGCTTTCTAGAGTTTGTATCTGGGGATGGTCAGGCAGTGTGCATCGGTGGATCTAAGTAACCGCGAGGGTATGTACTGAGAGAACCGAGAGGCTAAATAGTTTGGGGCCTGATTGTTTACACATTTGTGAGTGAGGGCCAGGGATTTCAGCGATATCCTTTGGGCCACTGAAAGCCCATGTAGACTCTTCCTTGTTTCAGAGATGTGTGCAGATCATGTATTGGGACTCAATATTAGGTCGTCTTGTGTTGCAATTATTCTGCCCAAGAACTGCATGCACAGAGAAATCCATTTGTTCAATGCAGGACAGGTACCATGTCCTGCAAGAAATGACACATCTAAAAAATAAAGTGTTAGAAGCCGCTATCAAAAGCTTTCTATGAAGTCGTATCTTCCATTCCTCTAGCGTCTTTGTTGATTTGAGTGCAAGCTCAAACACAATGATGGAAACAGGGACTTGAAAGTTCCAAAAGCTTTCTCTTCAACAGTCGACAATGGAAAGCCAGGATCTTTGAATTCAGTCCCATGGGTCAGTGCAGGAATAACCTTTGCTTTATAGAATTTGATAGTTGGAATTAACAAAAACTTCCCATACTTGTTTATTTTTCAGATTGGTGCCACAAATTAAGCACTCCATCGACACATCTCTCTCCGGTCTGACTTTGGGTTACATTTATGTTTTAACTAGAAGCCCAAATATATCCAACTGTTTACCACTTCCAGGACAGAGTTATTAAGATACCATTTGTAGTTGGTTGAATTTAACTTCAAGGTACCAGAGGTGATAAGTATTATTTTTATTTGCTTTCACTTCTCGTCCAGTTCTTTAGCAAACATTGCAAATTATTTAATGCAGTGCTGTAAGCCTATTGGCATCTGGTCAAGAAGGATAAAATCATTTGCATAGGCTAGCTGTTGTATCACAAGAGGTCCCAGACAAGGAGGGAAGATGTTAAATGTTCTAAGAAACCTAGATGTGCCAGCCATTTATAGGTTAAAGAGAGCAGGGGCAGGCGCACACCCCTGTCTCAAACCTCAATTAAGTGGTGATAGGTTCTGTCAAAGAACCTTCCCTATCAAGTTCAACTCGAACTTGTGAGTTTGCATGCATGGTTCTTAAAATATTAAGTATGGGATTAGGACATCCTCAAGTGCTCATTTTTTACCACCGTGTCACCTGATTCACCTTGTCTAATGCCATGGAGATAGCTACTAGACCATGTATATAGGTTTCTTGGATAGTTATGCTCGTTTTGGTAAACGAATTAGCCTCAATCACGTGCCCTTATCTCTCTGAGCCTTTTAACCTCTTGCTCTCCCTCTACTGGACTCTTTTCCTGCCTCCTTCAAATATGCAACTGTCTTACCTCTATAGAAGAACCCCTCTGCTGACCAATCGCCCAAGCAAACTATCACATAGTTTTGGAGTTCCCCCCCACTTCAATCTGGCTTCCATAGAAAACATTCCACCAAAACCCATCAGAACATCACAACATGTCACCATGAACTCTGCTTGTGCATGAGCAGCGTGGTTTCCATTTGGTGCCACACTGTGTAAAGAGTGGGGGGATGCTGTTTGTTTCCCTTTAGGCCTGTCAGTGATGCGGGGTGGAGGGGGAGAAATGAACGGACTAGCGGTCACTCAAAGAAACAAAGGCCCTTGTATCAGTGCAAAGGGTGTATCACATAGCCGATATTACAAATGTTGGGACAGGTACTGTATGGACATTTTACCCGTACAAGACACTTAAAAATGCACTCGAGAACATACTGCCCCAACCGTCCTTTTGAGAATATAAGACTGGCTTTGACCTTACTCCTTAGATGCAGGATTTTAAGGTTATATGTCTTTATATCGAAGTAATTTTATAATGAATGCCCATATATCGAATCTTTTATCTTAAACTTTTATAGTGAATGCATTTTTGGTGTTTTTTGGGGGGGGGGGCGGCCAACCACATTTCCCATCCCTAAAAACCCATCCCGACCGTTTCCCAAAAATATTCAACCCTTTACCCCACCCTAAATACATTCACTATAAAGGTTTTCAATATAAAATATTCGATATATGGGCATTCAATATAAAGGATTCGATATAAACACTGTACACCGATTTTAAATGTATTGATCGTGGAATTTGACAACCCTATACTGAGACAGAAGCCAATGCCAACACCCTTCCTCTCGCTCACCTTCCTCATTCCACCCCTCCCATTTTTCCCATAGCTCTCTCAAGCAGTTACTGCTTGCACGCAGCGAAGTACGAAACATTAATGAATAAATAAAATGTAAAATGGTGCATATGTTTGTGCTTTTCTGGGAATCGTCGTGTTCTCGGTAATTTATTCTTGAAAGTCCACCGTTGTGAAAATTTAATTGTTCTAGTAAATTCCTCTGTGCAATTGTGTTACCTTGCACAAAAGCTATTTGATAACTAATTTTGGGATGTTGCTGAAAAAACATATTTTTCCCCCTAGCTTCTGTCTCCCCTTGCTTCCCACGTGATTAATCTCAGTAGAAAAGTACTGTTGACCCATTGAAATCGTGTCAAACAATTCTACTACTCTTCTGTATAATGTAATACACACTGGGAATTACATCTTAAGTATAGGAATCAGTGAACTGGAGGCTAATGTTTCACTCCTTTAGAATATGAAGTGAAATACCAGAAATTAGTGCTAATCATAGTATTATGTATTGAGCCATGCAAATTACAGTGTCAGTCAGAAACAATTATAATCTTAAAAGGCTATTGGTATTTCATATGAAGCAGTTAATCCGTGCAGCTCAAGATGAATTACATAAGGGTGTGCAGAATTTATAGTACATGCTAATTTATTTATTTATTTATGGCATATTGCATGTCCACTAATTGAGTAACAGTGAATCAAATTAATGGCAGTTGCTATAAAAGCAAAGGCCACATTTGAAATTATACTTTTGCAGTATTGTAGCTAGAATTTACTTTGCAAAAATAGTTTCTTAAGCCTTTAATTGTCAAGCTGTTTGCCAAGAGAGCAGCCAACTGGTTTTTAATTTCCGAAAATGGCGATACATTCATGGACAGTTGAACATTATTTCACCCCTTATTACAACTTCCCACACTGCTTGAATGTGTTTGTCACATCGAAAATAAAATTGGGAAGAGCAAATCAAGATGTTCTCATGAATCTCCCAAAACTGGAAACAGCAACGATGTATAGATTTTGTGGCGCATGTAAATTGCACACCCACTACATCCTGGTACAATAACGAGTGCACTGCACTCTTTTCTATGTGAGAGAAAATTAATTACATTAAGGGAGACCTCAGTAAGGGAATAGTGGTAAGAGAAATTGCTCAAAATCATAGCGAAAGATGGCACTTGCCAAGAGCATGCACTTTGATGTATATTTAACATTCAGTTGACACCTAGGTTGGGCAAGTTAAGAAGGCTATTGCACGAATAACAAGAGCGATGTGGAGCAAGCAGTGAAGCTTAGCAAGGTCTTCAGCCGCAATTGCTGTTTGAGATGATCTTTTTTTCAAGAGCATCAATCAAGTTTCCACCTGCCTCTGCCCTTTCATTTAATTAAGAGTTTGGCAAAGTGCCTGAGCATAATGGGCCTGAAAGTCCGAAACCCTTTGTCTCTATGGAAATCCAAAAATGGTGACAATTGTTTTAAGAACCTTGAAAACCCTTTCACACATAATGGCCACGTATGCAGGGCGAGGTTTCTCCAGATCTTAACATATCTTACTCCATCAGGTATCCGTTATGCAGATGTCTAATGAGATGTCTAGTTTGGCCAGACATTGCGTAAGGCCCCTCTACATCCAAATCCACTAGCGGGACAAGAGGCAGCTAAATACTGCAGGTCTCTTTCATAATGCACATGTCTTTCCAATACTTCTGCAATATATAACCGCTCCACCACTTGTCTGCCAAATTGACTATTTACCTGCAAACTTGTCAACTGAGTGGGAATAGTCCAGTATCATAGAGGCGAGAGATACCATTGTAGGCAACCCTTTAAGGCACATTCAACTGTCACCATTCATTTAGGTGATCTCTGGACTCCAGCCAAGATGTGTAACAAGGAATCGGGGTCTATGGCCACAACTCATTATCCTCTTATTTAGCCAAATCAGCCAACTTTCCATTAGGATCTTCTAGCTAGACATCTGTAAAGCTTAGAACTGCAGCCTTTGCACATTTATGAGAATGCGTTTTACGAGGATAGCCATTCACTTCAATCAATTGCTCAACATGTTTCTTTCTATGTCAGGAGTGGTGAGTGCAGGGAGGTTTTTGCAGACAAACCTACAATCGGGACCATGCAGATTAAGTCTGTCAAGCATACTGCATGTTTGATAGAAGGGACAGGACTGGGTGGGTGGTCCCAGCCCTTTCCTCCTATTTCATGAAGTAGTGCCACATTTCCGACTCTGCTCCTTCTGTCATAACCGTTATAGGTTTTACAGGAGGAGCAGGGCAAAGAGGATCAACTAATTTGAAAGCTGGGTTTGGGCTATGGAAGGGGGCCAAGCAAAAGAAAAGAGGGGTCGACACTGGGCCAGAGACCAATATGTTCAATGTGCAGGGGCCAAGGTAACGAGCGGGAATAAGGTGTGCCAGGGTCAGGGTAGCCGGTGCACATTTAAAGTATGTTAACATTTGTGAGGCAGAAAGACCTTTCGCGAACGGAAGTAAGCAATTGAGCAAAGTGTGGACTCGCGGAGACCTTATAATTTTTTATATATTTTAACATTTCATTGAGTTTTGTTCAATATATGCATACGTGTTGGAAGTAAAACAGAGTAAATGCAATTAGTCAAAATAAAAGTTGAACATAGATGGAGACGGTTTTAACCGATTAGTTCATTTTGTTTAAAATGAGTAATTTGGCAGTGGAAACCCATTCCATTTATGTAAGCGGGTCCCCTGCGACAACCTTTCGTAATTTGCATTGCAGGGTGCAAATGTAGAGGGCAAAAGGCAGCATACAAGCTTGTACGCCACCTGTTGCCCTTCACATTTGCACTCTGCAGTGCAAAGTGATTAAATGCTGCCTGGCATGACAGTGTTGACTTTAGTTTGTGTGAGCCGTTTGCCATGCTCCTCTTCTCCTTTTCTCCCTTTTCCTATCTCCTCCCCTCCTCCCCTTACTTTCTTCTATGCACTTACTCTATCAGAATTGTCCCTGGACCTAGTATGATGGCAACCTCGTCTGTCTCCTCCCCTCTCCCCTTACTTGTCCCCCCCCCAGCACTATCTGAAATGTTGTCAGGCCTAGTACGATAGTCGCTTGTTTTGTTCCTCCCCTCCCTTTCTGCACCCCACCCCTCTCCCTCACTGGTTGTTTTTCTCTGGCTCTACCAGAAATGTTGTCAGGCTTAGTACAGTAGTCACCTGTCTGTTTCCATTTCCTTCCCCCTCTCCCCTCCCTTCCTTATCTATGTCTTAGCTCATGCACTATCTGAAATGTCGTCAGGCCGAGTACAATAGCTCATTTCACATCCATACTGTTCATGGCCTGTAAGACTGTAATTGTATTTTCCCTCGTTTCCTCCCTTGCCTTGAAGCGCTTTGAAACACATTGTGTATAGGCGCTATATAAATAACTATCCTATCATATCAACCCCCACCACCCCCACCCAACATGCTTGCATGTCGGGGAGAGGGTTTAATTTCATCTGGGAACTCTGCTCACCTGTGGGGATCCCCAGCATTTGCTCTGGCATGAGAATTCATGCTGGTGCAGATGCTGGAGCATTTGTATGACAGAGAGGAAGGGAGGGGCGGAAACGCAAGTTGTGTTCCTCACCACCGTGAAAATGAGCCGTGGCGTGAATGCAAGGCGTTATGCACTTTAAAATCCATTGGCTGCAGGAGGAAAGGTATGCCAGGATTCAGTCTTGCATGGCCCCTTTATCTAAAAGGCAATGAATTGGAAACGAAACAGACACATGCTCTGACTGAGAAGTTATTTCAACTGTGTGCAAAACATTGGTTGAAACAACATGGCCCTACTTGAATTGTAACTTCTCATCAAGAACTGCCTCCCAGTGTTTGAGCATGTGTCCATTTTGTTTCCAATTTATGGCCCGTTAGATAAAAGAGCCATGAAAGACTGAAAGAAGAGGATATGTTTTGATTGGGGAGAGCCAGGAAGTGGGTTGGGAATGGCCATAGGGATTAGCATGGCCATCCCCAGTGAATGGGCGGGCACCTAACCAAACAACGGTATCCCATTGTTTTGCCAACAGTAATTACTTTGTGGTAATATACCGCAAATGCATTACTTCGAAATGCCATCGAAAAAATATAGGAATTTCTGAGTAGGGGGTAAAACGGGGGTGGGCAGTGTTTGTGGCAGGGGCAGTAATGAAGGGCAAGGGGGCATGGTGGGAAACCCCCGCCCAAATAAAAAAAAAATCGATGAAAAATGTCGACATAATTATTGTCGACAAAGTTAAATGGAACCCCAAACAGCTATAAGCTTTGTTTTCTTCCTCATATGCCCTTTCTCTCTAGCTGTATTCCAATACAATATTTTCGGCTTATAGGTGGCACTTTAGTGCCACCTAATAGCCAGAACTAAAGAAAAAGGAAGCAGGCCTTCTGAGATGATATGAAGGCAAATATGGAGGCCAATTGGGAACTGCAAGTAATGAGCCATGGGCTGACTACATGGTCCTGGTGACCCTTTTAAATACATATTACATATTATTAGCAATCAAATAACAGTGTTTTTTCCTTCAACACAAAGCTGGCACTGTTTTCATTGACTTGATATGATATGATATTTTATTTGTATCGCGCTCATACACAAGTGTTTCAGAGCGTGACTAGGCAAGGGAGGGGAACAGGGGAGAACATAACACAACAACAACAATCTTACTAGGCCCAGTGACATTGAGAACACGCAAGTGCATGGGAATGGGAATGGGAAAAGGAAAAAGTGCATGGAAATGGGAGAGTGGAAAGTGTGGCGCAGAGGAGAGCAGATAAATAATAATAAATAAAAATAAATAGAAAATGGGGGCAATAAACAGTGGTAGTGCAGTCAGCAAGTGGCAAGTGCTCTGTTTAAGGCAGCAGACTGGGTAAGTCTGACAAGTGCAGAAAAAGAAGAAAAATGGGGGGGGCGGTTGTAAGGTTACAGATACAGTCCCCAGTGCAAAGAGTGGCCAGGAGGCAGTGCAGGAGGGCGGCAGGGTGAGCAGGTACCTGGGCCCAGGGGACAGAGGGTGGCCGGGTGCACAGTGCCAAAGAGAGCAGATCAGCAGGGGAGAGGGGGAGCGAAAGCAAAAGCAAAGAGGAAGGTCTTGAGGTTCTTCCAGAACTGGAGATGGTTCTCCTCAAGTTTTAGATTGGCAGGGAGGCTGTTCCAGAGGGAGGCCCCAGCCGAAGATAGAGATCTACCCCCAACTCGCAGTCCTGTTCTGGATAAGTTGCAGAGGGCGGAGAGTAGAGGCAGGTAGATTTAGAAAGAGGCTGTTACAATAGTCCAACCTAGAGAGAACGAGAGCTTAGGAAACAGTGAGCTTCTGACGGAAGGAGAGGAAACGCAGAGTACCTCTGAGGAGGTGAAGTAGGAAGTTTGACTTTTTAGAGACCTCAGAGATATGGGCGGAGAAGGAAAGTGTGGAATCAAAGATGACCCTGAGGTCCTTAGCCTCACAGGTAGGGGTAGGTGGAGGGCCAAGGGTGGCCGGCCAGAGGGTGAGGGAGAGGGAGAAGGGTGGAGATGGTGTGCCGATGAGGAGGATCTCAGTCTTGCTGGCATTCAGACAAAGATCATTGGTGGCACACCAATCTTGAATGGCAGTAAGGCAGTCAGAGATGAGAGAGGGAGATGAGGTAGCCGCCAGCCAGAAAATGATTTGACTGTCATCAGCGTAGCACTGGAAATTTGAGCAGAAAATGGCAATGCAGTGGGCGAGAGTTGCCAGGTATTGGTTGAAGAGCCAGGGTGAGAGGTTAGACACCTGGGGAATGGTTAAATGCTAAATTGAGCTGCGGGGATTAAAACATACGACCAGGGTGGCGTGAGGTCCATTTCATATTCCTGTATCTCCCCAAGAGCTGTTTTTTTCTGTTTCCACACTGTCCTTCGCCATGGGTCTGACGGAGAAGACCATTGCACTTGCTTGTTGAGAAAATCGGGACACTCGCTGCCCTTGAAAAGAATAAAGCTCCTGATTTTAGCTTAGCAGTGACCACTAAAGCAGTGCAATTGACATGACTTGGCAAGCCAGTCAGGATAGTTATCCGAAATATGTGCAACAACTTGTTTTTTAGCCACAGTTTTATCGTCTCTTTGCATTGTACTGGCACTAATTTTCTTTTCTAAATCCAGCTAGTCACCCAATCTATGGTCCGTAGTTTGCGCATATATGTATATAGCTGGTGCATTGACCCGCTGAGCTTCCTTTAGATACAAATGATGAATGGACCAGTATCCTTCACTACATGAGCTTCGTTTACGGACACTGCCCCACCCTGTCCACCAATTACAGGGTTCATTATCAGACACTGAGCTCCTTCATGCCCCATGTCCAGCGTGAGCAGCTCGTCCTGTTCCATTTTCTAATCTGTGCTTTCTGGGAATGTAAGACCAGGTGAACTGTCACCAGAAGGCCTCCGATTTTGATGGCAATATTAGAGAGACGAGTTAATAAAGTGCAACAAATGACTTGTTCCGTCAGCTGTGGCGCTCTGCGTGGTTGTAGCACACCACGAAAGTTACATTACGGTTTACATAGCGTACAAAAGACGGTGAACTGCTGCAGCTTCTATCCACCTCTGAAAGACGACGTGTTAAGTCCGCTCCAGCCTCTACCAGGACTCAGACCTGTCTCCCGTTGCCAGCAGCCCTCTTCTGCAGGTGCGTGTCCCTATGAGCTGTTTTGTCACTCTTTTCTGATTCATCTTCGCTGGTCCTCATCAGGTCGGAGCCTTCGGAAGGGTGGAGGTTCTGGGGAAGAGTCCGTTGTATACAAGGTGCTTGGAATCAGACTGCCTCTTCTCCAGCCCTTGTGCCCGTGTGCAGTGGCGGCTGCTTTCATAGGGCGGCCGGGCGCCGCCCCCCCCAGAAAGAGCAGAGGCCAAAAAGACATTAATCAAGATGGTAAAAGAGATTAATCAAGATGGATGCATTTCCTTTGCCAACAGCGCGGGGGCGCTGTGGCAAGACAACAATTACAGTGTATGTGTAACAATTCCTAAGGGCCGGCCCGGCTTTCAGAGCGGGGCGCGTCCCGTTTTACGCATCTTTTTTCAATAGTAGAGTGCGTGGAGCTCGTAGCTGCACGCACTCTACGTAAGCCCCTTTAATTAACAGGCTGGCGGGGCGCTTCAGGAGTGGCCCCGCCAGTATAAAATGTGCGCAAACAGCGCACTGAGGAATGAAATTCCCTCCCTCCTGCGTGGATACAGTAATGTCATTGGCTGTTTGCCAGCCAATGACAATCCTTGCATTGGCTGGCAAACAGCCAATGACATTACTGTATCTATGCAGGGTGTGTGCGTGCGCCTGCGCCACCTTCACATGTCTCCAGTCTCCCCCTGGCCCTGATTCTTTCTTTGAGGAGTTGACGACGACACAAACACGACGCAAGCTGAGCTGCTGCCCTGCCCTGAGACCACCAGCTCAGCAGAGACGGCCTGGTCCACGACGAGCTTTCCGGCGGTAAGTACTAGTAAAGTGTACCCCCAGATGTTGTTTGTGTCTGTGGGCCCGGGGAGTGTAACACCACAGCCCCAGGCCCCAGCACTGAACGACGTGTAGGCCAGGGCCTACACGTCTTTCAGTGTTGCTGACTGTCGTGCCGTGTAGGCAACTTGGGGCCTAAACTTGTGTCTGTGTCCCACTCCCCAACGGGGAGTGGGACACAGACACAAGTTTAGGCCCCAAGTTGCCTACACGCACGGCAGACGGGCCCGCTACCACCAAGGCAGGGGCCGCATGCGGCCTGCCTGGGCCTTTCTTTACCCATGGTCCGTGGCCCAAGGGCCTTGGGCCACGGACCGTAATGAAGCAAGGCCCAGGCAGGCATGCTGCACGTTGAATCTCCCCAAAAAATGTGCCGTTTTATATTTTCGCCATTTTTCGTGAAAAATGCCGAAAATATAAAACGGCACAACCCAGGGAGAGCCCTGGCAGGGCGAGGGAGATGCCCATGGCTGGTGGTGGCCTAGCATGATGAGAGAGAGAACAGTGTGCCATGAAGGACGAGGGGGATTGGGAATGATTGGGGGAAGGCTGGGGCACTATAGCATGCACAGACGGACTGTATTTGGTAGTCTGCAGCAGCGCAGCCTACTGGAACGCTGCCATTCGCACTCAAGTCCATGACGCCAACCCACTGGGGGCGGGCGAGGATATAGCGCCTAGCATGCACTCCGAAGCAGTTAGCGTCTGGTTTCCGCTAGCTTCCATTCTCTACACACACATGTGCAATCATTGAAAGGTGTAGAATTGCCCTGTTTATTTCGATGTCATTTATATGTCATTTCTGTGTTTTTTTTGTTTCTCCCCCGCCAACCCCCCTGCTGACTTGTCGCCTTGAGGGTCGCTTCTGGGTGCTGCGTACAGGTTGCTCTTTCGATAGATTAGGCGTGTCCGAGCTATCATCAGTTATTGAAAAATAGCATTTTGGTGTATCTCTTTTTGATAAGTTGTAGGATTTCTTTTCAAAGTGGATGTTTAGTTTGTGTGCAGTTGCATGGAATTCATTAGCTGCATTTTAACCACAGGAGCCGGGACGCATTACTGATTGTTTCCAGCGCCGGAGCGGCCGGGGCTGCACGAGGCAGAGAAGGTCTTATTTTCCCCAAAATGAATCTTTTCCAGTGCGCGTTAAAGCTGCTCCAGGGCATTAAAGTCTACTAGGGTTTAGTCCCAAGAAGTAACGCACCCACAGAGTCCTGTGTAAAGGATTTCAGAATTCAGATGCTTAGCCTTGGAGAGTTAAAGGTGAGGGCGGAGTCCTGGGCGCAAGGCTGATGGCAACGGTCAGGGAGAGTTAACGGAAGGGTGAGAATATTTGAGGGGCTGGGAAGGACGGGATAAGGCTATTGGGGAGACGATGGACAGGCAGAGGAAGGGTGAGGAGCGGGGAGGGGACCGAAAGGAACGATGCTCATTTATGCAAGGATTGCCTTTTGTAGACAGTGGCGAGGTGAACATTTCGAGAGGTAATGGGTTCTGGAATGAAGGGTGGAAGGCTGCCGGCCGGGTTGAAAGATACTGGGAGTGGGAGATGAGAGATTGTGGACGCGAGAGGCCGGGGAGTTGAGGAGCACGGTGAGGACACCGGAGGGATGGATGAGGGGCTCTGGGGGAGGGAGGTAGGCTGACATGCGGTGGCGGGATAGGATAGGAAGCATTACTGACTGCTCTTACCTGCCGAAAAGGCGTTGTGGAGGTTCCTGTGGGGCCCGCTGGGTGCGCTGCTGCTCCTGCGGTGCAAGTAGAAGTTACTGCGGCCTTGTATACATCCCAGGCCCCCCAATGCCCCCATGTCTGTGGGCATCCTGCTCATCCCAGGCCAGGGTCCAGGGATGGAGTTTCCTTCCTGTCCACGCTGCTGTTCCACACTGTCCAAGTCCCTGGAAGTTCAGCTTTGTTTTGAGGCCGGCTACACTCCTGGGACCCTTTATGGAGGTAGGTGGGGTGGATAGACCCCTAGGTAAAAATGCGGCAGGTGTGAGGCCCTCCCTTTCGGTGGGTTTTTTGGACGGTAAATTGCACATTTTGTAGGCCATTTTTCCAAAAGTTTCACGGGGGGAGAACCCCCACGCACCCCCCTTGGAGGGGTCGGCTCGCGCGCTGCGCGCACTCGCTACTAAATTCGCCCTGGAAAATGTACGCCCCACCAGCTTTCAAACTCACCAGCCGCCACTGCCCGTGTGGAGACATGGGTTTACTATCCCCCGTTCTCGCTGAAAGCCAGCCTCTCTTATTAACTCGCCAACTCTGCATTTGAGCCGAAAGCCGGGGGCCCAGGCGTTACAGGGGAGACCAGAGAGGAGACTGGGCGTTGGGAGAGGGAAGCAACTCAACGTGTTAGCGCGCCTGTCAGAGACTTGTGTGTAATCCAAGGCCTGTGTGTAAAATGCCAGCAAAGTCAATTTACCAGCAGCTTGGGGGTATCCGGTGTCTTGAAACACAGGGTCCCCATGTGTACACCTAGAGACTCCGCCCACCGTTCAAATAAACAGTGAACTTCCACGCAGCCGGTCAGCACACTGCACCAACCAAAATGCTTGGTTAAAGCAAGCAAGCTCAAAGAGTTCCCATGAGGGTGGGAATAGCAGCAGGTAGGAATGGGTGTGACGAGCCTTTGAGATTAGCATGGCTATGCACATGCAATGGGTGGGCTCATAACCAAACAACACCTATACACTGTCCCTCCTCACATGCCATTCCACTGTGCTCCTCGTCATATGCCATTCCTCCCTTTGTGTACTCTATTCTGTTTCTGAATGCAATAGTTTGGGCTTTACATAACATCTATCTGAGCTAACATTTCAAACCTTACCATCAAACGTTGTGCTTGAAGTGCCTGCTAGTGTTTTTTCAAAGCGGTCTTCTGAGAGTTAACTTAATTGGAGCTGTAAAAACACTACTGGGGAAACACAAAATGCCTTAACCAGGTCTCCCTCAGCCATTCGATTTATAAGCACTAAGCGTATCCTTCACTAAAGCCCTATTAAAAACACGCATTGACCAATCCAACATTTTTCGGCTTGTGCATATGTTTTAATCTTTTGCCAGTCTCTGGTATTAGATGCCCAGGTACTCGAACCGTTTTGAAACTACCATTGATGGACAGTTAATACCACTGCATAGGTGCCTAGCAAATGCCTTTCCCATGCCTGCACAAAAACCCAAACTGGTGGCATTGCCAATGCTTGTTTGAAAATGGCACAATATGCAAGGTTTTCCAGGAAGCAGGAGTTTGCCTCTTACTCATAATTTGCAAGAAGAAGGCACTCTAGATCTCCCAATATTTCAAAGACAAGCATATAGATGTATATCCATAAGTGCAATCCGCTCACATGTTCTTGTATTGTAAAATTGGGAGCAGGAAAACATATACTCCTTCATTTACTAACTTATCCGTTTCCTCCATCTTCCCTTTGGCAAATACGCGAATGGCAGTGTTCATGACCTTTCTCAAAGTATCTTCTGACTGCCTATTCTCTTTGAAGTTATTATCTGTGTCTACCAGCAACATCTGTCGCTGAGACAGCCGGCCCCTTCGCCTCACAGGTCCCCTATGCTCTCGGCCACTTTCACTCCTTCTACGCCCAGTGGTGGCAAACGGGGACACACAGCGGGCCCCTCATTCTCCCCTTTCTCCATCCCACCAAGTAATTGGCTCCTCCATGCCAATGTGAAGGAAGAGGAGGTAGAGGTGGTGGTCCTAGGGACAGCCATTCCGAGGGGTTAGAGGGCGACTTGTGATTAATTTTACCCTCTTGTGAACATCCCTTTTCACTCTTCCTGCAAAGTGTGCAATGTATATTTTCTTTCACATTTCTTTTGCACTTGGCCCTCTGATTCTCTGTGAACCCCCACCTTATTTCACTGTTTCATTTGCATGCGCTCACCATTACATTCATATATTACCTGGCCATCTTCCTATGCACCTTTTCCCTCGCTGTTTTGAACACTGCAATATATTTTTCAATACCGAACATCATGTGCCATACATGACTAGTGTGCACTTTTAATGTGTGTGTACCCATGTAGCTTGGGATGGGTGGGGTGATGTGGACCCTGACCCTGCACACGATCAAGGCATGTCTGTCCTTGCCATGGCATTGTATGGCGTTCACAGTTGCACCATGTATGCTAATTTCCAGACGTGTGCCTAATCAAATGGCTTGTCTGTGTGATTGTCATGATGCGCTGCTTTGATACATTTCCACGTGGAATGATCATGTGCATAGTATCTCTGTGGAGTGGCTGAAGGGGGTGGGCAGGAGGGTGTTGGTTGCCATGCATTTCTGTACGCCACTTCCATGTCCTGTCTACATCCCGGAACACTGACCTTGTACTTTCCTGCTATGTCGACAAGGTGAATGGGCTTTGTTTCCAGCAACCTTGTAGGTTGTGGGTTGAAAGGCTCATCTGCAACCGTGGAGAACACACTGTTTATTGCGGCCTACCACAACTGATTAGTGGAGAGGGAGTCAGACAGTGGATGCATCGTTCGAATTTGTGTGGGTGGCATGAGTCTTTCGGCGGATGGCTATGAATATGAGGGCAATATTTTCTGTCCTGCCAGTTTTTTGCACAGAAGGAGTCTGGGAGGGGTGGTATCAGGTAATATTATGCCCACAAATAATGTCGCCGTATATATGGTTGCTGGGAAAGCCCATAGGTGACATTATTTGTGGGGTTAATTTATGGGGTAAATGGGAGCAGGTGTTGCAGGGGTGTCGCCCGCTCCCTTTAAAAAAAAATATGGCAGTTGCGGGGGTGTCCCCTGCAGGTTCCATGTGTTAATATCGCCGCAAAAAATAGCGCCATTCTTGTATGGCAATATTTTTGCAGGGATATTGACACATGGAACCGGAGGAGTTATGTGGACATCTAGCTGGTCCTCTTCAGGAAATTACCAGACTACAGGTGGGAAAGGTAGTTGTGACTATGTGTGGATATGTGTCCACCACGATGCACAACTGTGTTCAGAGTTGTGTGCATTGTGAGTCTTTGCCTGAACATTTGGCGGTATGTTTTTCAGGCTTAGCGTGGGACCCGTCTTTTACTAGCATGGCTTCATGTATGTGTGTTGGTGAGGCAAGGGATATGGCTTCTCGTCCTATTAGGTTCTGACTGTGCCTTCCCTCTCCTTGCCCCTAGATATATTGTCAGTGTTTTTCAAATGTTTGGGATATTTGACCCTGCAAATTGATTTTTCTGTGAAATGACAGCCATTCACCTGCCATTTGGAGGTTCACTTTTGATCATCCACAGGGACATGTGCAGACTGATGTACCCGCATGCTCCGCTATGCATGGTGACTAATACACATGTGCTAGTCCTGTGATGGATTCTGTGTCATTTATAATAATGTGTAGTCGCCCCATGCCCCATAAACATGTCTGCGTGTTGTACATGGTGATATCTTAGGCATCGCACTCAGTTTAAAACAGAGATGCTGTTTCAAACTTGGCAATTACCGACTGAGACTAAGGTAAATAAACAAGTGACGTCATCACGTTATGGCATGATGACGTAGGACAACAAAAGCAGCCATTCTGGTGAACTTGCGCTTCTCGCAGTTCCACCTTAAAGAATTGAGTACATAGACAAGACGTGTTGAGGTGAGTGAAGGCCTATCTCTGTAACAAAACCGTTTGAAGCAATAATTTATAACTCTTAAGCTCTATGAACAACAACCTAATATCCTACTATCTCGATCCATATCTACAGGGCACAGATCGTACCAAAGGGTTACAGAAATAGAATAGGCAAGCAAGGAGGATTATCTGCCGTTCAGACTCCTACTCAGTAAGAATCTCACTATTCACTAAGGGGCATCAAAGTTTGAGATGATCAAGAACAGTAGGGTGAGAGAAGGTCAACATAAATGACAATTTCCTTACCTGACCCACAGGAGGAAACTGGAAGCATCCCAAGGGGAGGTGCAAATGGACGATTCTAAGTAATATACAGGGTGATTCTTTGCAAACAACTGAGCAGTGTACTCTTCGCTGCAACCGACAGATATACCAAATGAGATCAAACTTTCATTCTAGCTTTGAGCTAATTGATTTAATCAGCGCAAGGCTTTATCAACATTTAGATTTTAACTGAGCACGGCATAGCCTCGTAATTTTAATGATTACACCTCTCCTATCCACAGGAGGAAGCAGGTTCACTTAAGGAAGTCTGGAGATATGGAAGTTATGAATATTTGAACAATTCCTTTGTTAACACGGTATCATCCAGGTGATTATTGGTCATAGGGATACATGACAGAGAAAACTATTGTTGATAATTAAATGATAAATTGGAATCTAATATATGATTATATATCATTAATTCTAGAACAGAAAAGAATTGACATTTAATTAACAGCTCCCTAAAGAAGGGAATGATTTCCCGAAACACGTAGAGCCGACTTTCAAGCACAGTTACCATGAATACGTCAATGTGAAACATTATGTAGGATTTATTTGGGAACACTTGGACCATTAACTGTGTTTTACATTCTTGAGATATAATAATAGAAATGTGTTTTTTTTTTGTAATTGAATTGTGTATTTAACTTGTTTTGAGAAAACAAATGGCAGGTGTATGGAATATGATCTAAAGATAACCAGTACACAGGAATAGTAACATTACTTTTATTAAAGACTATGGTTTCAGTGACATTTTTTTAACAGTAAACAGAAAATCTTTGCTTGTTTTTTGCAACACAAATTGGGTGTGCGAGGGACGGGAGGGTTCCACAAGTGTGTGGGCATCTACTGGTTCTACATGGTGATATCTGCTTATCCTGATCATGCAAATACGCAGTTTCTCTCACGTGCATACTGAATGGCTATGAAGGGGTGGTTGGTGCAAGGTCCATTCTGGGGAGTTGTGACATTTCCTTCTGGGACATGCAGGGGTCCTGTTACTATCTACTGGTAAAATGGGTCGTGGTGCTTTCTGACAGGTCAGTTGTGGCGATGTCCTACCTTTAGTAAGCATAGTTCATTCATTGTTACATTTGTGCTGGGTTGAGCATGGACTGTCGTTGAGGGATGTGGGAGGCTCACATTTAGGGAGAGGGGGTCTGCAGTGGGGGGATGTGGTGCAGTACTACCTTATGTACGTGAAGTGGAGTTGTTGCCATGGTGTGAGTGGGCCTTTCAGGTGAGTCAACATTGTTCCGAGTAGTGCACTTTCCCCCTGATCTTTCATGCCACGTAGTGTGCATCAGCATTTTCATGTCACCACATGCCCACACTAGCAGTGCCCTTGATGCTAGCGATGATGTGCCATCATGAGTTGATTGATCTGTGTGTTTGAATGTGTTGACACTATAGAGGAAAATTTAGGAATGAAAATGTGATTTGCGCCCCGTGCCTGGCACTGCAGTATTATGTTGTCTAGGCACTGTAACCTGTCATGTTCAAACAACGTTTCTTGCTTATGTGAGGCAGTCACTGTAGGGTGTACTGCGCATGTCTTTGCAATGAAAGCTGCTCGCCTAGCTTGTGGAAATGCTAAGCAGGATTTAGGCTTTTGTTTTTTTTAAGAAAAATGGCACAGGGGACATGGCACTGCAGTATTATGTTGTCTAGGCACTGTAACCTGTCATGTTCAAACAACGTTTCTTGCTTATGTGAGGCAGTCACTGTAGGGTGTACTGCGCATGTCTTTGCAATGAAAGCTGCTCGCCTAGCTTGTGGAAATGCTAAGCAGGATTTAGGCTTTTGTTTTTTTTTAAGAAAAATGGCACAGGGGACTGGAAATCGTCACATCGCGACCGCTCTCGCTTCAAAGCGTATGGGAGTTTTTAAGGGGTGTAGGCACCTTAGCTAACTGAGTTACGACAGGGTGACCTCACTGATAACACTGCCTTACATGAAAGAGCGCAGCCGTGTCAAATACTGATATGAGCCTTTGTTCTTTGCTAGCTGGATAAATGTAGTGTGCAACCTTGACCTCTGGGACCACCCCTTACATTTCAAAGCATGAGCCCTGTTTGGTATAAAGGCCAGGGGGCTCAGACGGAAAGGGAGGCTCCTAAGTTTGTGTCTCGCTGCTGAGTTCGTGCTGATACTGCTTTCTACTAATAAAGTGTTCACCATCCACTGTCATTAGTGATTCTTTTCCTCTTCAAGATTGGTGCCGTTAAATGTCGGATTCCCGCTGCTCTGCAGCCAGGTCCAGGGGCTGGCTGGCACACTTCCGGGTGATCCCTGTGGGCCCAAGAGACGATTTCCTCAGAGGGGTCAACTTGCCAGAGTACCCAGAGGCCCAAGGAGGGCGGCCAGAGCAGGCACGGTAGGAAGCTGACCGGAAAATCGTGGATTGGTGAACACATTGGTGAAGCAGAGGCATTATATGCGGGCTAAAAAAGCGGGCAAGCTGTTGGCTTGACAGCTGAAGGTATCAGAGGCGGTTAAAATGGTCCTGCAAATTACGCAACCCGATGGTTCGATTGCTACTGAGTCGGAGACCATAACAGAGGCTTTTGCTTAATTTATGAAACGACGTATGCCTAGGAGCACCTGGATCCTTGGCCTGTAGGGCAATATTTCTCAGATATATCCATGTCGAAGAGAACACCTATGAAGCGGGAAGGGCCGGACGGGGACATAAGAGAGGAGGAGGTGGAGGCAGCCATTGGGGCACTACAGATGAATAAAGAGCCTGGACCGGATGGATTCCCACCAGCATTTTATAAAAAGTATGTTTGAAAGTTGACCCCAAGACTGGCAGCGCTATTTACTTCGATTGTGGCTAAAGAGGGGGGGGGTGAGGATAAACACCAACCAAGACAGTGGTGAAAGTGGTGGTATTTGGGAAACCGGGCAAGGACTGGACTGAAATGTGGGTTGTACGGACATATTGCGTTGATGAACATAGACGCGAAAGTGTACATGGGCATTTTGGTGGCAAGATTACCGCCTCTTCCGTATCTAATCGATACTGACCAGTCGGGGTTCATCATGGGGAAACAGACCTGGGATAACATTAGGAAAGTTGTCCACTTGATAGAGATGGTCAACACAAACCAGATACCAAAAGTGCTGGTGTCGTTAGATGCCAAAAAGTTGTTCGACCGGGTAGAGTGGCCCTTTTTGTCCACTACTATGGAGCAGGTGGGGATTGGAGCCAATTTTATGCAGATGGTAGAAGCAAATTATAAGGCCCCCAAGATGCGCCTGTCAATTAATAAGCAATTGTCTCGTAATATAGAAAAAGGCCGGAGAACAAGGCAGGAATGGCCTTTGTCACCGCTTCTTTATGCAATATATTTGGAGCACACCTGGTTAAACTCGACAGAAATTATTGATACATGGCATCCCTTTTGGAGGGGAGGAGCATAAGATAGCCGCCTTTAAGGATGACATGCTGATAACATTGACACACCCTGAGCTATAGATACCGGTACTGGTGGTGGAATTGACAGATCTAGAACAAGTGGCGGGTCTCAAGGTTAATATGCAGAAGTCAGAGCTGCTAGACTTTGGGCTCTCGCAGACACAGAGGGAAGTAGTTTTAGGTACCTAGGGGTTAACATAGCTAACGCTGTATCACAGATGTATGATAGAAATTAACGTGAGGCTGCTCCAGTAAGTGAAGGAAGATCTGGGGTGGTGGACCCCACTTTGTAGTTCATGGCTAGGAAGGGTGGCCACCATTAAGATGGTAACACTTCAGTGGGTACTTTACTATCTCCAGGCCCTCCCGATACCAGTCCTGCATCTATTTTTTGTGGAATTGAATAAAATGGTGTTGAGATTTCTGTGCTAGCATAAACCCCAGAGGGTAGCATTGCATACTCTAATGGCACCCAAAGATAAAGTTGGGGTGGGTCTCCCGAATTTTATAGAATATTATGAAGCAGCTCTGTTGCGATTATTGAGAGAATGGTTTATGGGAGACACGTCGAAATCCTGGGCAAGGATTGATAGGGTGGTGGCGGGGTGCCCCCTGGAGGGGATCCTTTGGTTAAATAGACGAGACATACCACAGAACAAACAGATGAGTCAGGCTTTGGCAGTGGTGTGTGATATATGGGGCTGCCTGTTTATCTACGTGCCTGTCCCCTTTCACCCTGCTATTTGGGAACCCGCTTTTTCAACCAGGGACAGTACAGGGAGCGTTTCGGCAGTGACGGAAGGTGTGATGTACAAAGCTGTGGGATATGATGCAGGGAACCGATGTTCATACTTTTATGGAATGTAAACAGTATGTGGGGCTTTCTGAAAAGGATAGAATGGAATATTATCAAATGAGACATTCGATAGCCATCTCAGGGGGGAAGGCAGCTGCGGGGAGAGAGTTCACAGCTTTTTTATCACCACACATACAGGAAACAGGCAGATGGTTTCGAAGCTATACTAGATACTAAGGTAACTGGAGTTGGTCCAAGTATGGGGATATATGAATAGATGGGAAAAGGCACTGGGTATGGATATCCCGAGAGAACATTGGGAACATCTGTGGGCGAATATCCCTAAGCTGACGAGGCCGATTCAGATTCGAGAAGCTTGGTATAAAATAATGTTTCATTGGCATTATACCCCGGAGAGATTGAACACAATATTCCCGGTAACCCCGGAGGACTGTTGGAGGGGATGTGGCATGATAGGGGATTGGAGACACATGTGGTGGGAGTGTCTGGGCATAGGGGAATTCTGGGAGGTGGTCACAACCCAGATAAGACAATGGTAACCCTCGATGTAGCTTTCACACCAAGGGAATGGATGTGTGGTTTGTTTGATCCGGGGGTCCGTCTATCCACTAGGGCGCATGGCAAAGACTTTGTTAATGATAATAACGGCATAGCTGGTGATTGCAAAAAGCTGGATACAAAACGGCCGCCAACCACTAGGGATTGGCTGTTTAAATTGGGGGTTTTATGGCAATGGAATGGATGACATATAACTTGTATGGGTAAACCAGGAAATTTCATGGGCATTGGTTTTGGACTTTGTTAAAGGGGACTGCGTACGCCAGTGGGGCCCACACAATCTGCAAATATTGGACATTAATGCAATCCGATAGACTACCCGATATGTGGAAAGATACGAGAACACTACTTCTGCCGAGGGCGTGGTGTGGGGGGGGGGTAAGAAGGGTGGAGGAGGTTAAGGTTGTTTTACTTAAATTCCAATAAAAACACATTTAAAAAAAAGATATGGCCTCAGATCTCTAAACTGTTTTCACCGTCCTCTGGTACGTAAGGGTTTCTGATCACAATGCTTAAAACCACTGCTGGTACATTCCCTCTCAGGCAGCTCCCGGGAGGGGGAGATACCCCATTGTCGGTACATGCCCCATGGAGCTCTACTGATTTGTTTAACATTGTTTAACATTTGTTTAACATTGTTCAAAGATACAAGAAGACCTTGTTAAGTTTCAGGAGGAATTGCAGGTAATTATTTAGGCAATATGCCCTGAGACTGCAGGCCATTACCCCATAAGGTAATGCCCCCGGGGCCCATAGTAACGAAGGCCCCAGGAGCATTACCTGTGCAGTAATGGCCCGTAGTCGAGGGGCATATTGCCATTAGTACTCCGGCCCGTAAGACCGGGGTACTAATGTTTTTGTTTTTCGGCTGCGACGCAAGTTGCGTTTCGCAGCCTGGAAAAAAAAAGTTAAAAAAGTATCAAAAATGGCTGTATCGGACAGAAAAACATAGTCCCTTTTCTCTTTTTTTTGCGGCGGCCATAGTAAACAAAGAAAATGGCTACCATGGAAGGGGAGAAGGGTTTACGCGTAGTCTCTTCTCCCTTTGCATGGTGGCCTGAAAGAAAAAATAAAGAATAAGGAAGACCAGCGTGAGGGCATGGATGTGAGCGGGCTTACCATGAGATAAGGCTTGCAAATGCACCAATCAGTGTGTTTGTTTCCTTCAGAATAACCCACCCCGGGTACTAATGACTGTTATCACCCCACTTGTGTTGATCTGAATCAGTTGTTACAAGCCTACTGGCCACAGATACATTCCTTTGCTCAAAGTGCGTGCAAGTTGGCCAGCTGAAGAACGTGCTACCGCTGGAGATTTGAAAACATTTACTGATAGGTTGGTGTAAACTATTATTCAAATAACGGAAGTAATTTCGGCCACTACTAATAGCACCACCACGCCTTCAATAATAGCAAGCTACCAGTGCTAGCATATTGCTATTACTGTGCCCCTGAAATGTTTTCTACTACTTACTGCCAAACGTGCCCATTTCCGTACTCTGCACAGCACACCTGATTGTACATGTTCTAAAAAGCTAAACCCGCAGACACACGCTCCAGTCATCTGCGCCAAACGATTACCGTCTCTTTCATTGAACTTCCCTTAAATTGGCATGAGCCAACCATATACCTTGCATATATTTCACTTGTTTAGTGTATGCTCCCTCTGAAATTGCTGAACACAATTCTATACAAACGTATAGCATTTTTATTGCATCACATCTGATTTTATTCTGTATCTCCATGCCTGATCAAGCACCGAACCTAGACCTTGCATTCTAGCTGCTTTTCAGTTGCATTTCATTCATAATCTACCTATACCAGAACCTGTCTCTTACCCTTGCATGTACTAGCATGATAGTGACCGAACTCTGAATGGTTTACCTCATTATGCATACTGATTCCAAGCATCTCCTATGAGTCCTATCTATACTTAGATGACTGTGAATGCTTAACTGCTTGCTTAACGGCTTCTACTTATATGAATGTGACTAAATCCAGTGCCCTTAAACCTACAAATGTCCATAATTTAGACAGTTTCTCTAAAATCAATACCGCTCTAATAAATGCTAGATCCCTAGTGGCACAGACCTTAGTAATAGCAGACTTAATTGCCACAAATAACCTTGACAGCAGTCACTGAATCATGGCTACATGCTGCAGCAGGCCCAGCCCTTGCACTAGTTGTTCCAGAAAACTTCCAAATTATCAGAGCTGACAGACCTGATGCAGTTGTGCAGTCACATTCATATAAGTAGAAGCCGTCTCAAGCATTCTCTCCAACAATATGAAAGAAACCTCACAGGTACTCCTACTGGCGGATTTCAACCTTGGCTATACCGATCCAACAGACAAAGATGCCAACACTATTACTAACATGCTTTCAGAACAGGGAATTAACCAAAAAGTGACCCAGCCAACCCACGCCAAAGGCAGGACCCTTGACTGGGTAGCTGACTTGAATTGCAAATTATCCATTAACGCTTCAACTTCACTACCATGGATTGACCACCATCTGATTATCTTCACGATGTCAATAAATAAACGGCCACAACCTAATCTAGCCATAGCACCCCTACCCCCCCACACAGCTCACAAGGAACAAAAAAATGATCACGATTGACAGACTACTTCCACTTATCCTCCCTTCCCTGAATTCACTCTCATCCGCATCCGACCCTGACATCCTAGTCGAAGTCTATAACAACACCATGTCCAAAGCCCTAGACCACATTGCACCCCTCAAATTACAAAAAAGCAAACCAAGGGCACACTTGAATGCCTGGTTCACCCCCACACCTAAAAACCCTCAGACTGGAAAAGAGAAAACTGGAAGCCCATATGGTGCCACTCTCCAACAGATGAAAACAAAACTACCCTAACAAAATTTGCCGCCAACTATAAAAAATAAATAATACTCACAAAGTAAGACCTATACAACGATAGGATTTCCAAAGCTAGATCTAACACAAAGGAGCTATTTACCATCCTACGAGAAATGGAGGCCCCAATCCCACCAGCGGATAACATAATCAAAGACAAAAACTGGTGCACAAATATTCAGAACGCGCTAGCTAACAAAATAGTACTCCACCAAGACAAGATAGCCAACAAGAAATCCTCACTACCCAAACAGGACAATCAAAACCTAACCTTCGAGGATTCAATTAACAGATTAAATCAATTCAAATTCACCAAAGTTTCAATTTTTGAGGTAGAGAAAATGATCTCTTCGCTGAAACTTCAAGATGTCAGGGCGACAAATGCCCAGCACAACTAAACAAAGACGCAGCCCGAGACCTGGGGCCTTATATCACCAAACTTATTAATGTGTCCTTCTCAACCAACACTGTCCCAAGTAACTTGAAACAATCTTGGGTCTTACCTCTACTTAACAAGTAAACATTAGGCCCTTCCATTCAAACCAACTACAGACCTATTGCGACGGTACCCTTCCTTCTGAAGATGCTTGACAGAGTAGCGTATCTCCTGATACAGCAATTCCTTGAAACCAATCCCCTTCTAGGCGTCCGACAATTAGGTTTCAGGCCACACCATGGCATTGAATCTTTACTACTAGTGACACTACAACTGCACCTACCATAATAACCCTTACTTCCACAAACCCCCTTTGCCATTTTACACCACCCATGCCTTGCTCCCATTCCATGCGTTTGTTCTGGAAGCAAGACAACGTATAGCAACCCAGGGTCGAATCTGGGGCTCGCACTTAGAAACTGGTCCACGGTATTAAGCGCTATATAAGAGAACAATTATTATTACTTTGCCCCAAAATAGCCCTATGCCATTTCACATTGCACCAAAAATCTGCCATGCCTCATTTCCTATTATCTTTTCCCCCAGAAATGCCCCATTTAACACACATTGTTACCAGGACTGCCCCATGACATTTCAGATTTCCAGATTTCCTGCCCCATGACTGTGATATTTACGGCATTGGGGTACATGTAAAGTACTGCATGGAGTAAATATGTAATAAGTTTTAAAAAGAGGTAGCATCTAAAATGCCATTTTTTCGGGGACGTGGCCTGATTAGACATCTAGGAAGATGTCTTCCTGAGTGCCTCCATAGTGAATGGGGGTTTTGAGGCCAAACAGAGCGGCTTCTATGTGCCACGACTTAGGCGACCAGCGGGAATAGTGGTCCGAATGTGAGGGGCACCAATTGTAGGGACTTCAGTTGTCAAGACCTGCAGGGATCCGCTTGGTGCAGTTAGTGAATTGGAGACCACTCAAGGTGGCATCCCTGATCTGCCTCTATGGCCCTGAGCTGCTACTGGTGAGCCTGGTGGCAGGGTTAACCTCGCTTAAATTCCACTGTTACAATTACATTTGGCAGTGGGAGTCCTCCGCCTTCGACCCAGCTCTGCTGAGATTGTGACGGTGGCTAGCCCACATATAGAGGAATTTCTGCCCTGGCTGTGGGTCTATATTTCCGTCCGGCTGTGCCCAGTGACTCCAGCTGCAAGTACACTTGACCAGACACTTGCCAGCTTGCATTAATCTGCAAGTCAGGTCGATATGATACCTTGGTGAAGAACGACTAGTGAGGGTTTTGGGCAGACTTGTGGGCTGCAGTTTGATGGCTTCACCTACCTGAGGGAGGGGGATGGAGTAGAAGATTTCTGACTTGCTTGAAGGGGCTTGGAGCCAGAGACCTAGTAGTGACACCATTTCAGCGACCTTACCCATAGCTGTTGGAAGCAATTGGCAATGATACTTTCCCATCATCCAAACCACGTATACTTATATAGCGGTATGCCTTACCAGCAGAGGGCTCTCTGAATAGCCTGAACGCTGCTGAAGTGTTTGGGATTGTTTCTTTTAGAGACAAACATATGCTTGTCTTTGATTTCTTAAAGCCACTAGTCTGCTTCCACTCCAAACATTTTCAACAAGGTGCAGTAAACAAAAACCAATACAAATAATGACCTTGCAGTGTAAATACAGCATCAGGAGAAATCGAAGATGGTACATAGAGAAGAACCAAATCGCCCAGCAACTAAACAGGATTTTCAAAACCTGCTAGGGGGAATCAAAAAATAGATTCAAAGCAGTGTGCCAGAATTCTCACACAAGATAACAGATTTGGATAAGGGCATGGGTGAGACAGAGAAGCGTCTTGAAGTTGAGACCACAGTTTCTAAGCACACCCATGAAACAGCAGAGTGGTCCCATTGACTGGAGATATTGGAATTTCAATGTGAAAGCCAAGCAAGAAGATGCAGAGAATCGATCCTGACAAAATAATGCATAGCGGGATCCTGATTGAGACCTTAATGGGCTCGTCTATGATCTATTTCGGTTCATACTCTAGCTTCTTGCAGACTCCACTATGGAGGTAAATAGGACTCAGAGTTCAGTTTCAGCAGGACCTCTGCCTGAGGGAGAATGTAATGACCACAACCTGACATTTACCTAAAATCCACGTCAGAAATGCTGACTCATGCTGTTCCAAGGCGTTGCTTTCTACACACTGGCAAAAGGAAAACTCTTCGATCGATGATAGAATGGCCGAGTGATGTAGAAGCGCCATCCACGCCGGGCTTCCCAGCCACACACTTCTTTGCATTTGAAGGCATGAAATAAGCCATAAAATCCTTGAGGGAAGCGCAACGACTTATGGCCTGTGTGAATCAGATGACGCTACTCAAACCACATATGCAAAGAACGAAAGTTCTCCTTCTAAGCTGCGCATGGGTGCTTGTTTGAGAGTTGAGAATTCCCAAAAAGACAGGTCTGGTTGCAAGCTGACAGATTCTGGGATCTAAGAACAATTCATGTTAGGGAAATCAGCCACTTCTTGAATTTCTTATCTTCTCCAGCATGGGGTCTGGCATGGATTCACATGCTCATGAATATTCCCCGTCGTCAGGCTGGGAATCCTCGTTAAAGAAAAAACCAGTATCAGTTTCGTTTCTGATCTGTCTTTCGTAGTAGTAACCAATCACTGGTCTCTGCGTCATACTGACCACAGCCAATGACTGCCCTCTACCTAAGCACCGCCTCTGGCAGCCATCTTCAGATTTTTACCGCACGTTCATGTGTTGGGATCCTCGTGCTATTGCTCTCGAGCGTTAGTGCTATTTTTTCACGGTTTTTCTCAAAAAACTTCGTTTTTTTCGGTCAAAAGAGCCTCAAGCTCCACCGACTCTCCATCCGATCAACGGGGACCCGTGTCGGATTCGTCTACGCCCCTCAAGGGTGAAGATTCGTCGAGCTACGCTTTTGGAGGACTCCAGAAGTTTCTCAGGCCCGGTCCTGGCCCAGGAGAAGGGAAGCTCGACGCCCGGAAAGCTGTTCAGGGTCTGCCCTGGATGCCAGCTGCAAAACGTCTTCAAGGAGGACGAACATTCTTTTTGTCTTTACTGCCTACATGAGGACAAGACGCACGTGGAGAAGGAAAGTGCGTTTTGCGGCAACATGTCGGAGCGGACCATGAAGGACCGCCATCAACATCTCGCCAACTGGCTGGAAGGGAAGAGCCCGTCCGGCGAGAAGAAGAGGAAGAAATCCGAGCGGTCTTCTAAGACCTTTGAGGACGCCCCGGCGACGGGGGTCCAACATAAGGCCAAGCACCGCGAGTCCGCTGGCACCGGGAGCGCCGAACGGTCGGGCTCTACGGGCGCCAGGCTGGGCGCACCCTCCCCTGCACCATCAACCGCGAGCCAACGCTCCGGGTCGGGTAAGAGGAAGGCCGAGCACCCGGCGAGGCTCATAGAGAGGCCCCGGTTGAGCTCGAAGGCGGAGGGGGAGCGAGGCACTGTCCCCCCCCCTCAAGGATAAGGCGGTGAGCGCACCTAAGGTGGTGAAGGCCTTAATCCATCCGGCCAAGCCCTCTATCGAGTCTGTCGCGGCGGCCCTGGCTCAGCCTGTGGAGGCTACGCCAGTGGTGGCGACCTCGGGGCTCAGAGTCTCCCTGCCACCTCGGAGGGAGTCCTCTTTTGTGCCCATCGATAGGACCCCCGTGAAATCCCCTGTGGGGAAGAAAAAGGGGGGCAGGGCGTCGTCGTAGATTCGGCCTCAACCTCGGAGAAGGAGCTGGTCGAAGTCTTAAGCCACGGCCTCGGCGTGGAAGAAGACCGGCCCGTCGGGATGGATCCCGACGCAGGTGACGACGACATCGTCGAGGGTACCGACGGGGCCCCTGATCGCCCATCGGATTCCCCTCTGCCAGCGCCGCGAGACGGCTCGGCGGCCATTTTGTTGCCTATACAGTCCTTATGCTCAGAGATAAGGACGAGACTACCGTTGCCGACGGAACCTCTCCCGTCGGGAGACCCGGAACCGGGACCTTCTGGGGTTCCCCCTACCAAGAAAAGAAGGATCCACCCTCCTCCTCCTTTTCAGCCGTCGCGCCCCTTCCAGCCCTCCTCCCCGTCCACCCGAGGGGATGATACGGGGACTGACACGGCAGCGACGGGTACGGACGACGAGGTATACGACGAGGATGTACCGTCGTCGCCTCCCACCAGGGCTTCTCCGCCCGACGAGATTGGATCGTTCCACTCCATGATCGCCAGGGCATCCGAGCTTTTCCAACTCTGCCCTGAGGAGAAGAAGAAGGAAGGTTTCCTTTATCAGCGGCGCGAGGCCAAGAGGAAGACGGTCCTCGCAGTGCCTCTATTGGACGACATTTGGGATGAGGACCTCACCCTCCTCAAGAACCCTTCCACGACGCCAGCTAGAAGAGACCGGTACGAGAAAAAGTACCGGGTCCCGGACACGGCCCCCCTGTGCCTCCGGGCGCAGCCTACCCCGGACTCCGTCGTCTCTGCGGCGGCCAGGAAAAAAGCGGGGGGGGGGGGTGCGGCCTCCACATCGACTTCCCCACCGGACGGCGAGGGAAAGAAATTGGACGCTGTGGGACGCAGAGTCATCTTGTCTGCAGCGACGACGATTAAAGCTGCCAACGCCTTGGCTATCGTGGCCCGATACGACAGGGAGCTCTGGTACAAACTGGCTCCCCTGCTGGACTTCTTGCCGGACGACAAGAGGGCAGAGGCCCTGGAGATCCTGCAGGAAGGTGAGGTGGCTTCGGACCACGCCATTACCGTTGCGACGGACATCGCCGACACTGGGTTCCGCCAGTTGGGCAACGGCGTTTGCCTTAGGCGGCGTGGATGGCTCAAGGCTACGGACTTCCGTCAAGACGTTCAGACCAGAGTCCTGGACATGCCCTTCGATGGGAACAACCTGTTTGGGAAAACAGTGGACGATTCCCTTCAGGCCATTAAAGCGGACACCGAGACGGCCCGGGCCCTCGGAGTTCTGCAACAACGACGGACGCCCTTTCGGAGCAGCGGAGGCAAGGGCACCTCCAAAGGTTCCGGCGGCGGTTTCTCCTCCTACCGTCAAGCGGCCCACTCGTCGTCTCAGGAGGCCTACAGAGGACGAGGCAAGTCTGGCGGACCCCGCCGTTGTCGCCAAGGACAAGGTGGCAAAGCCTCGTCGAAGCAGGATTGAACCGGCCGTGGGGTCGGGCCCCCACCGAAGCACCCCGGTGGGAGGCCGGCTGGCGAGCTTCATCAGCGTGTGGGAGTCCATCTCCACCGACCGTTGGGTGCTGGATGCCTTGGCCCGGGGCCACGCGCTCGAGTTTCAAAGAAAGTGTCCGCGCGTCCCCCCCGTGGCCAGGAAAGAACTTCACGTCCCTCAACTTCTCCTGGAGGTAAAGGCGATGCTCAGGAAGGGCGCCATCGAACTCGTCCCAAAGAGGCTTCGGGGCTCCGGAGTTTACTCGAGATACTTCCTCGTGAAGAAGAAGACGGGGGGATGGCGCCCCATCCTGGACCTGCGACGTCTGAACAAGTTCATCAAGGCGCAAAAGTTCCAGATGGTCACCCTCCAGCACGTCGTGGGTCAGCTTGAGGAAGGAGACTTCCTGTCGTCGTTGGATTTGGAGGATGCCTACTTCCATATTCCCATCCTGAAGGGGCACCGAAAATTCCTCAGGTTTGTGGTCCAAGGGCGTCATTACCAGTTCAAAGCCCTGCCCTTCGGACTACGGTCGGCACCCAGGGTGTTCACCAAGTGCCTCGCACCGGTGGCGGCACAGCTGCGCCGCGAAGGGATCCACGTCTACCCCTACCTGGACGACTGGCTCATCCGAGCCAAGACAAGGGAGCTCGCCGTGGTTCACACGGCAAGGACCGTCCAACTTCTCACGGACCTCGGATTCTCCGTGAACTACGCCAAATCCCACCTGGTACCCGTGCAAGACGCTCTGTTTCTGGGAGCGAGGCTCAACACAGTGTCCCTTCTGGCCTCCCCGTCGGAGGAGAGGACCAGGACCATCCTGGGCAAGGTGCAGCGGATGTTGGTGGCCGACGCGGCCAGGGTGAGGTCCATCAAGTCCCTCCTCGGAATGATGTCTTCCTGCATCTACCTCATTCCCATGTGCAGGCTCCGGATGCGCCCGTTGCAGGAGTTCCTGGACGCGCGCTGGATCCAAACGACGGGCAGCTTCGAGGAAAGGATCACACTCGACGAGAGGTTCCGACGAGCGATCCGGTGGTGGGGCACCCACGCGCATCTGACGGCAGGCATGGACTTCCAGACCCCAGCCCACCAGGAGACAGTGACCACGGATGCCTCCCTGGAGGGGTGGGGAGTGCACACCGAAAATCTGCACGCAAGAGGCCTTTGGCTCCCGACAGAGAAATCCTTACATATCAACGTCCTGGAGCTCCGTGCAGTGTTTTGGGCCCTCAGGTCCTTCCTTCCGTCCCTCAAGGGCAAGGTGGTGAGGATCTTCACCGACAACACCACCACCATGTTTTACATCAGGAAACAGGGCGGAACCAGGTCCCCAGCACTGTCCAAGGAGGCGCAGGACCTGTGGCATTGGGCAGTTGCCCAAGGGATGTTTCTGGTGCCGTTTCATCTGGCAGGGATAAAAAACACCATCGCCGACTCACTCAGCAGGGAGCTGCGCTCGTGCCACGAGTGGGAACTACGGCAGGATCTAGTGGATCGCCTCTTCCGACGGTGGGGCACACCCCAGATCGACCTGTTCGCGACGGCGACGAACTCCAAGTGCCGGAGGTTCGCCAGCAGGTTTCCCCAGGCGAGGAGCATGGGCGATGCTTTCTCGTTCCCCTGGGAGGGCCTGTTCCTCTACGCGTTCCCTCCTTTGCCACTGCTAATCCGGCTCGTCAACCAGCTCAAGAGGTCACGGTGCAGGATGATCCTCGTCGCACCTGCGTGGCCGAGGCAGATATGGTTCCCGGACCTTCTGGACTTGTCTGCGTCCCCGCCAATCAAGCTGCCGGTGGACGCGGATCTGCTCTCCAGGGAAGGAGGCGCCATCCTCCACCACGACCCGAAATCGCTGAACTTGCAGGCCTGGCTCCTGCAGCGCTAGAGTTTGGAGGATACGACATACCGGCCGACTGCAGAGAGGTTCTTGCAAAGGCCAGGGCGTCCTCGACTCTTAAATGCTACGGACACAAATGGAAGAGGTTTTCTGTCTGGTGCCACGCACAGAAGATTAACCCTCTACGGATTACGGCTCCCCAAGTACTGCCGTACCTGCTGACGCTGGCCAAAGCTGGACTGGCACACGCGTCCATCAAGATTCATCTTGCTGCGATCTCCCGATACACCAGAACCACGGGCCGGTCGTCCCTCTGGTCTCATCGTCTGGTGAAAGAGTTCATGAAGGGACTGTTCAGATCGTTCCCCCCGGTGAAGGCGCCGGCCCCGGCGTGGGAGCTCAACGTGGTGCTGACCAAGCTCATGGGACCTCCGTTCGAGCCTCTGCACTCGGCCCCGTTGAAGTTTCTGTCGTGGAAAACAGCGTTTCTTGTGGCCATCACCTCCGCACGACGGGTGGGAGAGATCCAGGCCCTTTCCTGCAAGGCCCCGTACTTGACTTTTCACGACACGAGGGTAGTGCTCAGGACGCACCCCTCCTTCATGCCCAAGGAACCGTCGGACTTCCATCTCAACGAACCCTTGGTGTTGCCTGTGTTCTTCCCGTCGCCTTCGTCGCCGGCTGAGAGGACTTTGCACTCGCTGGATGTGGCTAGAGCGCTGAAGTTCTACGTGGACCGCACAAAGTGTTTTCGGAAGACGTCACAACTCTTTGTGAACTTTGGACCTGTCAATCAGGGGAAGGCTCTCTCGAAGGCTTCCATTTCCAGATGGCTCTCCGGCTGTATCATGTACTGTCATCGGTTGGCAAACCGACCGCTGCCTGGCCGTCCGAGAGCCCATTCCACCAGAGCGATCGCAGCTACCACGGCGTTCCTTTCTGGTGTGCCCCTGCTGGATATATGCAGGGCTGCTACGTGGAGGTCGACGCACACCTTCACGAAATTCTACTGCGTCGATCGGGATTCCAGGGAGGAGTCCAGGGTCGGCCAAGCAGTGCTGCGCAACCTGTTCGCCTGAGGTGAGCCTGGTGAGGAGGTAAGATGCTTAATGTTGAGTTTGATGTAATGCTTAATGTTGAGCCTTTGCCACCTCCCGTGGTTGTGCATGTGTGTACTGCTATGTATTTTTTATTCATGAGCATGTGAATCCATGCCAGACCCCATGCTGGAGAAGGAACAAGTTACTTACCTGTAACTGTTGTTCTCCAGCATGGGTCTGGCATGGATTCACATGCGAACCCTCCCGCCGACCCCTCTGCGGCTCTTCACTTGGTCATACTGCCACTTCACGTGCTCCCAAATCTGAAGATGGCTGCCAGAGGCGGTGCTTAGGTAGAGGGCAGTCATTGGCTGTGGTCAGTATGACGCAGAGACCAGTGATTGGTTACTACTACGAAAGACAGATCAGAAACGAAACTGATACTGGTTTTTTCTTTACCGAGGATTCCCAGCCTGACGACGGGGAATATTCATGAGCATGTGAATCCATGCCAGACCCATGCTGGAGAACAACAGTTACAGGTAAGTAACTTGTTCCTTCCAAATGATTTCAAGTTATGACCTGAAAGGGGAGATTAGTGTTATTTGATATTGCAAATTGTTATTTAGAGAAGCGTCTTGATATTGTGCTCGGGGGCTGGTGAATCTTTTAATTAGCAGGTTGTAAATGTTTTGCCTCAAATAAGTGGGAGAGACCGAGCACAATGAGGGAGCCTGAAACAACCAAAGGGAGTTTTGGGGGAGTTCTCCCAGAGAAAGTATTACAGTTAATGGGTTAAAATGGTGCTTTTTACAGCACACTTTCTGTGAATAATTGGGTAAAAAGTGACAGTTTGCAATCGGTTTTGTTTGGTAACACATGAAAAAATCAATACAAGCAGATCATTGACAGTGCACAAAGGCATTTTTAAACAGTTTCATGATTCCTTTGCTCACAACATATGCAAGTATATAAAACACTTTCATGTTGGCTCTTCCCATACATGTTCATGCAGGCTGCACCAACTTATACCAGTGTTATCATGTATTAACTTATTCCTGTTGACTTTACCAGTAAAAAACATGCCACAATAAGAAAACATGTCTAGACTGGCTGTGCTAATGTAGGCCAATATAGGCATGTTATAATACTTAACATGTTTACTTTACCTTTAATGCCCAGTAAAAAAATAAATTCCATGCTTTCTTAAGAAAACAAAAGATGTTCAAATTCCCCCGAACACTAATAATAGTAATAATTTCGCATTTATATAGCACTAGGAGCGCTGCTTTTTATTACCCACGGTGTGTGGTGCTCATTTGTCGGCCTCGGAAGGATGAAAGGCTGAGTTTGGCCCTGCCAGGATTCGAACCTGCGTCAGCAGGCTCTGCACGGATGTCAAAGCGAGCGCTCTACTCGCTGTGCCACTTGGCACTGCCTCCCCAGACCCACTTGCCCCAATCAGAAGCTCGCTGCCAGCCATGCATATACCAGCATTCACACATCATTCATTCATACATATTCACTCACAAGAATAGCCATACCTCATTCATACACATTCACATGACGTGCACCTATACAGCATTCATACACTTAAACAAGATATGTTCTCACATTCACAGCCAAACAGCATACACTCTCATTCACACCCTCTGAAACAAACCCCTCCATACCTACGTACATTCATGCATAATTTTGCTTAACTGCAGGCCCGGTCCGGACTCCGCCTATCACAATGACCTTCTGGCTCCCACGCAACACACTACAGGAACCAAAAAGCAGACAGAGCTTTCTGGTTCCCAAGGGCACACCACCTTCACGCAGCCTCAGGGGCCTTTAATGTGCCGCGAGGTGCAAGAGTGCCCCCTCGGCACATTTATGCTTGCAATACCCCAGCTTGCATCTCCAATGGGCCATGCAAGGCTGGGGAAGCAAATCTCCCCTGACTTTGCATGGTCTATTGGGCATGAGTGCTGGGGTACAGTAAACTGTTAAAGGGGAACTTTATCCTCTTTGACTTTTAAGCCCAGCCCAGGGGCACTCCCTCAGCATCTTGCTGCAGCTGGGAAGCACTTAATTGCTCAGTTAGGCATCAGGCTACTGGGAACCCCAAATGATCTGCAATTGATATACCGAAAAGTCTGAACGATGGCCCACCCTCATTTTATAATTATTTTTTATAACGCACTTCATAGCGAAGAAGTTTCTAAACGCTGACCCCGGATGCAAACCTGTGTTGCTCTGCATCTTCCTTCCAAGACGAGCGCATTGTAACTGAGCTATACTACCCATGCCAACTTGAATGTACAAGGACTGAAGTCCCCTATCAGAAGGCTATAGAGTCTGCAAAGTCAGGATTACAGGAAACACATCGCTGCCTCAGGGAGGAGGGAGGAAAGAGGAGCAGGTGTTCTTGTGGCCAAAAATACTCCTATGAGAGCCTAAAGGCCCAGAGAGTCCCACTGGGCTATGATATGTGTGTGTGTGAAAGGTAACATGTTTGGTCACATTGCATCCCTTATTTCCCTCTATGGACCAAACGATTAGCACAACCGTTTTTTGCCAGACTTACTTCCTCATTCAGCTGCCTTTATTAAAGTTGTTGGACAAAACACTGCCACACAAAATGTTGAACTTTAAGAATCTATTCATTGCTGCTAGAATGTTTTGTGAACTGAGGTTCAAAGATTTATGGAGATTCTCCTCAAGGATAAGAAAGGTTATAAGAATTTCTTGCATGTGCATAGTCTCATCTTCGGTCCCTTGTGGCCCTGAGGTTTATATTATATAGAGTCGCAAATCATCTGTCCTCGCCGCGTAGACTCCAGTGGAGGCTGTATGATCAGATTCAGAGAGATTCTATTCTCTGCAAAGATATAGAGAAAACCATAAGTCATTATTTTAAAAAGAGAATTCTGCTGGCGATTGCGCAGCAGCCTCTGTGTGGGATGCTATGAAGGTGGTGGTTCGAGTGGATCTTATAAAGTGAATGGCAGCATACAAAAAGACATGGGCAAAGCTTACAGAATATCTTGGAAAATGAGGCGAGGGAGGAAGAACTTGAGCATAAACAAAGGGGCTCCTTGAAATCTCTTAAAGATCAAAGGATTGCTAGATCTAATTTTGAGGCTCACCTCACAGAAAGAATGACCCAAACGAGTCTCAGGACTAGTCAAATCTATTATCTCAAGCGGAAGAAGGCGTAATGAAATGAAACTGTAAGTTAAAGACTCGGACAAATATTTTGCATTTAATAGACCTGTAGGGAACTGTGCACTATGCGGAAGTAAAGAAAGTAGAAATATAGGAGCAATATTTCTCTTCATTGATGTCGAGCAAGCAACAAAATCCAGATGCACAAAGCAAATGTATATCGCTTTCGCAGAGTTACCTAAGCTTTCTGAAGCAGGTATACAGGAACTAGAAAGCCTGAATCATGATTAGGAAGCTCATCATGCCAGAGACGCACTTAAAAACAAATCACCTTGCGAGATGGGTTCACCACCCTATTTTATAAAACATTTAACTCTCTACTGACTCAGCCCGTGAATGACGTTTTTCTTTGATCTGAAATGTTCACTACCATTTTAGTTTTATTAAAAACGACCAAGGATCCTATGGATTGTGAATAATAATAGACGAGCTCAGCTTATTGATTACCATCCACCAAGATCTACATCAATGGGAATTATACTAAATATGTTCCATTCTCAAGGTGCATCTGCCCGGGTTGGCCCTTATATCCCATAATATTTGCAATGCCTGTTGTATCCCTGGATTTTAAGGGGATTCACGTAAATAATAATCTGTATAAAGTGTCCCAGTGTACAGATGATTTTGTGGTGACGACGATGGACTCTACAACCTCTCTTTCAGCATTGATGGACGAGTTGAAAGACTTTGGGGTAACCTTGGGGTTTACTGTCAACTACTCTAAATCTAAAGGTTTGAATGTCTCCATACACCAAGAGGTTGAAACTCAGTTGAGGGATATTTCTCCTTTACCTTGGGAAGATGAGAGTACTGGGTACCTGGGGGGTCTGCATATCGTCTTCTCCAGGGGTCTCCTATAGGGCCAATTTTCCACCCTTATTGAAAAAATTTGGAGAGAATATTGATAGATGGAGTACCCTGGAAATATCCTGGATAAGCCAGATTACAGCAATTAAAATGAGTCTGATCTCTTATATTTCTTCCTGGCCCTTCCGGGTAAAACCTCTGAGTCTCCATTACACGCCCTTGAGAAAATGTTTCGCCTTTATGTGGGCGTGCAGAAAGCTGAGAATTCCCTAAAAGGCTCTAATGAGACATTAGAAGAGGAGTCTTTGGGATGTCCAGATACGTACATATATATGCATGTTCCATTTTTTTTTTTACAGATAAATACCTGCCCCTCACTGGACTCCATAAGGTGAACCCATCCTACCCTCTGTCTTGTTGGGGGAATATGGAGAAAGGGGTAACTTGATGTGCATGTGGTGGACTTGCCCCAATGCTCAGCGCTTCTGGAAGGAGGTGCTGTCCAGAATCAAATACATTTGTGGTATGACGTTTTCCATAGGTGCAGTGGTGGAGCTTTTGGGGGACACACATCTAATCGCTGGGTATTTACCAACTCTCCTCACTCACTTCCTTGTTGGTGCTCAAACAACAATTGCACGTAATTGCAAAACCCCCAGGGTGCCTCTATATGTGGTGGTGGAAAATATGGGATGTATTGGAGGCTGAAAAGATCACAGCCCTTTCCTTAGACCAGTTTGTAAAGTATGGAAATGTCTAGCTACCATTCACAAACCGCCATACTTCCATACAAGCAATCCCAACCACGTTTTTCTTTGTTGTGAAATGTATAGGATCATGTTACTATTGGTGGGCGGGGATATATCACGGATCCACCCGGGAGGGGTTGATGGAGATATGAGACTTAATAGTTTTGTCACTACTGTAATTGCGGTTGATTGCCCTCTGCGTTACCTTGATATGATTCGTCATTCTGTTATGGCCTCACAACGTTAAATAAAAGTATGAAAAAAAGGCTACTTGTTTTTACTGTTAGCACCACACACACAAGACAAGGCCCTAAGTGTAATAGTGATAGTAAACATTGCCACTCTCCACCCTTAAAGGAATTGTGCGGATGTATGGGGACACATCATAGTGCTTCCCATTTTATTCACTTTTAAGAACATAATTCCTACCCTCCCTGGTACCAGACCTGCCCATCCGATCTGCATTATGCTCCCCCAAATCTTATTTTCATTGTACTGTCTGCAAACAGTGTAAAACTATCCGAACACCAGCATGGCATCTGGATAGACGTTTTTTGAGCCTGTCCAGACATCGTTATTCAGCGATCAGAATAGAGTTTTCAGTAGCCAATCTGATTACTGCAGTATTCATATGTTGATAACCGATGGTGTCCTTACCAATTGACACCAAACCAAATATTCGAAGTTTGGTGTAAATCTCCCCATCGTCACTATGGGGGTAACGGGAGAGAATAAACGGGGGAGCCATGTTGGAGACGAAAGGAAAGGAGAGGAGGGTGAGAATGGAAGATGATGCAGGTAGGCAGTTGTGATGTACACGAAGCCCTTTCTCTCATCATTCGTACACGAAACCAGCTGTTTTTATGTTTTATGAATACCCTGTATTCGTTGTTCTCAGGAAAAATACAGAACGGCTATTAAATATGGTGTATCCCCTGCTATTATTCTGTCTCCAGTGTTCTGGTGTCCATGTAGTCTGCAAAACGTCTAATGTGTGCTCAGAATGGAGAAGTGCTCAGTGAACAAAAAGCTAAAGCGCAGCGGCATTCTTTAAAACAAGCTGTTTTCTCTTCATTCCTATTTAGTAAAACAAATAAATAAGGATTTTTCAGAATATTGTATTTAGGCTGTCAAGTTTCCATGGTTACACACCTTTGCAAATTGCCTTTTGAGATTTCAAACGTGGAACTCTTGAGTCACTTATAATTGTTTGTTTTGTTGTTTATTATGTTGGTAATTCTGTGTTTAGTTTAAATCTAGTACGGTTCACACCACATGCTTTGGTTTATGTATATTTCACTTGGAATGATTGACAGTGATTGAAACTTTTATTATGCGTGCTTGTTTTTTTGTCATAAATGATGTATGTTGCCAGTGCTGGAAAAGTAAACAATTTCTTCCCGTATCACTGTTTTATAAACAGGGGCTTTACATCTGAGAAGAAAATCATTGTATAGTACCAGGAAGGAAGGTAAGACACATTTCAAAATAAAAATGTACAGTTCATTATTAGACATTGCCGATTGGCTTTGTGAAGCTGCCACACTTATCAAAAGCAGAGAAATGACACAAATGTACATATTCAGTAATACAGATACGAGTCTGAAGCAGGAGAATTGTACTTAATACTTTCGGAAGTTCGAATTAAATGGGAATTTTGGGTAGTACAAGAGTTGTGGCAACTTGCGAATGCCATGTTTTATTATTTATTTAAACATTACAACCATATCAATAAGTTCAATGTGGGGTGTCTGACAGGAATTTGCATATCAAGCTTGTTGAACTATACTTCTCCTACCTCTGCAGATCTCGGCTTGAATGGAGCAGTACCGTGGATGGTAGTGACAGATCCCCTTGTCCTCCAATTTACCAGGCTGTGCCCATGTCTTGTGTGGCATAGGGGAGCCCAGGAGGCGCATGGGGAGGAGGGTTGGAAGTTGAAGAGATCTAGAGTGAGAATGGGAAGAAAGTTCCAGAGAGCCTGAGGAAGAAAAGGGGCAGAGGAGTTGGGTGGTGGGAGAAGAGGGGCATTGAGATGATCCACGTGGAAAGGAGTGGCAGGAAGTCATGCAGGCATGCAGTCAACAACTGGTTAATATCCTTTGCAGGTGGGACCTGGAACTAGTCCTAAAATTTCAGGAACTTCTTCCAAATTCTATGAAACCACGCATACTTATCCTGGATCCTAAAAGCAATCTTTTTGACCTGTACCAGGTTGGGCATCTCTTCTGTCCATGATTCGATTCTTAAAGCTGATCTTTTAGTTTTTTTAGATCAATTCCTTCACAACAGACAGTCCTCTCACCATCCACATTCTTTGTTCCTTTTCTATGTAGGGAACTCCATTTAGATCAATGAACAAAATCCAGTGGGTGTCAAGAAGAACATCCTGTCTTGCACTATATCCAAAAATGCATTGTTTCAGCCAGGTACCAGGGATATTATATCCCCAAAGTGTCTGTCTTGATAACCCAGTTTGGCCATCTTTAGTGGTGTTCAGTATAACTTACGGCACAGTTTCTGTTGCATGTAAACATGGGTACGATTCAGGCTAGAGTGGCAGATTGATTGTAGCCACCTCTCCCATAGGTCTGCTGCTATCTGTGTGTGCATTTCTGCCTCCTAGTCTAAAGACATTTTCTGAAAAGGGCGAGTCACTTCTGAAGTCAAGATCTCGTATAGAGCCAAGGTTATTAAATGAGTAATGTTGGCAAACAAGCTAGTGAGTGTGTCACCAGTTTCTGTGTCTTTCGTCAGCTCTATTTCTCTCAGATTCCATGTCAAATTAAGGTAGACCCAAGTTTATTGCTGTCGAGCTTGTGGCAGTCTCATATACGCCAGAAGCATAGCAGCGCCATGTTTTTGTTTGTCAGTTCCGTGGGGGGTCCTAATGTGCTCTCGTGACCTGTGTCTTAATAGTAACAGTTCATCAGCTATAGGAACTCGGCTTGTGTGACGAACTCTCTTCTTGTCTCTGTCATAATGTTGTGGTGGTCAAGGAGGGTCCCCTTTATTGCGAGGGATTCATGTTGCGCATGTGGGGTGCATTTAAAGGTCCCAAATAGAAGTCCCTTTCACCTGAACAGCAGTATTTAAACATTGCAACTAAAAACGGCCTTGCTTTGCTTTTATTTCACATGAATGGCAAGAAGCTATAAACTGCAACCAAAAACAGCCTGGCCTTTTCTTTTGTGCTCATACAAAATTGAAAAACCCTGTGGAAAGGGGCCTAACCATCATCATCTATGGACAAACAGCAATGTAAATTCACCCCAGAAGGATAAATCAAAGAATCCTGTGACCCGCAAGACAGTATTTTAAACATTAAAAGCAAAAACGGGCTGCACATGTGATACAAATAAAAACAGTGTTATAATTTGGTGTGAGTGAGGCTGTATGTGTGAGGTCACTGGCTCTGTGATGTCACTGCTAGGGAATGTGGAGTGTTGGTGTATGTTGGTAGTGCTGTGTTCCAGGAGAGTCAGTTTGGACCTATTGAGCTAGCTGGGTGGATGTACCAGTGCTTTCTCTACAATGTGACTACATGGAATAAACTTCCCTCACTGGTCTTGGCTTCCCGTGAGACAGGTGACCCACGTTACATCACTGGCGATGAGGATGTTTTCTTTGCTTTTGGGAAGGGGCAGCATGTGGGAAGTGCTGGCTTCCAAGGAGACATCCATTCAGTAGTCCTTACTGCAGGCTGGGTGGTGCAGTATCAGCAGAGGTCCACGGTCGGGGTCCTTGCAGGGGAGCCCTGAGGATCTGGCGGAGCACGAGGTTGTGCGATCCTAATGGTAGGAACGGCTCGGGGGTGCCGTTGAGACCGTTTTGTCAAGCGGTCGAGCAAGGGCTGAGGTGGCTCACTGTCTGGAGTGGTGGGCTGTGTTACGGGCCCTGGTGGAGTGGACCGGTTGCCCAACGGAGGTGCCGGTGGGGGCTGCGGTGGTTTGCTTTGAGGTAGAGGGCTGCATATTGGATCCCGATCAGTGAGGGGCGAGGAAAGGTACGGAGCAAGTTTATCTCCACGTGGAATTTGGGTTCTGGGTAGCACGTTTCGGTGCTCAGAGGCATTCTGTCGTTGCTCCTGGCAGTTGAGTGGAAGAGCAGACAGACGTGCGGTCAGCTCTCATCGGGTCTCCAGGGAGGTGTGCCTCGATGTGGCGGAGAGGGGCACAGCTGATTTGCTTGGATTGGCCCGTGGAAAGGACCTTTGCACTTCTGTGTATGCGCTGGTTGATGGCGCTCTTCCCCATCTCCGGAGGTATGGCTGCAGCCTTTGAAGTCTTGCCGGGCGGCTGTGTCATTGACTCTTTGGTGCCAGCAACCAGAATGATGATGTCACGGCATCTGGAGCCTGCGTTCCAGCGTGTCCAGCTGGAACACATCATTCTTTTGGTACGCATCGTCAGCGCCGTAGGCGGGAACTGCTGTGCTCCGGAAAGGCAGCTGGTGTGTGAGCTTTTGTTTCACCTTGTTGGAAAACATGATGCTGGAGGGTCTTCTGCGCTCCTTGGGGCACACGCTGTGGTTGTGCGGTCCACATCAGGGATTGGCAGTCCTGGAGTCGGTGTGTTTCTGGCAAAAATTAATAACGCAGAGGGCGCAGCTGCAAGAAGTGGTGTGTCAACAGAGCTAGCGGGGAGCGCGGTGGGCGTGACTGGAATTATGGCCACCTGCATCATGTGCGCCGGAAGGAGGAGGAAGCTGCAATGAGGAGGTGGTCTGGCAAGAAGGTTGCTGGAGCTGTATCCAGATCTGTGGGGCTCCTGCATCCCGACGAAGAACCCATCAAGGATTTAATCATGGTAGGTGTATGGGGAGGCCTGTATGGTTATTTGTGTCATGGCCTCGGGCATAGTGCGTCTTAAGGGGTTGGGTCCTGGGTAAATGTTAGTGTGTGGTCAGGCCTGTATATTATGGTTGAAGTATATCGTTGTTTTTATGTCTGTGGCCTGTTATGTTAGGACTTTACCCCGGGTTTTGCCGTGGACTTGAGGGTGCGGGTCCAATGGTATTGTGGAGTGTTTTCACTGTTATGTTCTTATGCTCTGCATTGGAGTTTGATTCTATGGACATGAGGGTGTGGGGTTGGCGCAGGGACTTTAGCACCATGTTCTCCATATGTGTGTTCTAATTTCTATGGCAATTGTTGTTTCTGGGGTGTTGGTTACTGTTGGGGGATTTTAGGTGTTGTTTTGTGGTGTTTTGTTTTCGTTTGTAGGGTCATGTCCCCTGGTGATATCCTGTGCTGTGTAGAACTTGGCAGAGTGCAGTTAGATATGGATGCTGCTGTTGGTTGTGGTAGGATGGTTCTACTGTTGATATATTTTCAGTGCAATACGTTGCTTTGCAGTGGTTTTTTGAAACAGTGAGGTGCTGTCTTGGATTTTGGAATAGTGAAGTGACAGTTTGGTACTGTTTAATTGTTTTCTAGGGGGTGGCAGTTAGGTGCTGTCGAATTTTTCTGTGGGCACTGAGGTGTTGTATAGTATTTTTCGGGGGTCATATTGGGTATTGTCTAGTATGTTCGGGGGGGCGGAGGTTGGTTTTAGAGGTTCTTGTACACTCAAGTTCCAGAGTGGCCAGGTGGGCTCTGGGTTTTGTGCTGTCATTTTCTTTTTTTTTTTGGTTTATGTGTTCAGTTGTGGTACACTGATTCCTGTTCTCATTCATTTGGTTCTGGTGTGCTGCAAGTTTTTGGTCTGGTTTCAATATGTGGTTCTGCTTTTTGGTGGTGTTTTATGAGGAGGGTGCTCTTTGCTGTGGTTCGGGCAGGTAAGTGGCTTTTGTGCGAGTGAGATTGGAATTTAGTTATGAAGGTCAGTTTTCAAGGGGGGTTTATCCTCGGTTTTTGCGGTGCTCATATGTGCTGGCCACACGTGTTTGCTGGTGGTGTTGCATTGAATTTTTGTGAAAGGCGTACGGAGGGAGGAGTGTTATAATTTGGTGTGCGGGTTTGCTGTGAGTGAGCCTGTATGTGTTCGGTCACTGGTTCTGTCATATCACTGCTAGGGAACGTGGAGTGTTGGTGTATGTTTGTAGTGCTGTGTTCCAGGAGAGTCCGTTTGGACCTATTGAGCTGGCTGGGTGGATGTACCAGTGCTTTCTCTACAACGTAACTACATGGAATAAACATACCTGTTGACTTACCTCACTGGTCTTGGCTTCCTGTGAGACAGGTGACCCACGTTACATCAAACAGCTTTAAAAAGCCCCAGTGGAAAAAGATGGCACTGCTCACACAGAAAATGTCAGGGAAACATGATGTGGAGGGTGACTAAAGCAAATTTATATTAGTTTCACCCCAAAAACTTCTGTAACCTGTGAAGTGACACTGCTTCAGGAAAAACAGGTGCTGGTTGAGGCAGGAACTTCACAATGGCAAGCCCCACCTCCAGCTGGATATCACACATATCCTCTAACAACCCCGCAATAAAATGTGATGCTGCTGAGGGCATCAAAATTCCCTATTCTGCAGACATGATGGCAGGAGCCCAAAGATTTCAAAGAAGGACAAATGCGGCTGAAGCATGACAAGAAGGTGTGAGTCATTGTAGCACCCACTTCAAAGAGCAAACTGCCAATTTCAAAGTGACTCCTAAAGAACCCTCTGGTCGCAGGCTGACCCAGGGAAACAGATGGCTGTGGGGATGATGCAGCCCTCTCACATGTGAAACACACTCCCAATTAATAGTAAGACTTTTTTGTTTTAAGCATTTTGCGCAGTCATCAGACTAAGGATTGATTTTAATTTTATGTAATTCTTCATGTGATTTCCAGGCAGTTTTAAGGATATACATTTATCTGGGACTTTGTGAACTGTTATGGCCAGTTAGATTAGGTTTCTGGCTGATCTGAACATGTGACAATTATGAGATTTGATGAAAAGGTGGAAATTGAAATTAGGAATGTGCGTGATAACTAACATATTCATAACTGTTGTACATTTTATGAAAATGACAGAAATGTACCACATGGCCATGCTACATCGTACAGATTTGGCGATCGGCTTATCTAATTCCCCATGATTAACGAAAACCGGTTCTATGTTTGATATGGCAGTGGCTAGTACAGTTATTAAGTTATGATACATAACTAGTTTTTGCCAAAAAGTTGTAAGGGGAACAAAAGGAGGATGACAAATGGAAAAGACAGATGATGCTTTCCTCCCCTGAACCAATCCCGACCAGGGGCGGAGAGAGGGATGGTAACTGTCTGTCTAATCCTAGTGGCAGGGATAATTACAGGCTACTCCCCCCTAGATTGTAAAATTAGTGATGTAATTTCTGATATATAAGGGGGGACTGTACAAGTTCTCAGGACACACAAAAACCAGGGAGACAGGAGAAGGAGGACCGAGAGAAGGCTGCTGAACCTTCCCAACTTTGAGAGTGCAGAGACCAGACCCTTTCCCTATCTGTCCAGAGTGTCCTGAGATCCAGTTGGCTTTCCTGAATCCTAAACTAAGGTTTGCTTTGTAAGTAGCATATAACCCCCAGCCCTAAATTGCTTAATCCCTTCATTTTTGTAGCAGTGCATCCAATATCCCTATTGAAAACACCAAATTGCCAGTTTAATTCAGTCATCTCTTCATAGAAGGATCTCTTGTTTGCCTGTGTACGATTTCATATCTCCTTTGAAAAACCTCTCAGCTGTCTGTGTAAATCCTTAATATTATTTTAAAGTAAATTAATTAATTTCCCATTTGAAAATCACGGTTCATGATTGTTGCAATTCGAAATCAACCGTCTTGTCCCTGGAGTTTTTATTTAATTGTTATAGCAAGTAAAGTGTTGCCTCAAAATAATTATTCTCATTGTAACGAAAAAACTAATTTATCCGTGTATTGTGTGCATTACCAAACAAATTCCTATTTGTATCTCTCCTATTAAACCCAAACCATTGTTCCTATTGTGAGCAATCCCTTTTGCCTAGAAGTCTACCTGTTATGTGCCTCTGTCCTTGTCACTGAAAACCGACCTTCCTATTGTAAGTTTAATCCCTTCCCTGAGCTGCCTGTCATTGTAAACCTCAGTATAAACTGTATTTGCCACTGTATTTTCTCTGTGCACTTGCTTTCTCAAAACTGATTTTCCCACTTCTTTTCTATGTTTGCCCTGGTGTGCCGATTAGTATTCTCTAAACCTGTCTCCTAAGTGTAAGCAATACAAATTTCCTTCTATTCTGTCCCGTAGCAGTTGTGAGAAATGACCAAAACGCTCCCCTTTTGCTCCCAAAACGGGGTTTCCCTTTCTTTGCTGGATTCCCATCTTGTGGTGGTGGGCTTCACCCGAAATCCGATGTTCCCCCTATATTCCTACTCCTTGCCACTGCCTTCCATTCAAAGGAATCAAGTTTAATTGAGGTTTGGGTTGAGTGTTCCGGGGGGAGTGCCAAACCGTTGGTGCTATCACTTTGGGGAAAATTTTCCTTTTTCTGTTTTTCCATTAAAGACCTGAGTGAACTGTAATAGGATATCTTAACCTGGTTGTTTTGTAGAGATCATTGCATTTTGTGTTGCCACGACATTGGTGGCTGCTGTACTTTGATTATTTTCCTTTTTTTCCTTTTTTCATTAAATAATAAATTAATAAATATCTGATTGATACACACCGGCCTGGTTCCTAGTCCATTGTGACACGGGGTGTTTGTGGATGTTGGGTGCGAGACGGGTTGGAGGCCTACTCAAAAGAATGCATACTATATTAAAAATAGTAGGGGAAGGAGTTCCCGAGTTGGCGTGTGCCGTGCAATATACTGTGACACGCACACCCTACTAATGGCAGGACAAGGGTGACAGCAAAACTGGCATAGTGTTGCAAATCCATATGAATCACGTAGGAAGATTCAATATTAAAACAGCAAATGCAACACAAACACAAACTCATACAGGGGGTGCTTTACATGGGTATTCGAAAGTGGCAGGGATATTCTTGATGGTAAAGAGAATTAGTTACTTTGTAATAAGGTTTTACAAACGGGGCACGGTCCACAGTCCTTGCAAGGGAACAGATGTTATCTAGCCCTTTGTATTAAGTTAGTCATTTGGTCTGTGGTAGTAAACCTAAGGCCGAGGCCAGGGTCCGAAAGGGAAGTATTTTTCCAGGTCATCAGAGGGTGCATGTGGCCGCATAAATTAGATTAAGGTGCCAGGAGTCTGTGGTATGGAAATGGCTAGCTGTGGTTCAGAGAAAAATCCTGTTTAAGCAGACCTATTTGCCGAAATACATCAGTAGAACCATGTGCAATCGTACTTAAAGTTAAAAGTTTTAGGCCAGTTTTTGCTAGCAATGAGTTATGTTTTCAATACCAATGTGTAGCCATGTACTGACGTCAGGACCTACTACAACGAATCCCAAGAAGAGGTGTGTTTTAAATATGATCTGAAGATAATAATGAGGATAAGCCTGACCAATAAAAATGGAAGAAATGGGGAAAGATGGGATTTCTTTGAAGAAGTTTTGTCCATTCATATTTGGGGGCCTGGAGGGTATATAAACTGCCAACTGATTTTGTATTGTTGAGACTTGGGTTAGTTTGGTCCTGCAACACCATCCAACTGCTCCCCAGAACTTTTGTGCAATAAACTTGCTTTATGTACAATAGTGTACTTGCTTCTTAAGTGGTGGGCCTGTCTTGGGTTAAGGTGATTAAAGGTCACCCCTACAATTTGGCAAGCCGGGTAGGAGCCCAGGCATTCTGAGACATTGGGGTTCTTCTGTCCACACCTCTGAGCTACGGCACCTCACGAAGGGGACCAGTCTCCCGTGCACCGTGCGGACGCCATATTGGTAAAAGGTCCGTCTGCTCGCCAGATACGTGGTGCCACAGGCTAGCAGTGCGGAACGATTTGACGAAGTAGCCACATCGGAGCACCTCGGGTTCACGTGAGTACACTGTTAGGGGTGTTAAGCAAGAGGGGAAGTAGGGGTGTAAAGGGGGTTTCCTTGACTTAAGGTTTTTGTTTTTTGGGGGCTAGGGGAAGACTTGAAGTGTGGCTGTGAAGTAAGTTGGGGTTGCAGGGTTTTGGAAAGTGGATGTTTTTTATAGTGATTCAACTGTTTTGTGTTGTAAGCTCTTTGTATATATTTTTTAGCTACTTTGTTATTTTAGAGGTGTGAGGGGGAATCTTATCCCACACGCCCAGTGTGAAGCTTGTCCTGTTACTCTTTAGTTTGCGTGTCTGGTTGGCTGGAGCCATCACTTGAAGGTGGGGGTGTTTCTTTGGGTAAGTCCAACCGTAAATTCCTTTCTGAAGAAAGCCTTAACATTCTTTTGTATTTGCCGTGCGGGGGGCGCCCAACCTCAATTTTCTTGGTTTGTCGAAGTAGTGAAGGAAAACTTCCTGTATTCAGGAAAAGACCGTCTTTTAGTAGAGAAGGCCGTACTAGTAAAAGGAGAGCAAGAGCAGCAGTGCTGTAGTGCAAACATTGCGCCCCTCGTATGCTCGAGTGGTGCGGATATCTTGGATATATTGGCCGGCGAGAGTTTTTGATAAGATGCTGTCTTCTGTGAGTGAGAAGTAGAATTAAAGTAAAGAAGCGAAGTGCGGTAATTGTGGTATAGGCGAGTATGGTGAATAAGTGTAAAGTGCGACTAAGGATTTGGGTAAGGGTAAAAAGGGAGCTCTTGGGTGAACATTTTTTTTTTTGTGCCGCAGGTTCGGCTTAGTATCACATTTTTTGATAAATTGTTTTGAAGTATGGAGAATCGGTTGAATCATGTGGGTAATTCTGCAGCACGTTAAAGACTGGATTTCGACTGGTCAGGTGCTTTCAGAGGTCCAATATGGCTTTAGACCTAGCTTGGGAACCCAGGATCAGGCCCTGAACCTCTATCTGGTATGGGGCCTCCTCTGTCTATGGTAGGGGTTAACAGATCTATTTAGCCTTCATTGACCTGAGCACTGCATTTGACAAGGTGGATAGAGCTTCCCTCTGGCGGGTGCTCGGGTCCATGTCCTGTCAACCTGAGCTGTTAAGGATCATTAAGTTGCTCCATGAGGACACCATGGCCTGTGTCCGCTTTGGGTAACAGGGTGAATGCACTGATTATTTTGAGATGGTTACTGGAGTCCGCCAGGGCTGTGGGCTCGCACCAGTACTATTTACTCTCTACATAAAAGGTCTGTTCAGAGCACTAGTGAATACAAAAGTAGACTTCCCGTGGGTGGGTAACAAAGCATTCCCTCTGCTTGCATATGCTGACGACACCGTGCTCATTGCCTGGACAACAATAGCCCTACCCAATCTGATGAATACTTACATTGACTTTATGACAGAGCTAAAACTCACCATGAACTCGAGCAAATCTGCAGTGATGGCATCAAGTGCTGGAAGAGGGAAAACAGTTAAAATGTGCACTATGATGAGCAATGGGTAAGTAAATTTGATTATTTAGGCCTCTGTTTCTCTGATAATTGGAGGGGGATGGCCCATGTGCATAGACTAAGTACAAATATGAAACGGGCATTGGGGGGTATAGCAAGATTAATGAATGTGTCGAGGCCAACCACTAAGTCTTATTATGGAAGTCTTTTGGGCACAAACAAAGGCTGTGATCAACTGTGGGGCTACTCTGTGGGGGACTGAAAACGCAATGGTCATTGAAGTCATAGAGAATGATTTTCTGAAAAAACTGTTGGGTCTCCCCTTTTCCGCCTCTAACTATGCCGTGCACATAGAACTCGGTATCACCCATATAGGTGATGATTGGTATGAAGCACCGTTTTTGCACTGGTTGGGGATTTGTTCAAATCCAAGAGCCACTCTGACGCATTACAATATTAGATCTCTGTTTCAGGGCCCCCATTGGCAAAAAACACCATAGTTGAAACTCATATCAGAATGTGTCTCTTTGGTCAATGCCCCGTCTTTACAATGCCCGGCCCAAATGTTAACAATAGCAGAGAGGAGTATGTACAAGAGGGCCGTCCGCTCACTTATTACAAAAAAACGCGAATCCATTGACCTTGCTCTGCAATCCAACAGGCCCCATCTATCTATTTCAAAATTGGATATCATTCAACCATAGCGACAGACGGGCCGACCGATGGGCACTTACTAGGGTGCGCCTAAATCTGCTTCTGCTGAGGGATATTACGCAGAAATGGCAGGGGCAGGAGCAGACTGTGGCCTGTTTGGGTTGTGGGGGTGCAAAGGAAGACCTTCTGCATTTTGTCTTGTTTTGTTCTTGAGACAAGTTTGTGGCAAAAAAGACTAGAGACCCAAGCGCATGGTACACTTAATGGTAAAGAAATGGCAGGAGGTCGAGTGCATAGCGTTAATATATTGCCTAATACTCCTCAATATAAAGACCTAATAGAAACGGATGCATTCACACTGTGCCAATCTCAAAATGTTACATGCATCATTGCATGCAGTTTATTGAGTTGGAGGTCAGCCTAACGTGTTTCGAGCCACTGCTCTTCTTTTGAGGCTGAATTGTAAAAGTCACATGTATATTGTTGTGTAGTGACCTCCTGTGTGTGTGTGTGTGGTAAGGAAAGGAGATGTGTAATGCTGTCTTGCTGTGACCCTGTGATGTCACATGGAATGTTACTGTGTGGAAGGTGGAGTGTTTATCTGAAGGTTCCAGACTGAGGCAGTTAGAGCTCCCCTGCCTGGGTGATGGGGCCAGCGCTGATATAGTCCATACTCTCATGTATTTATCCTTCATGTAACTGTGTCCTTAAGTTCGTGTAATAAACCTAAGAAGTAACACAAGAAAGTCTGGAAGTCACTTCATAACAATGGCGACGAGGATGTCTTTCAAGAAGAACCTGCGCACATAAGAAGAAGTTGAAGTCTGAAGGACCCTGCTGCGGGGCAGGAGAGAGGAGGACAAGTGGTGGTCAGCACTGCCCCCACATACAAGTAAGAGACCCATCACCCAGGGCCAAGGAGGGGAGGAGCAAGGAAGTCCCACTACAGGCGCTCTGTCTTATATGTGGAGCCCCATGTCCTGAGGGACCAGCTGCCCTGAACCTAGAAGGAAGAGCTGGGTCCAGGGGTTTAGGAAAAGAGCCCACATGGGGGGATCAAGAGCGCATGTTGGAGACAAAGAGAAGATGGGACATCAAGGGATGTCCTAGGAAGCTGAGCCTCTATTTTCAAACGAGAAAATGAAGAGTAAAGCTAACCCGGCAGTCTGAGGCTTATAGGTGTGCCCCACAGACGGGAGTTTTATTGTGGGAAAATGGTGATCACTCATGCAAGGAGCGCCAGTGTGTGCAGGAAGTTTTAAAGTTACCTCCATTGTCTCAGGGATCTGAGTCGGCCGGCCACAGCGAATTCCCGGCTGGGTGGTGGTTGGCTGGAGGAGGTCCGTACTGCTTCATTGTAGTGATGAGACTGGTGACGTCACCCGGGTTACATTGGGAGCTGGTGACGGAAAAGAACAATGAAGCCAAAGGTTCCGTATGTAACTGGCGAGCGTAGCTTAGGACAGCTACGTCAGGAATTCGCGAGCAGATGGTACGCGGCAGCCAGAAGTGAAGAGCTTCAAGCGTAGAGTAAAGGACCTGTTCAGAAATGGATGGCGTGACGCGTCACGTGGCAGCGTTCAGTACGGATTGTAACCAATCTGTTTCCGTGTGTATGGAAGACGCGTACAAAATACGTGGCGGTTAATGGAGTCAATCAGAGTGAGTGTGTTCCGTGTGGGGGAGGACTTGCAGCATCAGATGCGCGGCGTGGCGGCGGGTCTTGCTGTCGTCTGGAGTGGACTAGCAGTAGCTGGAAATACGTCGGATGATTTTGTAGTACACAACAGACCAAGCCGAAATGCCTCACCCTCCGGGGCGTCGGGGAGCAACTAACGGGTGAGCTAGGATAACAAGTCTACTGTATTGGAAGAGTGGGTCACCCAGCAAACTGATTTTCCAAGCAACAATTAGGCTTGCAGATGCAGCGAGGAAAACATGGCGAGTGATAATGTTGAAGCGTTGAAGATATGGAACTGGTTCTTAGTACCGTATAATTAGAGATGTATCCTTTGAACAAATTCATTTTGAGGTCATAGTGAAATGTGGTTTAGCATCGAACCTGCATGAATTGTACCTTTTACTTTTGGTAAATGCTGTGCTGTATGGTGTTAGATAGAAATTACATTTGGAGGATTTGCAGGTTAAGGGTGTTCAACCATGGACTCCTAGGAAGTTTATGCTATTTTAACATGCAGTTTGAAGTGAACCGTGATAAGTACTAAATGTGTAGTGATTAATGTTGCTGGCTGTGCTAACGGAAGAATGTGCTAGCATGCCTGAAAATCCTCAAAATGTTATGTTAGTCGCTCTATAGCAACATGGACTTTTAAGTTGATGTGGTCATTTTTAAGGGTCATAAGATTGGCCATGGACTTGTAGGGTTACACATGTCAGATTAGGGTCACAACCTGGCCATGGACTTTTAGGACGAAAATGTTGAAACATTTGTTGTTCTATAGTTTTAATTTGCATTTACATTATACTACGGTCATAACAATTCATTTAAAAACTATGTAATGCAAAATGTTTTATACCTGTGTTAAGGTTGACTGTGTAATGGATGCACAAAGAAGGGCATGAAGGTAATATGTGGCAGGTTGTCACGCAGAGGTAGGGCCTTTGGTGTGATTGACGTCGTGAATATAATGAGGTAGCGCCTCTGTTGTGTATGTGTCACGATTGGTATTGACATGAGGTAGCGCCTCTGGTCTGAGTGACATTGTAGTGGTACCTAGAGGTAGAGCCTCTAGTATATGGGTCACGAGTGAGAGAGGTAGCGCCTCTGGTTAGTGTGGCTCAAAAAGGGTAGTTGAGGGAGGTAGCGCCTCCGGGTAAATGTGGCAAAACAAGTACTGAAGTGAGGTAGCGCATCTGTTGAGCGTGTCAACAGGGTGTTTGATGGTGGTAGCGCCTCCGGTTCGTATGCAAATAATTGTATTGAAGAGAGGTAGCGCCTCTGGTGAGCATGGACCTTAGTGTACGCAAGGGAGGTAGCGCCTCCAGCGTGTGGAACATTCTGTGGTGTGAGAGGTAGCGCCTCTGCCATATGGGTTAGGGCTGGTAACATGGTAGTTTAGTGTCGCGTTGGATTGTTATCAGAAATAATTAAAGGAGGTAGCGCCTTCGTTTTGTCTTTGATATTTTTTCTATATTTTGCTGTGTCATAGACTGCGTTTTCTCCAGACAGTCTGTTGGCATAGTACTCGTGTAATGCTGTTTAGGGTCATCAGTGGTCAAATGCCTGGTACTCGGATGGATTTGGGATGTCTGGCCAGCGTCCTATGTGATCTGTGGTATTTGGTCGTTTCGACTAATCTGGTTACGCCTTATAGACTGCATCTATTTGGAACTTTTTATTGTTTTGCCTCTGTGTGTGTGGGTGTGTTTGGTAAGGAAGGGAGATGTGTTGTGTAATGACCTTCTGTGTGTATGTCCGGTAAGGAAAGGAGATGTGTTGTGTAATGACCTCCTGTGTGTGTGTGTCTGGTAAGGAAGGGAGATGTGTTGTGTAATGACCTTCTGTGTGTATGTCTGGTAAGGAAAGGAGATGTGTTGTGTAGTGACCTTCTGTGTGTGTGTGTGTGGTAAGGAAAGGAGATGTGTAATGCTGTCTTGCTGTGACCCTGTGATGTCACATGGAATGTTACTGTGTGGAAGGTGGAGTGTTTATCTGAAGGTTCCAGACTGAGGCAGTTAGAGCTCCCCTGCCTGGGTGATGGGGCCAGCGCTGATATAGTCCATACTCTCATGTATTTATCCTTCATGTAACTGTGTCCTTAAGTTCGTGTAATAAACCTAAGAAGTAACACAAGAAAGTCTGGAAGTCACTTCATAACATATATCACAAGTCCATTATCATATATTTTGGAGACATGTATATGAACTCCATTGTGTGATTAAAAAAAGAAAACGAACATTTTTCTTTTTAGAGAAACCAGTCACATAAGACAAACCAACACAGAGAGAGAAAACATAGGGAAATTAAAAATAAAAGAAACCATAGTTAGTTAATGTCCTGTTGGATGCATAGCATGGTGGTTTAATGGCAATGAATCGCTTCAAATGTGGCAGAAACCGCATCCATTAACTAATGTACCTTATGTGCTCTTCTGTACTTGGATATCTCTCTATAAAAATAGTAGTTTTAAGAATAGTTATACTGACAATACTGGGGTCAGAGTTACTGCAACAGTTATATCAATTGGTTCTGCATATCAAGCCAACCATGCATACTGAATACAGAAACTGGCACTTACCAGTAGGCAGTTACCCTTATAGAGATGCTTAAAAGCTTTGTCACTTCAAACAATTAAAGTGAAAACCTGTATGTATCTAATAGATCCAATATATTCAGTCAATTAGCTCTAAACATTATTCTTAAACAAAGGGTTACCTCTGTAGATTCACAAAAGCGGAAAAATACAGATCTGTGGTCCAACATTGTCAAACCCGTACAAATGCAAGTAACATCTGATTTGCAATCAATCACGCGCGATTGTCAAGCGCTGTGTACGGAAGAACACAAGATGGGGAGAGAAACTAAACAAATATGATAAAAATGCAGCACACTGCTACTGTATAATTACATTGCAAATGTGCGGGCTCTCTAGGGACCGTATATGAAGAGGCTTCCCTACCTGGTCTTTCGCCATGTAGACGCGGTGTCGGGGAGCCGAAAACGCTACTGCTAGTCCGCATATATCAACACTACGGGGCATAGCCCGCTACTAGATGGAATGAGACTAGTGCTTTGGTTTTAGCCATCTTGGTTGTGTACCAGTTTCTTTAAATTACAAATCTACCCTGCACTCTTGTTATTTGATGGTTATGTGTTTTCTTGTGATTTAGTGGGAATTGGTATTAATTACAGTTTAATAGCTCTTGAGGTGCAGAGGAGAAACTACATCCCTGACACAGATAGGCGGGACCGAAGTCTTTCTGGCAACCAGGTACGAAAAATGAATTGGACAATACTTTTCGATCTACATCATTTACAACATTGACCTACACAGATCTTAGACATTTGTGTACATCTTTCCTACTTTTTTTCATATTATGACTTTGAAATCATTGAGCATCCGTAGTACGGTCACAATACTGTGTTTACATTAATGACGTCATACGCGATGACATCACCTCCGCGCTATGGCACAGATACTAATAGCGGCAATTTTGAAATCAGTTACACGAGTGAAAGCCGGAGCTACAACTTACACGCAGCGTAGCTAACTTTGGTAAGTATCCCCTTTTCAGAACTACTCAAATGAGTTACCTGATCTATTATTGATCTCCCTGACAACTATTTAATACTCTTATTCATAGAATGATACGAGGACACTTGTGACTCTAATCACGGGACTCCGCTCAAACTGAAAAACCTAACATCAAATAAGTTGCTTTTGTGATATCGTTGGCCAAGACATTACAAATTTTTATGGAGATATTGGAACATATTAACAGCATCCATGGACCATACAAAAAAGATATGCAAGTCATTTATCTATTTCCATCCACTACAAAGGCACTAATAAATGTATTTTACAAATACGTATTACCCATGTTACATGAACCACTTTATATTTTATAGGTGACCAGAAGAATGAAGATTACCCAGGCTTATTGCACCGGTAGTCTTGATTCTATTAAAGACTCAGAGGCGGGCATTATACTTAAAACTCTTTAATTCCACTTCTCAGCAGCCCAATTCAAAAACTCTACTTTTCCAATTTCCACACACAGAAAAAATACAGACTGAAAAAATAGATCTAAAACAGATCTAAGACAGACCACAAAACTACAGTCATCCTGGACTACAACTCCCCAGAAGTTCCAAGGATCCTGTAGTTTGACCTTTAACACGAAACCAATCCAGTCCCAGTTACAGTTCTTGCATCACATCCTGTACAAACCTCTTCCTTTTTCTTTGATGTGATATAAAAAATTTGAACCAAAACTCCTGAACTTCCCAACGTGGAACAGTGACTCCTCGGAAACCATCGACTTCCACTCGCTTCCCTACTCCGGCATCCTAGCCATGATGCCTAGTTCCCTCAGGTATTCTTGACTTCTTCTCCTAGAATCAAACCAAAACACATAATTAGTGAGGGAATACGCAGACATAGATACTTCATTGAATACATCAGACAGAATAATACACTTCCAGGAAAAAAACATATTACAAGAAATAATCACATTTCTTCCATTGCCCTGCGTGTACGGGAGGGATAATGCTCGCCGCCGAGTCTTTAATAGAATCAAGACTACCGGCGCTATAAGCCTGGGTAATCTTCATTCTATGACAAGACCGGAGGCGATCATTATGCTGGTTCAAAGCTCCCCAACACTCGGTTGGCCACATTAGAGACTGGTTTAAAGTAAAAGGTCTTAAAAGTAGATTCTGAAGACCAGTCAGCTGCTTTCAAAATATCATGCAACGACACGCCTGCAGTAAAAGCTCTAGATGCCATAGCTCCCCTAACTGAGTGAGCCCAAAACAATTCAGTTCTGTATCAGCCCAGCGCATGACCACCCTCACCCATCTAGCAATGGTGGCTGTCGCTACTGCATGAAATGGCTTCCTACGCGCTATTAATAATTGTTGTACTCCTGGAGGCCTAAAACTCCCAGTCACATACTCTTTGATACAACGTGCTACACACAATTTAGGTTTGTCTGGAAAATAGGGATATGAAATCACTGAAGATGTGCTCTTAGTTCTCTGTACAATCTGAAAAGCTATTCCTTCTGTATAGAAAATCTTCGTATCAACCTCCAAGGCCTTCACATCCGACTCTCTCCTGCACGACACTAAACACAAGAGCATAGCAAGCTTGCCGGAAAGTCACTGAATTGACAAAAACTCGTTATCTGGCCACTGTTTAAAAAGACGAAAAACTACTTCCACAATCCACAGAACAGAATACTTGTGAACTGGAGGTTTACGCATCTTGATCCCTTTCAATAATCTAACTACCGCTGGATGCTCTCCGATCAGACAACCTTCATAACTCTCGGGTCCTGCTGAAATTGCTGATCTATATACTCCCAGCGTACGAAAAGCTCACCCTCTACGAGATGCTTCCGCTAAAAAATTGAAGACATGCACTACAGGAACTGAAACGGGATGAACACACTGCTGTTCACACCATTGCTCCCACTTCGCCAGGCTGAATCATGGCTCCTGAGCGTGGAAGGTGCCCATGATTCATTGATAGTCTGCTGCTTCTTTCGAAAGACCCGGCAACTCCCATCGTCTCCTGAAATTCTGCAAGCCAGCAGTTGTAAGGCTCCCGTCTGGACTAAAGGGTGAACCTGATCTCCTGCGTCACATAGAAGATGCGCTTCCCCCTGAATCAACCTCGGAAAATCAGAGGAAAGTTCCATCAGAACCAGAAACCACGCTTGCGATTTCCAGCACGGCGCCACCAGCACCATTTCTGCCCGACGGACCTTTGCCAGCACTCTCATCAACATTATGAACAGGGGAAAGGCATAGCAGAGAGTTCCTGCCCAACTGTGTAAAAAACGCATCCATCCCCATCGCTTCGGGGTCTAACCTCCAGCTGTAAAACTTGCGAACTTGATTGTTCAACCTGGAGGCAAAGAGATCTATCTCCACGGGGCCCCAGATCTCCTGCAGCTGAGCAAAAATCTGTCTGCTCAACATCCAATCGCTGGAATCTACCAGTTACCTGGAATTCCAGTCGGCAATCACGTTCTGCTTTCCCAGAAGATACTCTGCTGTTATCACTAACCTCCTCTGAAGGCAATAATGCCAGAAATCCTTTGCCAGTTCGGCTAGCAATCTCGATCTTGTTCTTCCTAACTTGTTTATATACCTCACTGCCGAGATGTTGTCCATTCTCAGCAGTATGCAACAATTCACTCTGTCCTTGGCGAGAGCTTTTACCGCAAAAGACCCGGCTAACAATTCTAAACAATTTATGTGAAGAGTCAGCTCTTCCTCCGACCATCTCCCTCCCGTCTGCAACTGTCCGCACCTGGCGCCCCAGCCTAGCCTACTTGCATCTGACTCTATATTTAACTCCGGCACGTCCCCAAAAATGGCTCTGCCGTTCCATGCCTCTATGTTCTCTAACCACCACCGCAGCTCGGCTCTTCCTTTGTCGTCTAGTGGCACTAACTGGTGATACTTCACTGCACCCTGCAAATGCCTGATCTTCAGCCTCTGGAGTGCCCTGTAATGAAGGGGCCCGGAAATGTAGCCTGAATGGACGCTGCCAAGAGCCCCACTATCCGAGCTAGACTCCGAAGCGAAATATGCAATCTCCCCAAAGCGGTCCTCAATTCCTTCTTTATACCTTTCAATTTCTGTTGTGGCAGCTTTCCTGGTATCTATCACAAATCCCAGGAATTCCATACGCCGCTTCGGGTTTGGTTCCGATTTCTCTCGGTTTATCAGAAATCCGAGGGAACTCAGGAGCGTGGATATCCATTGGACCTGTTCCTCCAATATCGCCTTGTTCTGACCTAGCACTAAGATATCGTCCAAGTATATAATTATCCTGATGCCCCTGTTCCTGATCTCCTCTGCCACCTGCCTCATGATTTTCGTAAAAGCCCATGGTGCCGAGGCTAGGCCGAACGGCAGACACATAAAACGTCAACTTTGACCCTTCCATCTGAACCTGAGAAAGTCCCTGAACTCCTGAGCTACCAGAATGGTCAGGTAGGCATCCTTCAGATCCAATCTCACTACCCAATCTCCTTTGCGTAACATGTCTCTGAGGAGGTGAATGCCCTCCATCTTGAAATGTCTGTAAACTAGCTAGCCATTCAATTCCTTCAGATTTATCACTGGCCTCGACTTCCCTTTTCTGTGAACCAGAAACATATTGCTGTAAAAACCTTGACCTCTGTCGGGACACCTTTCTATTGCTCCCTTGCTCACTAGGGCTAACAACTCCTTCTGCAGGAGCAACTCCTCGTCCTTCGACATGTGTATGCTCACTGGCATACGGGCCTGCTGGGGAATACCTACGAACTCTAACCTCAGGCCTACCACTGCGTGTAAAACCCAAGCATCTTTTGATAAATCGCGCCACTTGCTTACATGGAAAGCCGTATCCCCCCACCCTGGGGTACTCCTCGCACTGCGCACTTACCGCCGGTTGAACTTTGCTGCCGGAAATTTCCCCGGCCTCTCCTTCCCCGGAAACCTCTCTCTCGGTTGGGGAAAAAAACATCTTGCTGCCGGCTCTCCTAGTACTGGGTTCTGGGTCCCTGGGGCAGTCTTGTGAAAGCACGACCGGCCGCTCGGCCTCTAAGGTGGCCGGTCTTGGCAAAAACACACCCGGGAAATATTTTACGGATGCTCGGTTGGGCTTTCTCAAGTGCTGTGTAGGTCCCGACAAATCGGGACATCTGTTCACCAAAAAGCGTGCCTTTAGCTGCTCCGCCAGCCACGTAACTGGCAAGATCCCCTAACTTGCTATCAATCTTTAGTACGAGACTGCGTCGCCTTTCTGCCGAAATTGCGCAGCTGGCATTACCCAAAAAACAGACGGCCCTCTGTGCCCAATTAGGCAAAGTCTGTGGGTCTACTGGCTCTTCGGTATCCCTGGACCTCTCCGCCAGGTCCATACTTTTTGCGAGAGGCCCAGCCACATCCAACAGCTTATCCTGGCAGGACCTCCAGGCTCGGTCAACTCCCTTCCTGACATCCTTCGCCTTAGTGACGAAGGTGACCATCTTGGCGTCCAATTCTGTAGTTTCCATTATCTTGCTAGGAAGCTCTGGTCTGGGACACTCAGCCCTCATTCTGAAGTGCACCTCCCTCTCTAAGGGCTTTCAAATTTGATGCGCCATATACTTGGCCACTCTTGGGGACGGAGACCATTCAGTAGATTTAGGGTCTCTGATACCGTCCGGATCAAACATATCCTCAATATCATCCTCTTGTGGACTCTCGGATCTCTTGTCTTCTCTGCCTTCTATAATCACTTCTTCTTCAACCTCCTCCTCCTCTGCATTCGAGAAACTGTCGCCTTCCTCGGCGTCCCCTGTATTTAACACCCCTGGGGAAGGGGCTATGAGGCTCGGCACAGCCTTCTCCCTTAGAAAAGCTGCCTTCAACTTATCAAAGGGTCCGGCTACCTCTCGCGGCTTGCTCTGATCCCCTGCCATTTGACCCGGGGGGGGGGGTAGAAGAGTGGGGGCTCTTCCGGGTCTTATCCACCCCCTTTAGCGCTGTCAATGTCTTCTTCTGATGTCTCTGTGAGGTTCCCTCACCGGGACTGAGCTCTCTCTTCCTTCTTTCTGAGGCTTTAGATGATATAAGGGATACAAACGCCGGCAAGCGCTCCTGAATGGGCTTAACCCCCTGGGACACAGCTACTGCCAGAGAGTCACCTAGGACCCTCTTAAAGCTGAGTGAGAGATCCTTGTCTCCCTCCCACTCCTCCTCACTGAACTCAAGAGTGGTGCTCTCATCCATCCTAGCCATGGCTAGTAAATGTCCCCAGTCAGCCTCTCGTATATAAAATAATCAAACTTTCTTTTTTTTTTTCTTCTTTGTTTATATGGTGTGCCAAAATGCAGTAACAAGGGGCCTGAAGGAAGGGCCCTGTGCTAAAAAACCCTGTATATATGCGGTCATGAGGGCCAGAGAAGCTGTTGGAGCTCCGCGCTCAGTGAAATTACCGAAAAGCCTGCTCGCGCGAGATTGGTTCCAGGCACGTGATCGGGAGCACTTGCGGGTCCCTTATTCTAAAGTGCAAACGCGATCCGCCTGCACCTCAAATCGTAACCTGCCTGTCCACGGAGAGCACCGGTCGCCTGTAATTGAGCAAGATGACTCGCGGCCCCGGTGCTCTCCTACGTAACGCTCCACTGCCCCTACGCTGCGCATGCAGACACTCCGGACTAAGACAATTATAAAGTCCTCTGTTGTATAACTCATCACCAGTGCACTCTGTAAGAAAACACTTACACTGCCACGGTGCCTAAATATTCCAACTATGACCCTTAAAGCATACAAAACCGCACCTCCTGACAGAGCTCATCAGAAAAGGGTACTTATCTTCTGAGAAGCAGCAAAGAAAGAGGAAGAGGTTTGTACAGGATGTGATGCAAGAACTGTTACTGGGACTGGATTGGTTTTGTATTAAAGGTCAAACTACAGGATCCTGGGGACTTCTGGGGATTTGTAGTCCAGGATGACTGTAGTTTTGTGGTCTGTTGTAGTCTGTATATTTTCTGTGTGTGGAAATTGGAAAAGTAAAGTTTTTGAATTGGGCTGCTGAGAAGTGGGATTAAAGAGTTTTAAGTATAATGATCACCTCCGGTCTTGTTATAGAATGTAAAACTATATGTGCATATTGTCCATGATAGATATTTGAAAAAGAAAAAGGAGTTTGTGTCTACGAAATCGTTGAAACTCTGGATTGAGAAATAAGGAATTATTCAGGTTAGCAGATGTTCTATATCTTGTATGAAAAATTAATAAATAAAAAGTGTGGCAATTATATAACATGATCTAAGGACATAGAAACAAGTTCCTTTGCACAGTGTATAGACAAAGACTTGAGTCTAATTTGAACTATGGAATTAGTAATTTGGTTGATTTGATTGTAAAAATGAATACGACAAGAAATATGTTCTAATTATTATATTTTGCAAATCATTATTTATAGATGATATAGCCCCTGAAGAAGAGATATTTATCTCGAAACGCATTGGGCAATAATAACATTAAAAAGGCCACACTTGATGAAACCAGCAAATTGGAAAAGATTTTTATTGAAAACTTTGAAATACTTGAAAATTGAAAACTGAATACTAAATGACATATTTAAATACAACAGATATTGGAAAATAATAAGAAACATACTTAAGAGCAATACCTTTAAAGAAGATCAAAAACTAATTTTTTGAGACAATTACAGTGTGCAAGGGACGCGAGTTCCCCAACTAGGGAACTTTTTCATTTTCTGAGTACCAGTTTCTTGACATAACAAGACGTAATCCTTTGCGCTCGGGTAAATCTGTGTTGCTAATGTGAAAATATATAAACGGTGTCTATGCGGTACAATGTGTATGAATAACACCACCTATTTTGTAATAAATCCATGTTCGCCCACGCCTGGGTAAATATATGTTGGAAACGTAAAAATATATAAACACCATCTATGTGTTACAATGTGTATTCCTAACAGCACCTATTTTGAATTGAATCTATGTTCGCCCGCAACCTTTAATAATAAAAATAATGCTTAAAACTATTTACATGTATTATAGGAATTGTCTCTCTACTGTGTATGTGAGTGCTTGAGAAGCCTCCTTTTATTGAACTTCCAATTCCAATGCATAAGTATTTTCATTGTTCCTAATAAGTGACGAGGGGTTCCATAGAGTCGTTACCTCTCACTTCTGTCATTGATGGCGCTAATTAGTGGCGCATAATACATGTGTGATACACTGATGCGACTAGAGCCAGCCCGGTGTGACACATTCAACCACTGCCACCTGCAGCAAGTTATTGAATGCAGTTGGGTTAGTTGTCAGTGGATGCTGAATATGAACTAGTTAAGTTGCAGAGCCACTGCCACTGGTTCCAAACTACACATTACACAGTGAGATCAAGTATTGTGACAGTAGTTTGTAAGTGAGCTAATTTTGATTACCAAAGTCTAATCCCTTGATTGGTCTATAAGTTATTGCTTGATAATGTATGTTAGACAAACATCAACTTATAGCTAATTAGACATAAATTGGCATTTGAACCACCTGTTGTGGTTCAGTAACGTGTATCCTGATTATTCTTAAATATCCACAAACTCGTGTGCCACAAATTTGAGAACATCTTTGGTGGTGTACAATGCTACTGGGACACAGTCAATACGGATATCCATAATGAGGGGACTTCATAGGAATACAGAACATTTGTGATCTGTGTTGAGTCTAGAAGAAACTGCCCGATATTGACAAATCAGCCTAGCTTCCAATTGTCTTAGTTTCAATTCCAGATTACCACCTCTCTGTGGTAAAGAGACCTTTGCCATGCCCACAAATTTAATATCCTTTTTGTTATCCATTTGGTGGATATTTTGCCAATGTATGGCTAACAGATATTTAGCCTCTTTGTTTGCTATTGTAGACAAATGTTGCCCGATTCTAATTTTACGAGGTCTAATTGTACTTCCAATGTAGCATAGGCGCACACACAAATGATGCAATATAGAACAAATTTTGAATTACAATTGATAAATGAATTAACATAATGGATTCCCAATGTTCCAAAATTAACTGTCGTGGTTTCCAAGGCATGGATAAACATAGAACAACCCCCACATTTATGAAATCCATTATTCTGTGCCATGTGTAGCCATGTTTGGCTACTCTGTGGGTTGGACATGAAGGAGGGACACAGTATGTTCTTCAATGTACTTGATTTGCTGTATATAAAGCTTGGGTTGGGCTCTACCCATTTACTGACATCTTTATCCAACTGAAGCAAATGCCAGTGTCTATTCACAATCGTCTAAATCTTAAAACTGTCAGCATTTTATCTGGTGATGAGCCTGTTTGTTAGACTGAGTGCTTTTGTCACATACTTTTGGAGTTAGCAAATCAACTCTCTTCAGACTTCTTTCTGTGCTTGAACAAGAATGTTACTCTCATAGCCTCTTGCTAGGAATCTCTTCTTGATCAGTTGACTTTCTGATTTGAAGTCATCAGGGCTGGAGCAATTCCTCCTTGCCTGAATGAATTCGACTTTTGGAATATTAGAGATCACTGACTTTGTGACAATTCTCAGCATGTAACACTGCATTGACTGATGTACTCTTCCAAAATGTTTTGGTCTCAAACCCATTGTATGTCATGGAGATTGTCAAATATAGGAAGTCAATACAACTGTCACTGTATGTGTGGGTGAACTGTAGTCCCCACTCATTGGCATTTAAAAAATTTACAAAATCAAGCAATCCACTGTACCTGACCATACCATAATAACATTGTCTATAAACCTTTTCCACACATGAATAAGTGGTAGAAAATGTAAATTGGCAAAAACTGGTGCATGAATAGGTTAGCCAGAGCTGGTGCAAAGCTGGCTCCCGTGGCTATCCCTGTTAACTGTTTCTAACAAACATTATTGAATAGGAACATATTATTTTTAAGTGTGCATAGAAGTAATTTCTTGAGCATTTCGATAAGTTCATAAAAGGAGGCTGAATCTTTTCAAAATATATAATTGACACTTTCTATTGCTTTTTGGTGGTCAATAGACGTGTACAAGGCCTTAACATCAAGCGTGACCAATAGGAGATTCAGACAAAATACTAGATTCTCACAAATCTGTAAGATGTGCATGGTATCGCTAACGAAGGTGGGTGTTTGTACAACTAAAGGTAGTAAACGTTCATTGATATAGATGGAGATTGGTTCCAGAATGCCACGTTTTCCGCTAACAATAGGCCTACCTCCCGGGATACATACGAATGTTTTGTGTATCGTGGGTAGGAAGTAAACAGTGGGCATAGTTGGTCCATCCACTAATAATTGTTTCTCAACATCCATCAAAATGCCTTTTTAATGCCAATTGTGTATCAATGTGCTCACTGTTACTTTCAGATCTTTGAGTGGGTTTGTGGACAAGGCATGGTAACATCCAGCTGTATTAAGGTGTTTGAGGCTCATTGTGATGTAGTCTGCTTATTCATCATGACCACATTTTCCCCTTTATCAGCTTCCTTAACAATTAGGGTTTTGTTGGTTGCTAATCCTTGCATAGTTGTTTGTTCCGCTTTACTCAAATAAAAACTTGTCGATATTTCTGTCGTTTGGCACAATCTGCCAATTTGTGAATGTCCCTGATCACTGCTTGATGAAAAGTATCTATAATGTTGTCATTGGGAAATACAGGCGTAGACTTTGATTTTTTGCGGAGTGCTTTAATCTTAAGATTTTATTGTTGACTATTCAAATCACACAACATATCCAATATACTAGTTTCCTGCTCCTGTCCACAATCTTCTAAAGACATTAGTACATGTGTATTTAACATTGTTTGTAAAGACATATCTGATGGTGCAGATTATAGTGGCTTTAGCTGTATAATTCTGTACCTGTGTAGTGAAGAATTTCTTGAGTTTTAATTTACGAATAATCTTAAACAAGTCAATTTGTATTTACACAAAGTTGTTGAAACCCAAAGAGGCAAATGAAAGTCCTTTGTTGAGGACAGAATGCTCCTCTGGAGAGAGTTGGTAGGAACTAAGGTTGCAAACTTAATCTACCTGTTCTGATTTTGAAGTAGTTGCTGATAAGAGGCTCTTGTGCGACTTTGTGGTAACGGTGGGGTGTTTCCGCCGACCATGTTGACCACCCCTAATCCCCCTTGGTTTGTGCCTCGGATTGAAATATTTGAGGCTACGGGGGTTTGAAACCTTACTTTTTTCATGGATGCCTGTCGGTTTTCCTTTTTGAAACATCTGATTTGTTCTGAAACAGGGGATGGTCCTGCTGGTTCCTGTGGATTCAATGTATTGCCCTCTATTTCTCCTGTTATTGTTGCAGATGTAGTGGCATCACTACATTCAGCACTCAAAATGCTTGGAGTCTGCCTATCTGAATCACTATCAATTTCTGAACTAATGGGTGATGAGGCCACACTACCACTGCGTGATATGGCGAAGTATCCAGATAACGCAGTAGTAGTGTGGCCTCATCACCCATTTAGTTCAGAAATTGATAGTGATTCAGATTGGCAGACTCCAAGCATTTCGAGTGCTGAAGCATTTTTTTTTACATTTTTAATCACACAATGGTGTTCATATAAATGTCTCCGAAATATATGATACTGGACTTGTGTATAACCATTCCCCTTGTTTTGTACTTTTGTTTGTGCTTTTTATGGTATGTTAATGTATCATGGAATTGTTTTGTTCTTGCTATTATGACATCAGGAAACAAACTATTACCCCACTCCTGAGGGAAGCGAATTTCACTCAGTGCCGTCCGGCACTTTTGTTTCTCCAGCATTGGATCTTTCATGGATTCACATGCTTAGAATATTCCCCGTCGTCAGACTGGGACCCCTCGGTACACATATATAGACTTTTCCTATAGGAAAACTTCGACACTTGTGTGTCCTATCTACGTCCTTTTAGGGCCCGCCTACGCATGCTAGGTAGGCCGTCACGGTATAAGAGGCCCGCCCCCCGCGGCTCCCCTTCAGATTTCAACCGTCTCCAAAGTAGTGGGATCTCCTCACGTCGTCTTACTATTTTGTACAAGGTTGTGTACTTGGAGTTGGAGTTAAGTGAATTTTTCCTTCATGTCAGGAAAGGCGCTGTTCCGTCCGTGCGCGACGTGCGGCTTGAAAAAAGCTTACGAGGGGGATGGACATTTGGATTGTGTATACTGTCTCCACCCTCATCATTTGGCTGATAACTGTGACATATGCAAAGGGTTTTCTCAAAAGACCCTCAAAGACCGAAATCGACGGCTGGTGGCATGGTTGAATGATGGAGCGGGGGCATACCCCCCTTCGGAGGTAGGCTCCACACAATCGTGAAGACATCACACCGCGCTGTGTCGTCGGAACCACCAGCGAAGAAATCTCGACCGACAGAAAAAGAGTCATCTCGGAGTCATTCAGCTAGAGAATTTTCGTCAAAAAAATCGTCATCTTCGTCAAAAAAGCATGACAAGGAAAGGTGAAATCCTCCTCGGGCGATCACCATAGATCGACCACGAGTCGAGAGTCGAGTAAAAGCATGCCAAGTGTGGAAAAGGCGGGACCGCCTAAACCACCTGCTAAGCCACCGTCGTCGACGGCGGTCCAGTCGTCGGCCTCCACCCTGCCACTGACGCATGTGGTATCCACCGTCCCACCGACAACGACTGCGACGGTGGCCTCGTCAACGGAGGTTCTACAGGAAGCCTGGAGGCCTGAAGGTTTTGATCCTATCCCTCCGGATACTTTACTACAGGAACAGGCAGTGTCGCTGTCCTCGGGGGAGGACGAGAGCGGGAGAAAGGCTGGCCCGGCAGACCTCGGCCTACGAGTGGTTGACAAGTCGTCGACGAGGGGATCCGGAATTCCGGTGGCTGCCCCTCTTCTCAATCCTCAATCTGTTTTGTCATTGGAGATTCTGTCCACGCTTCAGTGTTTAGTACAGTCATTGGACCAGAGACTACAGCAGGTAAACCTGCCACAGTCACCCGTCGACGAGCCGGGCCCGTCCCGTCCACCGACTCACTTACGCACGCCAGTCTCAGCACCTCAAGCACCCCAAGAGGAAGGTGAGCTGCCAGATTCGGAGTCTGACAGAGAAGCCATGTCGGATATCTCATCATCCTCCTCCAGGGATCCAACCTGGGAGTCAGAGGTGGAGTTAGAAACCCCAAGAAGCCCGGCTCACCCGCCCCCCCCCGGACGATATTGCATCATTCCATTCTATGATGGAGAAGGCGTGTAAGGAATTTGGTTTGTCCCAGGAAGAACAAAAAAAGGACTGTTTTTTGTTCGACCCCATGGGTAAGAGAAGGAGGTCAGTGTTCTCAATACCCATACTAGATCACGTGTGGAAGGAGGGTTTGCAGACAATGCGTCACCCCTTTTCGGAGCCGGCGGTAAAAGGACGCCTTGAGAAAAAATTTAAGGCTCCAGAGTCTACCCCCAAGTGCTTATCCTCCCAACCAACGCCTGAATCGGTGGTGTCGGCGGCAGCAGCAAGGAAAGTGAAGGCCCAGCACAAGTGCACGACTCCACCTGAAAACGAGGCAAGACGTCAGGATGCCTTCGGCAAAAAAGTGTTATCCGTGGGAGCAACTACAATAAAGGCCGCAAACTCTCTGGCTATTTTAGCCAGATACGACAGAGAAATGTGGCACAGGCTGGCTCCGTTGCTGGATCATCTTCCGGAAGAGCATAGGAAGGCAGCGATGTTACTTGTCCGAGAGGGTGAGGAAGCCTCCAATCACGCAATAAACATCACGGTTGACCTCGCTGAATCGGGCTTCAAGCAAGTCAATAATGGGGTCGTGTTACGACAGTCATGGCTTAAGTGTACCTACTTCAGACCAGAGGTACAATACAAAGTATTAGACATGCCCTTTGAGGGAGACCTCCTATTCGGAGAGAAAGTAGATGAGGCCCTAAAGGGAATGAAAGAGGACTCGGACACGGCACGTTCATTGGGTGCCCTCCAGAGTGGCCGAAGCTACAAGTCTTTTCGTCCCTTTAGAGGGGCTTCAGGTAATTCCAGATTCTCTGCGTCAGGAGACAGATCCTTTGGTAGGTCGGCTTACCCCTCCCAAGTATACAGGCGTGCTTCCCAAACTGCAAACCGACGCCGGAACTTCCAGACTTCCAGGAAGAGACCATCCTACCCGTCGTCGTCGAGAGAAAAGCAAAATAAAGATCAGCAATGACGAGCAACACAACGTTCTGAGGGGAAGAGTATCAGCCTATGTCAACGAATGGGAACGAATAACCACAGATCAATGGGTGCTGGACACAATAAGGAACGGGCATTCTCTACAATTCAAGCACAGCCCTCCGCACATTCCACCTGCGTTCACCGCTCATTCCCATCTGAGGGCACTGCAACAAGAGGTAACACTCATGTTAGCAAAGGGCGTGATAAAATTAGTTCCAACATCACAGAAAGGTCAAGGAGTCTACTCAAGATACTTTGTTGTAAAAAAGCCGAACGGAAAATGGCGTCCCATTCTAGACTTACGCAATCTCAACAAGTCTTTAAAGAGCCTAAAATTCAAAATGCTCACGCTGCAAGAAGTGATCCGAGCCGTTCAAGAAGGGGATTTTCTAGCGTCCCTGGATTTGCAGGACGCGTACTTCCATATTCCAATGTGTCGGAAACACAGGAAGTTCCTGAGGTTTGTGATAGGGCGGACTCACTACCAGTTCACGGTTCTTCCCTTTGGGCTCAAAACCTCCCCCAGAACATTCACGAAATGCCTGGCCCCAGTAGCGGCCTGGCTAAGGAGGCAAGGCCACCATGTATACCCATACCTCGATGACTGGCTGGTAAGGGGATCCTCCCCAGCGTCGACCAACACAAGTTTGCAAGCCACCTTGCAGCTTCTACAACAGCTGGGATTTGCCATAAACTTCGAAAAATCCTCTCTGCGGCCATCGAGAATGTTGGTGTTCCTGGGGGCACAGTTCGACAGAACCTCAAAACTCAATCATCTGGCGAGCCGACTACGACGAAACACCAGGCTCTCAGTGAGAAAATACGTTTCGGTCCTAGGGGCCATGGCATCCTGCATCCATCTGGTGGCAAACTGTCGCCTATTCATGAGGCAGGTTGAGGAGTTCCTCGCGGACCGGTGGACACAGGCCCAAGGATCGTGGTCAGACAAGATAATCATCGACGACGACAAACTGCTTCAGACCCTTCAGTGGTGGCAGAGTTTCCACAATCTAAACTACGGTGTACCCCTACAGGAACCGGAATTCCAGCGAACCATAGTCACGGATGCTTCTCTAACTGGATGGGGAGCTCACATGGGCACTCTTCAAACGCAAGGTCGTTGGTCTCAAAAGGAGTCACTCCTACACATCAACGTGTTAGAGCTCAGGGCAGTGCGATGGGCCTTGAAGGCGTTCCTACCACACATCAAGGAATCGAGAGTATGAGTGCTGACGGACAATACGACAGCCATGTTCTATTTGAGAAAACAAGGAGGGACGCGATCCAGGACTCTTTCCATGGAGGCCCAGAAAGTATGGCATTGGGCATTAAAGCACGAGATTTCCATCGTGGCTCACCATCTCCCGGGAGTGAGGAATTCGCAAGCAGATTCCCTCAGCAGAAGGATGGCCCAGATACACAAATGGGAATTGGACACAGTTCAGCTGACTAAAGTGTTCGAGAAATGGGGTCACCCCGCACTGGACGTTTTCGCAACGAAGGAAAACAAGAAATGCGAACAATTCACAAGCAGATGGCCTCAGGAGGGTTCCATGGGGGAGGCATTCTCCTTCCCATGGACGGACAAGTTCCTTTATGCTTTTCCTCCGTTTCCACTCATATGGAGGACAGTGCAGTGGATACGCAGGTACAGTTGCCGGGTAATTCTAGTGGCACCGTATTGGCCGCGGCAACCGTGGTTTTCCGACCTGCTTCACCTGTCGCTGGAACATCCAATAGCGTTTCCAAGAGTCCCGAACCTACTGTCCCGGGACAAAGGTACGGTGTGGCATCACGACCCGGACAGCCTCAACCTCGCAGCCTGGCTCCTGACTTTTCGGAATTTGGTACCTTAGACGTTTCGGAGGATTGTCAGAAAATTCTGCAAGCGGCTCGGGCCCCTTCTACCAACAAATCTTACACCTATAAGTGGCGAAGGTTCTGTGAATGGTGTCGAGGACAACAAGGTCTACAACCGTTGAAGGTGACTTCGGAGCAAGTTCTACCTTACCTGCTTCACTTGGCAGAGGGGGGTTTATCTTTCACATCGATAAAGGTGCACCTGGCGGCCATCTCTAGGTTCACGAGGAAGAGAGGGTCGTCTCCCCTCTTCAGCGACAGGCTTGTGAAACACTTCATGAGGGGCTTATTTCGAACTTTTTCCCCAGTAAAATGTTTCCCACCAACATGGAGTCTCAACATAGTGTTGGCAGGCTTAATGAAACCACCCTTTGAGCCTATGGCCACGTCGGACATGAAATTCATATCGTGGAAGCTGGCATTCTTAATTGCTATCACGTCAGCTAGGAGAATCTCGGAACTGCAAGCGTTGGTCGTAGACCCTCCATACCTAAGATTCTTTAAAGACAAGGTGGTTCTGGCAACTAATCCTACTTTCATCCCGAAAGTTCCTACAGTGTATCACAAACACTTGTCCATTGTTCTCCCTACTTTCTTTGCGACCCCATCATCGGCAGCAGAAAAAGCTCTTCATACCTTGGACGTTAAGAGGGCCCTAAAATTTTACCTACATCGTACACAAGAACTCAGGTCTACTCGACAACTGTTCATCGCGTATGGTCCATCGACGAGAGGAAAGGCAATTTCTAAGCAAGGATTGGCTCGATGGGTCTCGTCGACGATTGCGTTTTGCCACTCCAAGGCCGGAAGGCCGCTGCAAGGGCATCCTAGAGCCCATTCTACAAGATCAACGTCCTCCTCAGCAGCACTATGGGCAGGAATTCCGCTAACGGACATATGCCAGGCTGTGGCATGGTCAGTGCCCCACACGTTTACCCGCCACTACTGCCTTGCCAGGCAGCATGCGGACGAGGTGCAGATGGGAAGAGCAGTCCTGCGCCATCCGTTTCAATAAGGTAAGCTCTACACTGTAGAGAGTTTTTTCTACCTGTTGGTGACCGTATGCTTTATGGAGGTACAGTTATATGGGTAAACTTATTTCTGTTGTACCTATGCATTGTGTATTGTGGTGAGGGTATATTGCATTACATTCTCACCGCCGTCTTCAGGTTTACTGCTATACAATCTATTCTAAGCATGTGAATCCATGAAAGATCCAATGCTGGAGAAGGGAATAGTTTCTTACCTGTAACTCAATTTCTCCAGGATTGGTATCTTTCATGGATTCACATGCGCCCGCCAGCCTCCCCGGAATGCAATGTATATACTTGATAGGTTTGACCCTTCCTACTTTGGAGGGGCCGAAATCTGAAGGGGAGCCGCGGGGGCGGGCCTCTTATACCGTGACGGCCTACGGAGCATGCGTAGGCGGGCCCTAAAAGGACGTAGATAGGACACAAAAGTGTCGAAGTTTTCCTATAGGAAAAGGCTATATATGTGTACCGAGGGGTCCCATTCTGACGACGGGGAATATTTTAAGCATGTGAATCAATGAAAGATACCAATGCTGGAGAAATGGAGTTGCAGGTAAGAAACTATTCCCTTTTGCTGCGTGCAGAACCATTAACTGTTGATTGGGGCATGTCAGAATATCTGAGGAAGGCATGGAATAGAAGGAAGCGCATTGTAAACATTTTAAAATAAATTACTCTAACTTAGATCGCGAAGACTACTTCCAAAAATTGGGTGATCTGATAGGCAGGGATGGGTCGAATATCCCCATCTGGGGGGTGGACTTTAATTGCTACTTGGACCCAAACATAGATTGGACGGGTACAGGGCCCTATCAACGACTCCGATCAACACGTTCCCTCAACAAAATGGTACAGGAATGTAACTTACAGGAACTATGGAGGGGATCACATGGTGATGACAGGAAATACTTGTACTATTCACCCATACATGGGATACACTCTCACCTGGACTACCTATTTACGGGTGCCGAACAAGCACATAAATTCTCACAAACAGAATACCTGGGGAAGGTGATCTCTGACCATGCCCCACTGGTTACAATACCACAAATAGGATGTCGCCGTCCAGCGATACCAACTTGGAAACTGTGGATAGAACAACTCCAAGATAGGGCCTTCAACTCAACCATAATAGATGAGATCGCCTCCTTTCTGAGAATTAACGAGGGGTCAGTGGATGAGGTGGGGGTCCTGTGGGAGGCCCTTAAGGTGACAGTGCGGGTTGGGGGGTGTATCTCGAAGGCGGTGGGTATTAGGAAGACCCTCTCCCAGAAACTGAAGGAATCAGAGGGGTAATAAGGGGGTTAGAAATTGACCTGGGGAAAGAGGTAGGGCAGGATTAAGCGGAGTCCATTAGGACTCAATCTATACATCAAGACACCTTAACCAAATTCGATAAAGATTGCGACACCAAAAAGGTACATAGGGAGGGAGAAAAAGCAGGTCGGCTACTCGCGTGGTTGATTCGTAAGGAACACCCAAGGGGAGCAATCACACAAATTGCTGATAGCAAGGGGTCCAGAGTGACTACACAGCAACAGATAAATTAGGTCTTTCAGGAATAATACACATCATTATACACGAGTGAGGTAACATATTTGGAAGAGGATGCATCAGACCTGTTAGAAATATCAAAGATGCCTAAACTGAAGACACCACAGAGGGAAGCACTAAAAACGATGCAGAAACGGAAGTGCCCCGGGACAGATGGTCTACCGGTGGAATATTATCTAGAATATGCCGATATACTACTCCTGATATTAGAGAGTTTACACAGAGGCCCTTACTCGGGGAGTTCTCCCCAAATCAATGAGAGAGGCACTAATCTACAGTAATTCTAAAACCCGGAAAAAACCCGCTCTTATGTGGATCGTATAGACCCATATCCCTCTTGAATGTTGATGCACACATTTTGGGGAAGGTATTAGCATTAAGATTAGAGGAAGCGGTTATTAGTATCGTACACCCGGACCAATGCGGATTTATAGGGAGGCGAACCACTTCTATGAATATCAGGAGACTCCATTTCATAATGTCACATGTTCGCCAATCAGAGGAGGAACTGGCCCTCATGGCTGCGGACGCCACAAAGGCCTTTGATTCTGTTGAGTACAAATGGTTATTTAAGGTCCTAGCTGGGATTGGAATGGGCCCCACAATGCAAAACTGTATCCAACTATTGTATGCCAGCCCCCAAGTGAGAGTGAAAACGGGTGAGTGGATATCAGGGAAATGGACACTAGAACAGGGCACGCGGCAGGGATGCCCAGCATCACCAATATTATTTGCCTTGGCACTTGAACCCCTGGCGGGATACTTCAGGCATTATATACAAGAGACAGGGATCAGAGTCTGCGGCATAACGCATAACATATCACTATACGCAGATGATGCCCTAATATATGTGAGTAACCCCAAGGAGAATATTCCAATAATATTAGAGGTATTGTCCAACTTTAGGAAATTATCGGGTTGTAGCATAAACAAGGAGAGATCCTTGGTGTTCCCTCTGGGAAGACTGAGAACACAATCCGTGGACTCACTCCCATAAGGACATTCGTTGGGAGCCAGAGTCATTCCGCTACCTGGGAATAACAATTTTTCATGATCTAGAAGAAACATTGAAATTAAGTTTTGGAAAACTCTACCGATCTCTCTGATGGGGAAATTAGCCCTATGTAAGATGGTGGTACTATCCAGGTTATTGTATTACTTTATCAACATCCCATAGACACCTACATAGGAGAACTGGTTTGGGGATCAAATACACAGAGGGTAGCACTCACCCCTCTGCGCAGACCATACACAGAAGGGGGACTCACACTACTGGACCATGAAGTAAACTATGCAGAAGCTCAACTACATACAATTTCCAATTGGGTACATACACCGGCAGGAGACTTGAAATGCCTGCTAGGGGATTTTCCAACACACAGGAAGGGGATTGAACTACTGAGGGACCCGAGAGTAGCCAGGGGAAACAGCGCAATCCATGCACTACCTAAGGAAATTTGGAAACCAGTACTAGGGAAATCAAGGGACCCTTATCCGTACAGTCCGGACCTACCCTTGAGTTTTGATTCAGAAATCAGGGGAATACTAATAAATCTTGACCGGGCCAAACTACGGAGCAAAGGGTGCATGACAATTGGAGATCTCTATGAGTAAGGGAAACTACTGCCATTCCAGGAATGGAGTCAACGGTACGACATGCCCAAAGGGGCCTTCCTAAGCTACGCCTGAATCATAAAAAGAATACCTAACATATGGGAGGAAACTCTTACATAAACAGAAAATAACCCCCTAATGCATCAAATGCTACACGTTAATGACAGCCGAGGTGTGATATCCAGTCTTTACCGACAGATTTAAGACGGGAAGAAACTCCCGGAACTAGCTGTGAAAGCAAAATGGGTAAAGGACATAGGGAGGGAGATATCTGCCAAACAGTGTATCAAAATATGGGAACAAACCTGTAAGGTGTCAAGAAATGCCAGATTCAGACTTATACAGTACAATTTCACCCATAGAGTATATATGACGCCATCCAGAATACACATGATCAACCCACAACACCCTCGTACATGTCTGAGATTTAAAGACACCACGGCATGTTTCTGGCATATGACCTGGGATTGTCAGATAGCACATTCTGGGGAGAGATTGTAAATAAGACTAATACGTGGTCCAGCAGCGATTATATGTGCTCCCCTGAAACGTGTTTGTGGGGGTTGTTGCCAGAAGGGAAGCGAACAAATTCCAAAAGAAAGAAAGCGGCCTTCTTACTTATACTAGCCAAGCGTAGAATTGCAATTTCATGGAAAAACCAGAAGGCACCATCAATTCAACTGTGGCTCAAAGATGTATATCGCTGAGGGATGGCAGAGATGGAACTAATCCGGAATCAAACCCCGGCTGATGCAGAGGCGAGCAGCAGAATGGACTGGGGTCAAATGCTGAATGAACTAATGAACACCCCTGATCTGCGTCCCCTCTGAAGAGGAACGCCAAAAGACTGATTTGCTGCAGAGCATAAGGCAATTGCTAAAAATGACCATATAAGATCTATAGGCTCTGATGTGTATCACTAATGTAGGGACGGCTGTCTACACCTGTGAAGTAAACCGGGTGAACTATGAACTTCGAAGGGGCACACTGCAAACATCTGCATCACAAAGATTGAGTTAAAACCCACACCTGTGAAGTAAACAGTTGTATAGACAATTATTGACATGTTGAGAACCCTCACATCGCAGAGCATGTTGAAGGAATATTTGATGCGTAGAGATAATAGTTGTACCGTGAAAAAAGTGCACTTGTGACTAAGTACAATGTTGAATGCTGTAACTACTCTATCAATAAACAAATTTAAATAAAAATACAAAGACATAATTACCCCCTTTCTCAGCTAATGTTTTCACTCCAATCTAGATGTCAGGCGTTACATGGATGCCCATCTCACGCTTTTGGACATTGGGGGGGGGGCATCAGTATGCACTGTGTATTTTTAAATATGTGTATTGCAAGATTAACTATGTATATTGTATTGTGTTTTTACATTGGACTGTGCATATTTGTATTTGAGTTTTGGTTTCTGGACTTTTGATCCAAATAAACTGCTAAAACTGGAACTGGTAAATAGTGAAGTGTCGTAATTGTGGTATAGGCGAGTACAGTGAATGAGTGTGAAGTGCGACTAAGGAATTGGGTAAGGGTAAAAAGGATGCTCTTGGGTGACATATTTTTCGTGTCACAGGTTCGGCTTAGTATCGGATTTTTTGTGAAACAATTTTTGATGAATTGGATTGGAGCATGGAGACTCGATTAAATCATGTGTGCCATGTTTTGCCTGGCTATAAGGCAAACATTTTAAAATATCATAGGCAATGGTTGCGGGAGAGTAAGGGGAAAATGATACATTCTTGGCCACTGAGGGATCCTATGAAACAGGGATATTGGAGAACCTGCATACCTTTTTAACTACAAAGCACAAGGGCTCAAAGTTAGAAATGCTGTAAACACCTTGCAATTATGGAGCATGTTTGAAAAAAGCCGTAAGGGCCATAACGTTGAAATTGTGGTGTAAGGGCCAAAAAAGGAGAGTGCAGAAATTTCTTGCGCACCCCCCAATATCGGTGCTATCCTTTATCGCTTGCAAAGGGGTAAACAGACCCTGAGTTTGTACCACCATTTGCCCCAGCAGCTACTGTAGTCGTTACAAGACGGACACAGGTAACGCCTCCATCAGCTATGATTTCTAAGAACTGGGATTCTGTGGAAAGCGAAAGGGTAACTCCTTCAATGGTTAGGGCTGCAGAGAGGTTGAAAATAGAGAACGGGAAGGGGATAATTCCCCCAACTGCTGGGTTAGCAGATAGATTAAGGGTGGAGGAGCAAGAAAGAGTAAGACTGATAGAAGAGCAGAGGAAGGATTGGAAATGAAAGAAAGAAGAGGTAAGGCCTCTTTCTGCGAGGATAAATTGTGAAGAGTGGTAGATGCGCAAGAACAGGAAAAGATGAAGGAGGCGCTATGGGTAGCAGAGGAAGAGGTAATCGGTTACGGCAGCAGAGAGATAGAGGTGGAGAAAGTGAGAAGACGGGTAAGGGACGTAGGAGTACGGTGGAGACATGGGCAGGTTCTTGTTAGATTGGACAACTTGGTTATCAGAACGGTTGATGTGGACATGGAGAACAGGGATGCTGCCAGAGGTACAGGGGCTGAGCAAGGAGGATGGAAGATGGCACCATATGGTAGTGCTCATTATGCTTCTGCGCCTGTACAAGGAGAGAGATGGGATGTTGAACAAGCAGAGCAGGGTGTAGTGTGAGAAACCTCAAGGTGTCTCAACCCGCTAGTCCACGGGGATCTGTCATCCAGGTGGCCAGGACACGGCCATCACTTTTGGATCCTGTTACTGGGGGTGGACCAGTGCGGGAGGATCACCTGGATGAGGGGGGTCTTTGGTAAGTGGAAGTGGGACACCGGAGGGTGAGTCTTGGTATCCCCTTCCTTGTAACACCTTTTCCCCATCCTACCAAGTAGGATACCTAGGAACTCAAACGCCCCCCCCCTTTCCCGACACAAACACTTTCTCACGGACAGTTCACAGTGAGCGTCAACGGACTAACGCAAGAGCTGTATAATTGACCTGTCCCAACACCATGGTCAGGCAAGATCAGGCAATTACGGATCATTACACACACCTGATTTCCATCACACTTCCCCCCACACGGATAAAAGGCGGAGGACAAAAGCACACTCTGAGCGAGGCAAAACACATGAGGAAACAGCAGTTCCAAGACGGCAGTTTAATACAAGGAGAAAGACGGCAAGACCAGAGAGGGTTACAAGGAGGGAAGCACCCCTGACCTGTAAAAAAACGTTACTTTTGTGAACCATGGAAAGTAAGAAACGGAAGACCAGGAACTAAGACTGATCAAACCTGCACAGTGTGTTGGAGATACCTGGGGCTCTCCTGCTCCAATAACCAAGGCGGGGTGGAGCGATTGCCACTGTGGTACTGTCCTTGGCTCCGACAACAAAGTGGCATCAGCAAAGACAGCACATCCGGTGAACCAGAGAGACTGATACCAAACCTGCTTGTGTTTTGAACCAAGGTTTCAAGTGGCAACATTGTATAAAGAGAACAGTGTGTGAGGCGTTGGGATGAGCGACGTGAATACAATTGGAAGTCAAAGGAAATAGTTGAACTTTGTAATTGAACTTTGGGAGACCAAGAAAAGGTTCCATACACAGTGTTCCGGTGCCACGTGGGTGCTCATTTGAGTCTCTGTTAGGTATCCAACTGATGCTGACTGTGAGAGAAAGAAATATTGAGATCGAAGTGGTCATGCAACGGGTCAAGCTAAACCCTGTGCCCATTAATTGGTCTGAGCCCGGCTGAGGGAGACTAATTGAACAAAAGAAAGGGATCTGAGCCCAGCTGATGGGGATCCAGGATGAACCAAGTGTCATTTGAAAAATTATTCTCTGAACCTTGTTTTGAAGAGGACCAGAGCCCAGCTGAGGGGGATCCACGGTGAACACCAAAATTGAATACTGAAGAGAACGTTTCAATGTATTTTCTGGTACAGCAGGCCCTCTGCGTCAAGAAACTTGCGAGATGTAAAGAGACTCGGACACAGAAGGTCCTGAACTGGGAAAATGGAACTGTATCTTTGTGCTGCAGATGTGTCATGACCACTGTGAGGGGGCACAAGTTGTGCCACAAGCAGGCTCCCACCAGAACCCTGAGGGACTTAAAACCACTGCAAAAAGGCTCCTGGAGCCAGTCCTGGCACCTTTGGCACCAAGCTCATATGTAGGAAGGAAGGGCTGTTCAAACTCGGTCCCATTTATGTACATGGGCCTTTAAATCCAACATGTAAGCCCCCACACAGTCTAGTTCTAAGAACCAAGCCATGCAGTCTAGTGTTTTGGGTGTGGCAGGCCAGGAACTACTTTCTCTGGTACTACTTTACCTGGGCTATATAAACCACACGCTGACTGCATTACACGCTTCATGTTATTCTGCAACCAGCAGCGTGACGCTCACCGTGTCCAGCTCCTGGTCTTCAGCATCTTCCTGTAATCCTGCAAGAACAAGATTATTCTGTTTTACCTGAGGAAACAGCATCCAGCACTCAGCATCTCAACTGGGCTGCAATCTGTGGAAACCGAGAGAAGAAGAAACATCACTCACCTGTGAGTACTAGCTTAAGGACTTCCGGCGAACCACTACCACAGCTGCTGTCCGAACATTGCGACCTGCAATAATGAGAAAGGGAAAAATAATATTAGAATGCGCGCATCCAAAACATCGAATTCCATCAGTCTTACCTGAATTCCATCGCGCTACGCCACGCTTCCATCCGGAGCACTAGAGCAACATCTGCAAAGGAAAAGAGACATATTCAGATTCACTTTCAATATTAAACAACCGCACAGCGCTGTACTTACCTTACCGGATTCCGGGGGCCTGTTTTTCATCGCATTCTCATCCACTCGCAGCACCAGAGCAGCCTGTGAGGAGAAGAAGAAAACACAGGTTAGCTTTAAAAGACTATAAAGGCGCTGCGCTTCGCGCTTTCTCAACTAGAAACGTGTCTCTCCATCCGGCAGCCAGCATCAAGACCTTTGCACCTGAAAAGGAGATAAAGACATTAACGAAATCCCACCATAAACAGAACAAAGACTTCCAATTAACAAACCTACCTGCCTACCGGCAGATTCGAGGTCACAGCAGGTTTGGGCCCAAGGAAGGCGAACTGCACCAGTGAAGCAATTCGGGCAGCTCCCAACAAACGTCAAGCGCCCCTGCAAAAGAAACACAGGACGGATAGCTCACCCTACAAATAACTAAGATTAATTATTCAGCACTGGGCAACTACGCATCCAGGGTTCCAGATCTCAGAGCCTTCCAGACGCCCCTCGGGATATCAGGTGAGCGTAACAGGAACAGCATAGTGGAGCAAGACGCTGAGAAGACAGAGAAAACGGAGGGAAAGAAAGAGACAGAATAAAGACGAAAAAGACATTCTAAGTCACCTGAAAGACAACAAGCAGAGTCAGTCACAGCCGGTCTGGACCCAAAATAATGGCACATGGACCAGTGAAGCAACTGGGTCCACGGAACGCCCGCACCAACCATGCGCCCCTGCACAGAGACGCAGGACGGAGAGTTCAATGCACAAAAACCTAAGGTAAGCAATGACCCCAAGGGAGGGGATTTGGACCAGAGGGAGGTGGGAGTCCACCCATCACAGACCCAGTCTCTTAACCCTCCATTCTCCTGTTATAGGCGCTACCCAACGTCTGGCACATAACCAAGAAGAGAGGGGTCCAGGATAGCGCTAAGACCTCCATCCAGTATCATGTGGCGCACCTGTGGATACCAGGTGAGCGTAACAGAACGCAAAGCCTCAATTAAAACATCCACCTGGGCGTCATGGAAACATCAGAGACTGACCAACTAGCCCAGTTACTGGGAGAATTACGGGCTGAGGTGCACTCTGGCCGGCAAGAAACCAACACCCTTAGGAGGGAGTTGATTGTCACCAAGGACCGCTCCGATGAATTAGCCATACAATTGCCCAAAACACAGGCTGGGCAGGCTCCGTTGCCAGGAAGTATTGCATCGGTTCCAGCCACATCCGTCAATCCAGTGCAGGTGGTCCTCCCTGGTCAGTTCCTTTGGCCCCACCGGAACATTTTACGGGGGACCCAAGAAAATATGCAGTATTCATGAACTGGTGCCGCCTCCATTTTCTTTGTAGACCCGGAGCCTTTTCTAACGATCAGTCGCGGGTTGCCTTCATTCTGTCATATCTGAGTGGCAGTGCCGCGGATTGGTCCATACCGTTAGTAAGCCAGGATGACACACTACTGCGGGATTTCAGGGGGTTTCAACAGGAGATGGAGAAGCTGTTCGCCCAACATACCCAGGGCCAAGCTCTGGATAACGAACTTCTGTCCCTCCACCAAGGCAGCCAAGATTTGTTAACATATATAGTCACTTTTAACAGACTTGTCGTTGAAACTGGTTGGCCTGAGGAGAAACGAACAGCGTTATTCCATTGAGGATTACGGGGGGAATTGAAAGTCATCCTAGCTCAGGTGGTAAACCTGCCAAAAGACTGTGCAGAGTTCATTAACCTAGTGGTGCAGCTACACCACAGACTGCAAGATCGAAGGACAGATCGAGCCAGAACGGAGAATCGGACTGTGCATGTATGCTCAAAGGAGAACGGTCCATGTTCATCAGAAAACACTTCGGAACCCATGCGAATTGGGGGAGTACGGAGCCCATTAACCAAGGCTGACAGAGACAAAAGGAGACAACAGCAATTATGCCTGTACTGCAGGAAATCAGGTCACTTCCTCAGAGAGTGTCCTGTAAAACCCCCTAGGAGGAAAGTTGGAGCTACAGAGAAAGAAGGAGGAGAACAAGAGTCGGAAAACTTCCAGGCCGACAAGCGTAGAGGTCAGTTTGTCGAGCGAAGGAAAAGAGCCACAGACCTCACACCTTGACCCGCCTGTGATTTTGATCAGTCACCAACAACCGTCTCGGATGCTTGCTGTGGAGGCATACATAGATAGCTGAGCCATTGATAACTATATAGACCAAGGCCTGGCAACAAGGATGGGGCTTCCCCTCTGTCAGAAAACGACAACTGAGAAGGTCACCACTGTCGACAGCACGGAGATAGCTTCTGGTCCTATAACTTAACGCACAGCAGAATTGACCCTTATGTGCCAAGACGGACATCGGGAAGCCATTGCCTTCGACCTTATCAAGGCCCCGCAGTTCCGGGTGATTCTAGGGATGCCGTGGTTGGTGGCTCACAATCCTAACATCAACTGGCGAGCCAAGAAATTAGCCTTCTCCAATGAGTGTGCTCATGCGTGCTACCAAGTGGAAATGCCATCGCCTGACCCAGAGACACCTGTCCAAGATAAAGAGGCGTTGGTACTAGGTGTAACATGTACACTACCAAGCGAATACCACGATTTCCAAGACGTTTTCCAAAAAGAACAAGCTAATACCTTACCCCCTCACAGGCCATATGACTGTCAGATCGACCTGGTGCACAAAATCCATGTAGTCGAATTTATGCACTCACCAAACCTGAAAATCTCCACTTGAAATCATATCTGGACCAATACCTGGCAAACGGTTTTATCTGCCCGTCCAAATCCCCGGCAGCCTTGCCCCTATTCTTCGTATCCAAGAAGGAGGGGGACTTGAGAAGGTGCATCGACCACCGCACACTAAACCAGGTAACAGTTAAAAACTGCCCCTGAACTTCTGGACCAATTCAAGGATACCCAAATTACACCAAATTGGACCTCAGGGGGGCATACCATCTTGTGTGTTTAAAGAAAAGAGATGAATGGAAGACCAACTTTCGTACTAGGTATGGGCTCTACGAATATCAGGTGATGCCCTTTGGGATTTGCCACGCTTCCATCGCATTCCAGTACTTCATGAACGATGTACTACGGGAATTGATCGACGTATGTGCCCTAGTTTACATCGACGACATCTGGGTGTATGTAACGCTCACCTGATTCCCGCAGAGGCGCCGGTCTTGACTGGGTGAATGCCGTATCTTCAAAGGTGATGTGTAACACACGGTTGGCTCTTTGGGCTGGACCTCTGTGCACTGTATGTCTGACTCGAAGAGTAAGATGTCTGCAGATAGAAAATATGG